>NC_056737.1:1782406457-1782746457 GCF_019279795.1 Protopterus annectens | reverse complement strand
TTACTAGTTCTTTGGTATCTTTCTACACTCAGCTCTACCCACAGGTATCCCTTTCATACCATTGTTGGTATTGGCCTTTCTACCCTTGTGGCATCCCATTACCATTGTTGGTATTTCCTCTTCCTTCACTTTCTTCACTTTCCTCACTTTCCTCACTCTTTCTTTTTTGTGTGAGTGTTTGCTATTATGTCTAAGAAGATGGGAACTGCACGGTTTAAACACTGCTCTTCTTGCAGTGGTAAATTTCTGAATAGCGACCTTCATGAAGAGTGTGTGTACTGTTTGGGGGGTTCTGCATTTGTCAGCGAAACCTCCATGTGATGTTTGTGCCAGCTTCAATCAGCAGACGCTGAATGAGTGTCGTAATAAATTGATCCTGAAGGGCCTTCTTTCATCGACTTTTTTGGATGCTATTTCTGTGACGGAGGTCTTATCCCCTCCTTCTGTGGACAAACAATGTCCTCGCTCAGATCCCTCTTCACCGGTTGGTGACAGGGGTAAAAGCCATAAGCACAATGCCCAAAAGTCTTCCTTTGAGCACCTTACTGCCTTCTTGGTTCCGACTACCTCGGCTCCGAGTTCAGCTCCAGCGAAGCATACTGAGGTCACCTCGTCAGCGCCTACCCTGGCCCCGATGACTATGGTGCCATCTACTACCTCAGTTCTGATCAGTTTGTCTGCCTCTATCTCGGCACCAACATTGCCCATCTCTGTTCCGATGTCGGTTCCAACAACAACTTGGGAGCCATTCTTGACATCCATCTCTGTAGTGACCTTGGCTCTGAGCCTGTTCTCAGCTCCAACTATTCCTTTGTTGCTGGTTTCTAAGCTGGAATCATTGGTGCCATTCTGTGATACACCACGAACCCAGTACTCATCGTCTGTGGACCCGTTTGCTGGACAAGCCTGCAGCCCCTTTTTGGACCAGCCTGATTCCCCCTCAGGGGCATTGGTAAGATCCACCAGGAGCCCTTTCAGAATTGGATGTGGTGCACCTTTTTGACCAGCTGCTGACTGCCAGGGGAATTTCAAATCTGCCTAGACCCCATCCAACTCCAGGCTTTGGGTCTATTACACCGGTGACCCCTACATACTCTCCTCCCTTGGATCCCTCGGTTCCAAGGCTCATATATCTGACATTTTTGAGAGGACCCCCTTCCTTGGCGCTGACAACAACAGTGTCTGAGGCCCCGAGGCCCCTTTGGGTGTCAGTTCTATTGGAACCCACCGTTCCTCAATCTCATGCTTTGGGGGGGTGGAACCTCTGGTTCTGGTCTTGGTTCCAACTGTGTTATTGGTCCCAGCTTCAGGTCTGAGGGTGACTACCGCTCTGAGTTTGCTTGAGGCTCTGTCCCCGGGGGTGGACCGTGTGGAGCGGTGAGTTACTCCGGTTCCGATTTTGTCCTCTTCGGTTCTGTGCTCCCACTCCTCTTCGGGTGGACCCACTTTCTGTGTGTTGGAGAGGGTGCTTGCTTCTAGCAATCCTCCTACATCAGCCATCCCTCCAGTTCCTTCTGATCCACAGCTGTCAAAGGCCACCTCCCCAGGACTCCAAGAGCACAAGGCCCAGGACACCCCTGTCCAGGGTATTTCCCTTTTGGAGTCTTCTTCGGATGCTCCCACCAAAGAACCTCCTCAGAAATGGGCATGTAAGAGGAAACACATGGAATCCCCAGAGGAGTCCCTCATTGAAGATATGGACTATGATGATGGGGAAGGATCCCCACGGTCATCCCCTGATGATGTCTCCTTTGGAGACATCCTGGAAATCTTGAAACAGAAGGGTGACTGGAAGCCCTCCAATTGTTGCTCAGAGGAATCTGTATTCCTGCAGGCCTTTCGCACTCAGCCCTCTACTTCTTGGGTGACCCCCCCCGCCGATGAGCTGGTTAAGCTCATTGTGCAGTGGGCAAGGAAGAACCCAGACACCACTGAGGCCATCGCCAGAAGATCAGACAAGGTACTCTCCCCTCCAGAGGATCAATCCTATTGGTCTATTGGTCTAGAGGATTGCCAGTGGATGCTATGGTGGTGGCGGCAGCCACAAAAAAGGACCTTGAGGAAGAGAGTCCTGCTGCCATCCACCCAACAGAGAGTCTCAGGCAGTGGGCAGGTTAGGGAAGCAAGTTTTTGTGTCAGCGACTTTTGCAGTCAGGTCTCTGAACTCTTTGGCATATTTTACGAAGCTCCAGAGAGATCTTATCTCCGAACTCTTCGAGACTCTCACAGGCCATGTTTTGGATGGAGCACATGATAAAGTTGCTTCCCAACTTGCCACCCTAGAGACAATATCCAATTCGTTCATGAGGTTGCTGCTCCACGCAACCGAAGGAGCTTCTAGAGCTTTGGGTGCAGGCGTAGTCATGAGACGACATGCCTGGATGTGCATTTGTGACCTCGTGGACTCCTTCAAGTCTTCCTTTTTAAATGCCCCTATCGAACCATCAGCTCTGTTCAGTGCTAAGGTCAAGGATACATTAGCCAGGTGTGAGCAAGATGGAAAGACTTTGTCTGCCGTGGGCCTATACTTTTCCAAATCTCAGCATTACTTCTCCAGGAACCAGAGGAGTGGGAAGGTGTGGCACAAGAAACCTCAAGGTCCTTTCCATGATGCATTTTGTGAGGACTCCCCCAGAGGCAGGGGGGGGGGTTCCAATAATGGAAGACCCCCCTTTCAGGGCAGAGGGGGTCCATAGAACCAGGGCTTCAGAGATTTCTTCTCAGGTAGACTGTATCAGGCTCCTGAAGCACTGTCTGATTGCTTTCCTCTGGAAGCAGTTGGGGCGCGTTTTTCTCTGCACCAAGCTGCCTGGCTCTCTATTACAAATGATCAGTGGGTGCAGAGAATCATTACCAGTGGCTACCACATTTCCCCTAATATTTCATCCAAGACCTCAGAAATTCCTTCCCGATGTTCCACCCAGTCAAAGGGAGGAGGCAGCTTCCAAAATATGAAAGCTATGTCAAGAACAAGCCATCCAACAGGTCCCCCCAGACCAGTGTGGATCAGGATTCTACTCAAGATTCTCTTTGGTGCCAAAGATGACAGGGGACTGAAGGCCCATTCTGGATCTTAGCCAACTAAACAAATCGGTAGTTCAGACCAAGTTCTGCATGGTCACGATTCAATCCATCCTTCCCATTCTGCAGGAGGGTGTGTGGATGTGCTCATTAGATCTCTGGGTTGTGTATTACCATATCAAGATGGACAAGCACTCCAGGAACCTCCTTCGGTTCCAGTTGGGAGCCAATCACTACCAATTCAGATCCCTGCCATTCGGTCTCTCGATGACCCCCAGAGTGTTCAAGACATGCCTAGCAGTGGTAACAGCTCATCTGAAACTTAAGGGATTCCAGGTGTTTCTGTACCTAGACAATTGGCTCCTGTCCGCCCCCAACAAGTGCCTACTAGTCAGGGCCCTCCACTACACCCTAATTCTAGCGGAGTTGCTGAGCATCACCATACACTGGGAGAAATACAACCTTCAGCCGTCACAACAATTGGAATTCATAGGGGCAATATTTGAGAGAAAAATCGCTATGGACACTAAAGATAACCACAAGGTCTTCTTCTGGTATGTTAGAAACCTGGGCGGAAACCCTCAGATATGCTCAGAGTTAGTTCACAATGACAAAAAATACACTGAACCCACAGATATTGCCAACTTTCTGGCAGACAGGTTCAGTGCAAATTTCTCCCCTCCCTCACTCCCAAAAGAAGAAATACTTATCCCAGCTGAATGTAACCTCCCTGTCATCTCAGATGTCCAGGTGAGAACCGCCCACAGCAAAGCTAAAAACACAGCATCAATGGGACCTGATGGTATCCCAGGTTGCATGCTACTTGAACTCCAAGAGGAGCTAAACCCGCACATAAAAATGCTATTTAACCTTAGCCTCACTACAGGATATGTACCTGAACACTGGCATACAGCAACAGTGGTCCCACTCCTCAAAGGAGGCGCCTCTACAGACCCTGGTAACTACCACC
The DNA here is from genome assembly GCF_019279795.1 of Protopterus annectens. Lineage (NCBI taxonomy): Eukaryota > Metazoa > Chordata > Ceratodontiformes > Protopteridae > Protopterus > Protopterus annectens. The sequence goes on along the minus strand of NC_056737.1, from coordinate 1,782,742,466 downwards.
CCATAAGCTTAACCAGCCTGGTCTGCAAAGCTATGGAAAGAATCATTATGGAACTCATAAACAGAGACATTGGGGACCTACATTCACTTGATCCCACCCAGTTCAGCTTTGTAAAGGGCAGATCCTGCCTTTTGAACCTGGTTGACTTTTTCAAAACAGTCACTAGAGCCATTGATGAGGGCAAAGCAGTCCATACAGCCTACCTGGACTTGGCTTAAGCTTTCGACACAATACCCCACTCAGGCATCATAGACAAGCTCAACAGCTTAAATGTAAATCCATATGTCACAAGATGGGTTGCAAACTGGCTAAAGGATAGAACCCATAAAGTCAAAATCGCTAGAGCCATGTCAGACTCAAAGCCAGTCACAAGTGGTGTCCCACAGGGCTCTGTCCTGGGACCCCTCTTGTTTGGCATTTATTTCTCAGATATGAAAGCAAACATGGGAGGGTTGTGGCTGGCAAAGTTTGCAGACGACTGCAAACTAGGCGCCATAGTCGATACACCAGCTGACACATACATCCTACAGAAAGGCCTCACAGAAACGGACAACTGGTGCCGGAGTCATGGCCTTAAACTAAATGCCAAAAAATGTATAGTCATCCCCTTTGGGAAAAACAAAGTGCCCACAAATTATCACATAGACAGTAACCCACTGAGTACGGAAAAAGTAATCAGAGACCTGGGGACCCAAGTCGATAGTGATCTCTCATTTGACACCCATGTTGCCAAAGTGGTTAGAAAGACTTTCTACCTTGCCCACCTTATCATGAAGGGATTCACATCCAGATCAAAGGAGGTCATTGTACCCCTATACTCCTCCCTTATCAGGCCCATGATTGAGTACAATGCCCCATTTGGTATGTACCTCACCTGGCACTTGCAACAGCTGGAGAGACCCCAAAAGTACCTCACCAAGAGGATCAAGGGTCTCCAACATATGTCATATGCTGCCAGACTAAAGAAACTCCAGCTCTATTCAGTAGCATACCGCCTACTCAGAGGTGATCTGTGCCTGACGTACAAGGCCATGTCCAATCAGGAATTGATGGACATGCTCCACCTCAAAAAATCCAAATCCATCAGAACCATGAGAGCTAAAGATTTAAACCTCAGCACAAATATGGATAGAACATGCTGGAGGGACAGATTCATAACTCAGAGGCTTCCCATACTCTGGAACAGAATCCCAGTTCATTTTAGGCAGAGCTCCTCACTGACTCTCTTCAAGAGAAATCTTGATGAGTGGATGGGAGATCGTAGGTTTACCCCGGGGGTCATCTCTGTGTCACTACTAGACAGAGGCACAGTATTCTAAATCTATTCTGTACACTTTTGTACCATTACATGGGGATGGAGAAAGCCACATCAGTATGGCTAGGCTTATAAATGCCCCAGGGCAGATAGCCTAGTACTAAACTATGAAACTATGAAACTATGAAACACCCAGTCAAGTTTGATCTCTCTTCCTCTTCACAGGCTTCAGAGATTAAGGGCACAACTTCAAGTGATACTCTGTCGAAGAAAGGTGTATGCAAGGGAAGTTCTCCAGGCTCTGCAGCCACCACTATTATTTCCCTAGCCATATTGCACATGAGATTACTACAGTGGCTCCTTCAGGCCCAGTGGATACCCAGTCTTCACCCCCTTAGCTCACAGATTCTCATCACCAACACTTGCAAACAAGATCTCCTTTGGTGGATGAGTACAGACAAAAATCTTTGGTGTTGCACCTTCCAGGCTCCCCAGCTCAGTGCCACAGTGACCACGGACACTTCCCTGATGGGGTGGGGGGGCCACTTCCAGGGAAAGTCAGTCCAAGGCACGTGGTCCAATGTAATGGTCAACTTGCATATCAATGTCCTAGATGTTAAGAGCGGTGCTATTGGCGTTGCAAGCTTTCCATCCACTCCTTTCGTCCAGAATGATTGCTGTCTAGTTGGACAATATGTCCATGGTCTGGTACATAAACAAACAGGGAGGGACCAAATCCTACCCCCTTATGTCACAAAGCCATGAGCATCTGGCAGTGGGCGATAGCTTCCAACCACTTTCTGATCGCAACGCATACCTCGGCAAGCTCCAACGTGATTGTGGACAGGCTAAGCAGATGCATCCTCCGTCCTCATGAGTGGTCTCTCAATCCAAGTGCGGCGGCAGAAATTTTCAGCAGTTGGGGCCAGCCATGCTGCGACCTTTTCGCCTCCCCCTCAAACACAAAATGTAGCAGCTACTTTGCCCTCTTTCCCCCTCACAGGGAGTCACCGTAGAGAGACGCTTTGATTCACGATTGGCCCATGGGTCTCCTTTATGCTTATCCTCCTATTCCTCTGATCCCCCTTGTTCTAAGGAAAGCTATTCAGTTGAGAAGCAAAGTGATCCTCATTGCCCCATTCTGGCCTCATCAAGTATAGCTTCCCTTCCTCCGACCTCATCTGCTACAACCTCCTTGGATCCTAGACACTCACCAGGATCTCATATCTCACCCACAAGGGCTGACTCCCCCAAATCTGTCCACTCTCAAGCTGATGGCTTGGTTTCTTCCCTTCCGTTAGTTGCCAGGCAGGAAGTCCTCTCTTCACCCGTCCGTCATATTATCTTGGCCTCTCATAAACCATCCACCAGGAAACTTTACAGGGACAAATGGAAAAGATTCTCTATTTGGTCACATAATCAGAAGCTAGATCCATTCTCAGCCCCCGTAGCCACTATTTTTCATTACTTGGCTGAACTGTTCAACAATGGGGCATCAGCTTCCACCATTCGAGTCCATCTAGCTGCTGTATCCAACTTTCATAATGGTTCAGATGGAGTCCAGCTTATTTTTTCTCGCCTTTGCAAGACTTTACTCAAGGGTATTTTCCACAGCAGGCCTCCCATCAGGCAGCCGGTGGAGGCATGGAATCTCTCCTGGGTTCTGCAGTCTCTTTCTCTGCTCCCTTTTGAGCCTGCTGTGACATGTGATCTAAAATTCCTGTCATGGAAATCCTTATTTCTGGTGGCTGTCACCTCATCCAGACGAATTTCTGAATTGCAAGCATTATGTATCGAGCCCTTATCTGATCTTTCATAAGGACAGAGTATCACTTTGTACTAACCCATCCTTTCTCCCCAAAGTGGTTTCTGACTTTTCAATTAACCAGTCCATTGAGCTCCCTGTATTCTTCCCAAATTATTCAAACAAGGGAGAATACTGCCTACATTCTTTGGATGTTCATAGACAATTCCGTTTCTATCTGGACAGAACTAAATCCTTTTGCAAGTCGGACCAGCTTTTTATTTCCTTTGCGGGTGCTAGAATGGGAGGTGCAGTATCGAAAGTTACTTTGTCTAAATGGCTCAGGGATTGCATTGCCTTCTCTTATTCGCTTACTGATGGATCTAAGCCTGGCCAAATCAAAGCTCACTCAACTAGGGCTATTGCAGCATTGGTTGCCTTCCACTCTAGGGCCTCCATGGATGACATTTGTGCAGCTGCCATTTGGGCTAAGCCCCATACCTTTATCAAGCATTACAAATTGGATCTGATCTTCAGGGGAAGAGCAGCCTTTGCTTCAATGGTTCTCAGGAATGTTCTTCCATAAGGGCCACCCAGGTTCTCCAAGTAGCTGGAGACTACTCTGTTGATGAATAGGAAGATTAACAACTTCAGATAAAGAAGTTATGTCTTACAATAACGTTCCATCTGAGTTGTTGATCTTCTTCCAGTCATCACACCCTCCCACCAACCCCCTCCAAAGGTTCCTGGCAGATCTTCTGGGTCTTTGTGGTGTCTTAGGGTTTCTGCACACAGATGGCCTCTGGCTTGCTGTTTCTTCTATATGTTGCATACAAACTCGATCTGAGGTAACTGAGTGAAGGGCATTGTGGGTAGTAGCTTAGCTCGAGAGTTTTTGGTGCACTCAAGCTGGGTATAAGGCCGACTCGGTTCTGAGGGCTCGGACCTGAACCCATCAGTGATGACTGGAAGAAGATCAACAACTCAGATGGAACATTATGGTAAGACATAACTTCTTTTTGCATTTACATTGCTATCCATATTTTTTTCAAGTCAAAGTGATGTGGTCTTAAAACAATCCCCTACCTTTGTACTACATCAGGTAGTGCACAAAGTGCCAAACAGCATTTTCACAGCGTTGGGAAAGGTCTCTGGCAGCTGATTTTGCTGCAATTAAACTTTAAGCTCAAGTAAACTTTAAGCTCAGTGACCTCATGGAAGTGAAAACACGAAGTGCGTCCATAAACTTTATTGGGTTTTATTGGATGCACTGCTTCGCATGCACAGGGGTGCACCCATTAAAGTCTATGGACAGAGTGCTTGCTCTACCTACAGCAATATCAGGATGGGCCACACTGGATTTGTTTAGGTTGTTGTTTTATAAAAAGGTTTACAAAGCTATGTATTAAAAAAAGGACCAAATAAATGCTAAACTAGAATTAAGCAAATGCACTGAAGCACTCAGCTCACTAGGTGCAGTGATGCACCCTCAATCATGACCAAATCAATTTAATGGGCATAATAGATACTTATTTTCATCACAAAATAAAAATTTTATCCATGAAGAATTTATAAAAATGGAGGCATTTAAAGATATGATTGCAATCAGTTAAAACACAGTCAAAACCAAAGTGAGTTTTTCATTTAGTTGTTTTATTAAAGTACTTCCTGCATCATATGTGTATATTTTTCATTTAATCCTGATAACATGGGTTCTGCTAGCTGAAAAAGGTCATGTTAAGCAAACAAAGCATAAGCTGGAAGCAGCAAGCTTGTGTTTGTACTGACACATTTACTGACCTCAAGACCACAGCTCAAGAGAGCAATAAACACTAAGACAGACTTGGCTTTGCTATGTGTTTCTGTTTATACAGTATGATTCTGGCTTTTCTTTCTACAATTACTATGAATTGCTGTAGCCGCACTGTAGCCTTTTCATGTTATCTTAGCTGTGCACAAAGCTCTGTAACATATCAGTACTTGAAGGGTTTTGAATTGTAGACTCACAGGCTGAGAATTATTCTTGTTTGTACAGAATAAGTCCATTTACAATCTTACAGGCATTCACATCATGTGAACTGTTTGAACTGTTTGAGTTCTGTTTGGGAAATGGCACAGTAGCAGTTAACACAAATGCATTTATATCAGGGACATAATACAGATGATTATGACTGGGTCTCGTATCTTAACTGGCTTTTTATGCAGTCGGGACATGGATGGCAAGAATTTTACCTTAACAGCAAAGCATGAAAGGTGAATCTAGGCTTTTATGTTGAGAACATATAATGAAAGGTTGTGATTGATGACCTAATCGTAATGTTTTGTAGTGCATGAAGATTAAAAATAGAGAAAGACAGCAGCACACCTCTCAGCTTCTTTGTTTAATAATTCTGGATAAATCCAAAAATAATGGTGGTACAGAGGATCATAATCAAGGGCAGTGTTTAAACATTGCTTTAATTCACTTAAATTAATACAGCAACAGGTTTTTACATCAATGTGCATTTTTTGAAGAATAGGAAGTATGAAACTTAAATATATACTGACTGACTAATTCTCAGTGATTTACCAGAAAACCAATTTATTGGTTTAGATAATTGTACTACTGTGTGATGTGCATAGAAACCCCCAAAGCCCCTGCCCCAGCCATGTCACACCACCCAAGAATGTTGCTGATGCATATATAATGAATATTCACAAGGTATGGACATGTTTTTTTATTGGTTAAATTGTTTAATTCAGTTTGCTCACTGTTTTAACACAGCTCCACTGATTTGGGCGAACAGCCACTGCTCTGCTGTATTTCTTCTGTGCAAGCCAAGGAATCTGTTGCATTCTGCCAACCATGAGTACAATTGTATACTGTGTTTTGTACTTTTAAACTGTATTTTTGCTATATTAATGATTTTTTAAAACTGTTCTTGTTGACTTGTTGTGCTTTTTTTCTGCTGTAACATAGGCTAGATCCAGGCCTGCTGAATCTGGTTCTGTTTGCTAAATTGAGCACTAAACCAGGCTATAATTTGTTGGAGAGGGCCCCCCTGCACCCTTGTGGCAGAAGAGTGCAGTTAGGACTCATCTGATTGACGTTTGTCAGCACAGGGCTCCGTATTCAGCTTTTTTACTGGTTAAATTGTTTAATTCAATTTGCTCACTGTTGCTACATAAGACCGGTGTTTGCATGGGCTTGCCCTTGTTTTAACACAGCTCCAGAGAGCTAGGCAACCAGCCCCTGCTCTGTTGTATTCATATGTTTACGTGTAGCATACCACTGTGCACTGTCATGCGCTACCATGTAGTGGTGGTAACCACTGGCAATTATACAGTACGCAGATGATTCTACACTAATCTGCACTGCCTCTACTCCCACAGAATAACAATCCCTAACCCAGACTACCTTCAACAAAGTAGAGAACTGGCTTAATAATCGTCTTCTCCTATTGAACCCAAACAAAACCAAACTACTACTTTTCTCTAACACCCGTAAGCTAACACCACCAGTAATTGCAGTCTCTTCTAACAATGGTACCGTAATTTCTCCTGATCCAAACTCTAAACTACTAGGTATAATCATTGATAATCTGAATTATAATGCCCATATAGACAAAACCATAAAAACAGTAAATAAAAAAATCGGCTGCATGTATAGGATAAAGAAATTTCTAACCCCAACTGCCAGAACCGCCATAGCTCGCACACATCTTCTGTCTTCTCTTCTCTATGCCTCACCCATCCTCACTAATCTATCTAAATCAAACCTCAACAAAATCACCAGCTGCTATAACAATATAGCAATATTTGCCACAGGATCCACATACAGAACCCACCATTGTCATAATCATCACAAATTAGGCTGGCTAGAACTACCCAATCAAATATACTATAACCAACTCATAGTTATTCATAAAATCCTCTACCAACCTACCAGTACCCCGATTCTAACTAAAATTATTACCCCCTATAACAACCTAACATCCCTCCGCTCATCCAGCAGAATGCTAGTACAAACAACCAAAGCCAACAACTCAGCTGGAGATTCCTTATTCTCTAACTCGGCTGGAACTCAATGGAACTCCCTTCCTGCAGAAGTAACCACTAACAGCTCCTTGCCTCAATTCAAAATATCTCTAAAGACACACATGTACAGAATCTGGCTATGTCCATGTCTAAACCTCAACTAACCCAAAAACACACCAAGAAACTATTAAACCAAACTTAGCTCACAAATGTGATTACCCTTTTCCTCCCTCTATAACGTACTATTCTGCCCACACTAATTAAATCCTTCCAACCTAAACAAGCTTCACTATTTCATCTTCCTTACATTCTAACTGAAAATGTTTATCTTACAGACACACCTCTCTTAAAAGATTGTTTTCCCTGTATATTTACTGCTTCAGCAACAATGCTTTTTATTTCCTATCTATATGCAACCTTTATATGACTTTTGTCTTTGACCTATTGTTAACTTTCTTGAGATCTTCGTAACCTGCATTTTTTTTAAGTGCTACTAAACTTTTGTAAATAGATTTATTGTTAAATTTTAGATATCTTGTAACCTACATTTTTTATTGTTACTAAATTCTTCGTAACGTGGAGCTTTTCTCCCCGGGCCTCCGCTGAAAATGGATATGTATCCAGTTGGACTTTCCCGGTTAACAAATGTAAAATAAAATAAAATAAAATAGATGCAAAAACTTCAGTATATAAATTTTCCCATAGTTGCTGCCCATAATCCGGCCGAGAAGTCCATAAATTGCACTTAACTGCTCAAAGAGCACCACAGCTGCACTTTTGCCCCTTAAACAGTTCCAAAATCAAAATTTCCAAATCTATAATAGTCTCATACCATTTAGAGCACCCCCATTAGCATGGACCCTTTATAGAGCACCTCATTAGTACAGACCCCATTTAGAGCACCCAGTTGTAGCGCACCCCTCCATTTTCTCTCCCCACTGTGAAAACAGGATTTAACCTGGCATTACAGATGGTCAGTTTCTCTCCATTTCTGCTGCCAGCCTGACTGACATGGGTATCCTGAGTCTGTGTAGCAACTGCCTCATGTACACTGACAACCCTCTACTCCTAAATCACCCAAGTACAATTTGTGAGAGATGCATCTACACTAACAATCTGGAATCCTTGCTTTCTTGCGCATAGAACAGTAACATTGTGCAAACCATGCACTCAACACATAAACCATCATATGCCGAACTACACACCAGAAACCTACCTAAATGCCAGAGACCTTCCAAACACAAACATGCTACACCTAATAAAGCACCTACAGCACTAAATACACATAAAAACACAAGCACCAGTGTCTCACCAAATAAGGCCCTAAAGCAAAGTACATCTAAACCAAATTTTTTAGTCATAGGTGAATCCAGTGTGAGACAGACAGATATCCTACTCACCAAGCTGGACAAGCAGAAGGTTACGGTCATCTGTCTGTTGGGTTGCCGGATCTGTAAGATCACACGTGCACTCAAGTCTCTCAACAACAAGTACCGTTATGACTCTGGCATGGTTCATATTTTTGTGAACGAATTGAGATGTATCTCACTGAACTATAAGATGAGAGACATGATTGAGCTCTATGAATATGTGTCCCATGCAGGTATGTCCCTAGCCTTGAGCAATGTTCTATAATCACCTAGGATGATATCACAATATAAACAAAAAAATGATTGACTTTAGCAATTGGCTTAGTTTCTGATGTCATTCTAAAGAGATCCAGTTCCTGTCAGCATGGAATGAGATGGTTGATAGACCACGCTGTTTTGCCAGAAATGGTCTTCTCCTGTCACTTCTAGGCATTTGGATTCTGCCTAAGGCATTTGCCTCCCTCATAGTGCCTTTTTTAGGCAAGGTCTCATGAATAAAATTTCCGACATGTAAGTATCACTCACAAATAAATCAAAAGTTATGCTGCTAAACACTAGGAGTTTAAATCAGAAAGTGCAGTCTGTGGAAGCACTTCTCTCCCTGAAGGATGCTGACATCTGTGCAGTCACAGAAACTTGGTTCAGGGCCACAGAGAGTACCTCGGCCTTGCAAGGCTACAATGTCTTCCACATTATCAGATCACAAAATGAATGTGTGAGAACCAAAGGAGGAGGAGTATCTATCTTCATCAAAGATAAATTCACCTTTAAGATAGGAAAACTCCATGTAGTTGTTCCAAGTTCAACTAATTGTGAGTAAGACCACCCCCTTCAAGTCATTGTTAGCTATAGGCCCCCTTCAATGAGCCAAGATACCAAAGCTGTTTATTTGGATGTACTTGATTCAATCAAATTGCAACCAAACAGTCTAGTCATGGGTGGTTTTAGCTATCTTTCCATTGACTGGGAAACATATATGCATACCAATATGCTCACACAAAGATTCCTGGACATTGTTAACACTAAAGCCCTGGAACAAATAGTATGTAACCCCACCTGAACCCATCTTAGGTGAAATCATGCTAAAATATTTCACTAAATCTAATTATACCCTCCTAAGGGATGGCATAAATAATTTCCAAGCTCCTCTTCCCACAGATGGCATTGACAACTATACTAAGGTAGGTATACACAAATGCCCTGTACAAACATTTACACAAATGTATTGACGCAGCTGTACCTGATAGAATCAAAATAAGATCCTCAAGAGAAAGCAAGCCTCCCTGGTTGATCTCTAGCAATAATAAGTTATACAACAAGAGGAAAAAGTTGCTTAACAATTGTTACACATCTACCTACCCCAAACACTATCATGATCATGCCTCATGCTAGGGAAGATTTTAATAAGGTTATCTTTTTTCCACTATTGTAGTGTAAGCACTATATCTTGTGCTAGGGAAGGTGTTAACAAGTTAATCTTTCCCTGATATTGTAGTGTAAGCACTATATCTCGTTAGGGAAGTTGTTAATAAGTTTATCTTTTTTTCTGATATTGTAGTGTAAGCACTATATCTTGTGCTAGGAAAGATGTTAACATATTTCTTTTTCCAGATTGTTGTGTTGTTGTTGTTGTGTCTTTCGGCTTTTCCTGGTTAGGGGTCACCACAGCGGAACTCCAGTCCGCTAATGATTGGCAGTAGATTTTTACGTGCTGAGTTGCCGGCCCTGATGCACAACCTTCAACGAAGGTACGCCCATTCACGCATGTCTCCACACAGAAGACGCTCTAGCTGAGAATCAAACAGGACAACATCTTACTGTGAGGCGACAATGCTACCGCAGCACCACCACCAGATATTGCAGTGAAATTTTGGCACTCCATGCACTGCAAAGATGAAATTGTGTAACCAATGTCTTGTTCCTAATACTCACAAAATGTACCCTAATCATCACAAAACCCTTGATGAGCATTGTACTCTGTATTGGCTACATTTTATATAGGAAACACTTAAGAGAAATCTTAGTACTGTCACTGTTGTATGTGTTTGACATTAATGCCTTTCATTTAGTTGTCTGAACTATGTATCTGTGTACTTAGAACTTGCAGTATGTTGACAAAGTCTTCATATTTATTGTTAGCAGCCATAGTATCAGGACAGACTTTTAAACTTTCATAGTGATTTGAATGGCTCATTTAAATGTTTATGTATACTAGTAACTGTACATAATGTTTAGCATTATCTAAATTTCAGATATGTTTGTCATTGCTGCTAATGAATAAATTGAAGCAGTCCAAATTCAGGACACATACTCAAGGTTTTTGTAACCTGAATCACGTCTTCCCAACTTACCCATATAAAACAGTTTTCTGCTACAGTATATAATATAGTATATAATATGTAGTAACTGTAATTATATCACTAAGAATTTATTTATTTATTTTATTTTGAATTTGTTAACTGGCGCAGAGCACTGATCCTTTAGAACCCATTTCAGTCCTGGCAAATTATGTGTGACCAAGACTACTATTAATGCACTTTATTGTGCGCATACATGGTAAGGACCATAGTAACAGGAGTACCATGAATGTCACACCATCAGTGCTATAGTATGGTGCCTCCTGTAGGCAGCTAAAAGAGTGCAAAATCACAGAGTATACTACAAGGGGCCAAGTAATGTGTAGCCCATACACTATAGATGTGCACTGTCAATGTAGTACATCTTGGAAGAAAACTCCAAGCAAACTAAAGCATTCAGTCTTTCCCCTACAAAAGTAATATGTTCTGAGAATTTTACCTGGTCATTTAGTAGAACCCTAGGAATTTAATAATCTTGATGTATGTCATGACTTTATTTAAACACATAGACTTACAAGGTAAATATCAAGATGAAATACCTAAATATGATGAGTATGATTATACACTTAAGAAACAAAATAGTCACCCACACACACACACACACACACACACACACACACACACACACACACACACACACACATATATCTTCTTCGTCTTTCGTCTTTCCCTGGTTAGGGGTCACCACAGTGGATCACTCATGATTGGCCGTGGAGTTTTATCGTGTTAAGTTGCCAGCCTGGCAATCAACCTTCCACAGAAGGCACACACATGCACACACTCACACCTAGGGCCAATTTAGAGTGTCCAATCCACCTACAGCATGTCTTTGGGATGTGGGAGGAAACTGGAGTACCCGGAGGAAACCCACGCGACCACAGAGAGGACATGCAGACTCCACACAGAAGGCACCCCGGCCAAGGATCGAACCAGTGAACCTCTTGCTGTGAGGTGGCAATGGTAACTGCTGCACCACCATGGCCGCATATATATATATATATATATATATATATGTGTGGGTGTATATATATATATATATATATATATATATATATATATATATATATATATATATATATATATATATATATATATATATATATACACATACACATGGGTCTACCTGACTTTGTCAAATTCCCATATTATCAAATCTTAGCTTGTCGAGTCTCAAAATATCAAACTCCCACTTCATCAAAGCAGCAGAACAGAGAAGATCTTCCCAGGGTAAGTAACCTGTTGTGTGAGACAGTAGACTTTGCCTTTTTTCCCAACTGTAGTGCGATCTCAGAGTTGGTATATTTAGTTAGTGGGGGTGTGGGAGACGTAGCCCCCCCCCCCAGCCAGGTTTGTTAGGGATGGTGCGGTTTGGGTTTTGCTTCTTTTTGGGTAAGTGGTTACTATTAAATATAGTCAATTATATGCTCAACAAATTAAGGACGTTTAACTTTGATAAACAAACTAGATCTCAGCTAAATATAATAGAAAATTATATAGTAGTTTAGAACATATATCTTTACATACAAGTAAATATAACAAAGATTCATATAACAAAAGGTTCACACACTATGATTAAAAGGTAGTGAATAAGGCATGGAGTACTTATAGGCTAATCCCAACTCTCAAACATGATAATCATTTTACAAGAATGAAAGAAAAGGTGTGTGGTCACAATATAAGTATTAAGCAACCAGTCATTAAAGTCTGTTTCTACCATACATCACTGGGATGTTATAGTGGTATCACCTGCATGAATTAGCTCACCTCTGGAGTTAATATGTAAAAAACATCTGTAGGATTTCAGTTGCCAACTTCTTCATCTGCTGTGCTATCTGCAATTCAGCCTGCTAAATGCAGCCGACAGTTAACCCACATTCATTTGTCCTGGGACAGGACTTTCCCAATGCTTTGTTGCTGCTTTTATTGCTTCCAGCAAAATAATATACAAAAGGATAGCTTGGGGTAAATTAGATGCCAAGGCATGCAGAATAAGATTAGAAGGCCTGTAATCCTCCATCTCATTTATTGCACAAGCGACATTATAGATATTCCACAAAAATTCTATGTGCCCTGGATAACCTCACAAAATATGCCACCATGCCCCAGTGCTATCTCAATCCTGAAATTTTCAATATATTTGGTTCACATACTCAAAAATGCTGGCAAATTCTTATGGATTAGAAAAAGTTGATGCAAACATTTGCCTGCATATGTGTGTTATTTTGCAAATGAAGTTATAGTCATATGGACAGTTAATACTGATCTTTCTGTTTCTATGATTCAGGGCCCTCTTAGCTTTGTGTATAAAGAGGCAGAAGGACTGAAATTATGAATCCTTCATAAGTAAGAACACATGATAGAGAGAGTTTTCTTAAAGTTTGCTTTATCCTTATTATAATTTGCTATAGGGGTGAGGAACAAGTGAAAGTAATTAGCATATTTATTTGTCATAACCATGTCAGAAAAAAGAAGACAACTGCATGTAGAAAAACTGGTGCCAATGAGATATGCCAAATAACGATTAAAATCTTTAAAGGACCACAGCACCATACACAAGTAGAGGTGAAAAGAAAAATAAACACCTTTTGCCACTCAGATATTTATGAGAAAGAAATCAATGCAAGCGGAAGAAACTGGAATAGCAGAGAATGTGAAATGTGAAAAGTATGAAGAAAAGATTCATTCTGATCAAAATCTCTTAAGAGATGTGAGGATTTCAAAAATAATATTAAGATATTAGGATGAACTCATTTTATTAATCATTTTAATGTAACCAAGACAAGAATGTAACATAATCATTTGGATTGCTCTAGACTAAGATTACCACTATCAAAACTAAGGGATTACACGACAGAGCTATCTATCATGTAAGTACATTCATGAAAAAATTAGGCAGTAACATAGATATCTGTAATACACTGAAGAGCCGACCCTTGTATGTTATTATACTACTAGGAATTCTAAAGCCTGCATGTTGTTTAGGAGCATTGTGAGCACTGAAAGGTAATTGGATATAACTAGGGACCACCGAAAAAGAAGCATTTGCCTGTGTGTTCTAAGAGTGAATATGTCACCTTCACCACCTGTAATTTAAAGAATCCATGGCATAACTGAAACTACTCATTACCGTTTTTAAGTATTTCTTAATCTGAGTAATAATTTATAAATAACTTTTAGTAAAGTCCCTTTAATACTGGCAAAATGATCACCATGTCATGTGATTTTCTGCTTTTGTTTTGGGTCTACAACTGGTTGTATTTTACAAACTGTTAATCTGTTATTACTAAAATGGAAGGGGTTATGCCCAGTGAGGCAGTTTGAACTATGTATATTTGTTAGCAGATATAAAAATAGTACCTTTTTTTAAACATCTGACTTGTGGAATTTTGTTTTGGGCTCCTGCAGATTAAAGGTCTCCTGCTACTATGGGTATTGTGGACCTTCTTCACTCACCTCCCACCCCCAATTTCTGTGAAAATCCATGGACTATCCAGTTTATTTCTAATGGTCCACACCTATTTTTAGCAATCAAAGTTACTCCTGTTAAAGGAGCCTACCCATTTCTTCAGCAGCAAAAGTTTTGCAAACATAGGCTATAAAAACAGAACCTAACACTCCAGCTAACACTCTCTCTCCATACTATGCACTGTCATTCACAATATCCCTCACTAAAAATACTTCAACCAGGCTACTATAGTCTCTGCATTAATAACAAAACCCATACATCCTTCTTCACTATATATAGCATCTGCATAAACTACAAAGATGAACTCCAACTACGTATACTTCAGTCATTTCCTGGAACCACCAGTCTTTCCATATTGCTACAGCACCTTACCGTCAATATCACACAATTCATTTCTTTTCTTTCAATGACATACATATGTTTCTGTTTGAAATGATATGTAGTAATACATACATTTCTCTTTAAATTCACACACATCATTTATCATATTCTTAAAAGCAAATATTGACTCTAACCCTGGATCTCATGCCATGAGCTATCAAGCTACTCTTACTTCACATGACTAACAGTTGCAACAAACTAAATCAAATTAGTGCCTATATCACAGAAAGCAAGCCTGACCTAGTAGTAGTCAATGATTTGTATAGTAAAACTGACAGCCTGATGGACTGATCTACCTCTGTTTTCCAGCATACAGCTTATTGTGTGATGACTGCCTTTGTAGCAGAAATGAAAATGGCATAGATCATTTTTAAATCCCTCCTAAAATAGTAAATTCTGGTACAAGCAAATACATCTACTACCCCTGCCTCTAACTGTCTCCTAACAAAATTCCCAAGTTATGACAAATACAATTGGCTCCTAGCAGTGGTCTACTTCCACTACTCCATCAGCACTGGCACACCCTAAAACTACTACATTATATGTTAGCTTTAGCAAGAAAATACAACACCTGTATCATCCTTGGGGATTTTAACATTAATCTATTAGAACCATTGCACAATGACATCTTTGTACTATGAGCTGACCTGTTTTAAGCAGCTAGTTCAGTAGTATGCCTGTCCAAACCTTCATTCCTTCTATCAGTTACTTTATGATCTCTAACAAGCCCTCAGTTAAATCCACCCTCAAAGTGGAAGCTACAATAATTAGTGATCACTGTAGTATCACTTTCCACTTGCAGAACATCCCACTTAAAGCCCACCCCAAACTTGCATTCCTCAGACCCAACATACAAACTAAGATCATTAGGTTTAAATTTCCCCGTGTCCTTCCTCAACTGGTCAAACATCCTCAACACACAAGATCCAAATATTGCAGTTCATTCCCTAACTAGTACTTCCCAAATCATACAAGATAAATTCCTTCCTGTATGTCTAAACTCTGTAAGCATAACAATGCAACTGAAAACCTTTCCAGCCTTCAAATTCATGACAATAACAACCTCCCACTTGAGAATGTCACCCAATTGAAACATCATGGCTTATGGTTAGACCCTTGCCTCAACTTCCATTGCATCCTGGACAAAACAAAAAAAATAATGTACTACCTACTATTTTGGGCAGTAAATATCTGTCCTTTCTTTACATGTTATGCAGCAATTGGCAACTGAATCTTACATGCACAACTAGAAGACAGCCTAACCCTTCACCAAGTCCTCCAACAAATGCTACATCTATTGAAACTATCTCATATAGAGGACTGTGATCTGACCACCAAGTGTAACTTACTTATGTGCTCAAGACATGGATGGCAAGAAATTCACTCTCAAGGTGAATCATGTCATCCATGTCAAGAACACATAATTTTAAATTATGATCAGTAACCTGATCATAATACTTTGTAGTGCATGGAGATTTGTCTGTTTCCATGTACTAGTAGCTACAAAAAGTGCTGTGTTGGCTTTGAAAGCCAGTACTATAATTAGGAATTCCATTATGTCTTTTCATATTTCTCATGTAAGAGAAGCAGCTAGTTCCCAAACAGATTTTATTAAGTGTAATATAGATGGCAGACAGAAACAAATATGAGTTAAATAACATCTCGGTCCAATGCTATTATCATACCAGACATGACATTAGCAGCTTAGAGGGATGTTTAACAATTGTTAAGCACCTTTCTAAGTGTGATTAATGTTGGGTCTCATGCTATAGTGTTTCTGAACCAGGATGCCATTTAACTAATATTTGAACATAATAATGGTACTCCATGCACTGCAAAGTACTTTGCTCTCTGACATAGAAATGAACACAATTGCTTCATTCCTGAAAAAGCCATATGGTTGCCAGTTAAACATGGGCCTAAACCCGTGCTACCCTCTCAGCTATTTAAACTCCTTCATACCAACATAGTTTTTCCACTTGCAGCTAAACTAATTCCAAAAACTTCCCTCTACAGATTAAGAAGTCAAGCTCACTAAGGCTCCTCATTTTACATGACTGCTACAAAAGTTGACTATATTTCTTGAAAAATCTAGTCTGCTAACAAATCTACCTATCTCATTACTTCCTTTCCCATTCTACCCTCCATTTGCTCTCTCATGTTTCCCCTTCATCTCCACTATGTGTACAGTTTATATGTAAATATCAATGTGATATAGATGGAAATAAATGTAAAACATTTCAGCTTCTTAGATTCTACTTTTAATTTACTTGGGTTACTTTTCTATGTCGTATCATTACATATAATTCATTGGTTATTATTGTGATAGGTTCTCCAAAATAATTTTTCAGTATGTGCTGTATTGGAATGTATTACTTAATTTAGCTTCTTTGAACCAGTACCCTTACATTTTAATAATTTTACACGTGTTTCATTTTTGCTATGTATTTTTTTATTTGTCCTCAGATTTAAGTCAGTAACTGCTTATTACTGATCAGTGGTCTCCGATTAACTAATGCCAATCTGGTGGTCCCCTGCCATAAACCAGCTGTACAACAGAAGAAGAAACTGTTGCAGAAAAGAGGAAGAACCCAGGATTAAAAAAACTCCCTCACCAGCCTCAGTAGAAAGCTGAGATCCCTCATAAAATTCTCAAAAGCTAGTCACAAAAACAAAATTGCCAAAGATTCCAAAGACAACCACAAGGCATTCTATAACTATGTCAAGAATCTAAATGGCAATACTCAGATCTGCTCTGTGCTACAGCAGAATGGCACTAGATATACTGATCCCAAGGATATTGCCAATATCCTGGCAGATAGATTAAGTGGCAACTTCACCCCCCTCTCACCCCCTAAAGGGCCCATCTCAATATGGAAAGAATGACAAATTCTGGAATCATGGCCATTCAGGTAAAAGCCACACTCTCCAAAGCCAAGAATACAGCATCCATGGGACCAGACAACATCCTGGGCTGTGTACTGCATGAACTATGAAATAAATTGGCACCTCACCTATGTGTCATGTTTAATCATAGCCTCACCTCACACTTCATGCCCACAGAGTGGCGCACGGCTACAGTCATCCCACTCCACAAGGGAGGATCCACTTTGGATCCTGGGAACTACCGTCCCATCAGACTGACGAGCCTGATCTGCAAGGCTATGGAATGCATTATCATGGAACTTATAAACAAAGACATTGGCAAACTTCAAACCCTAGAAACCACTCAGTTTGAGTTCGTGAAGGGCCGGTCTTGTCTCCTGAACCTGATCGACTTCTTCAAATCAGTCTCCAGAGCCATGGATGATAGTAAGGTGGTTCACACAGCCTACTTAGACCTTGCCAAGGCTTTTCACACTATCCCCCACTCTGGAATCATAGATAAACTTACTGAGATGGGTTGCAAACTGGCTTACTGACAGAACACACTGTAAAAGTAGCCGACTCCAAATCCAGCTCCAGACAAGTGACAAGTGGTGTACCACTGGGTTCTGTTCTGGGACCACTCTTGTTTGGCATCTACTTCTCTGAAGTACAGGCCAACACTAAGGGACTCTGGCCAGATGACTGTAAGCTGGGAGCCATTATTGAATCCCCAAATGATGTGGATATACTACAAAAGAGCCTTACCGAAACAGATGCCTGGTGCCAGAGCCATGGGGTCAAGCTAAATGCCAAAAAATGTATAGTTATCCCCTTTGGGAAAAATCACATACCTGTGAACTACCACAAAGGTGACGGTACACTAAACACCAAAAGTGTGATAAGAGACCTAGGGACACAGGTGGACAGTGGTCTCATCTTTTATAACCACATAGCCACAACAGTTAGAAAATCCTTCTACATGGCACACCTCATCACTAAAGGCTTTTTATCCAGAAAAAAGGTCATTGTCCCTTTGTACTCATCCCTCATTAGACCCCATTGTAGAATACAATGCCCTGTTTGGTATGTACCTCACAAGACATCTGCAACAACTAGAAAGGCTGCAGAAATACCTCACAAAAAGAATCACAGGCCTAAAGCAGATGCCTTATGTTGACCTTCTAAAGAAACTCCAGCTATACTATGTCACATATCACCTATCACCTACTCAGAGGCAATCTCTGCCTAACACACAAGGCCATGAAAACCCAGAGTTGTTGGACATGCTACACTTAAAGAAATCCCAATCCCTGCAAGCCATATACTCCAGGGATCTTAACCTTGTCATCATAATGAATAGAACATGCTGGAGGGATAGATTCCTGACCCACAGACTCCCCATACACTGGAATAGGCTGCTCATACATGTCAGGCAGAGCGCCTCAGTGACTCTCTTCAAGAGGAACCTTGAAGATTGGATGGAACATAGGAAATTCACCTCGGGGATCACATCAGTAGCCCTGCTAGACAGGGGTCCAGGAAAGTAAATATTTGTTGGATCGGGCTAGGCTTGTATAGGCCCTAGGGCCGATAGCCTAGTACCTACCTATGAACCTATGAAATAATGAGGTGCTTAAGGAATTGAAGAAAGACCTACAAAAGCTGCTATACACCTGGGTTGTGTACAATTTGTTAGAAAAAGCTTTCTCCTTCAGCAGTACTTCATCAGCATTGGACTCAGCACTGGTTAATTTTGAGCTTTCTTCAAATGCACATGGATCTGAACATAATAATATACAGTAAATGGTGTATGGGCAAAACGTCTAAAACTTTTTTGTTATACCTTATTAGCTTCCTTCTTATAGGCTGCTGAATCTAGTAGCAATGAAGTGGTGCTGAGCAGGTCAGTTAAAGCAAAAGCATCGAGAGAAAATCTTTATGTAACTCTAAAGGGCTGCTTTTATTTCTTCCAGGTGGAGGTGGAGTTTCTTTTATCTCAACCATCTCTCAGGAGATGAGAAGCCAAATGAGAAAATGGTTCATTGGATATGGGGCAACTTTAGACTGAAACAGTACAAAGTGGTAACTACTGCCTGACTGATGGTGAAACTGGATTTACCCCATAACCAGAGAAGCCTATCAATGAGGGGAAATCCACTGGTTGGGTGAGGATTACAATTGTTATTTAGTGTCCTTGCTTTTTTTAAAAAATGCATTTATTACATCTTAGAAAGTCAGTTGTAGAAAAGCATTTCTTTGCAGCTGTCTTCTTGCACTGGAACTATAGCACACAGACTACAATGTCATACCACTCATTCACACAGTATTCCATGTGTCTGCAAACATGCAGCATGTCTCTGAAGTGCACACAGTATGCCATGTGTCTGCAAACAAGCAGCTCGTCTCTGAAGTGCACACAGTATTCCATGTGTCTGCAAACATGCAACATGTCTCTGAAGTACGCACAGTATTCCATGTGTCTGCAAACATACAATGTGTCTCTGAAGTGCACGCAGTATTCCATGTGTCTGCAAACATGCAGCATGTCTCTGAAGTGCACACAGTATTCCATGTGCCTGCAAACATGCAGCATGTCTCTGAAGTGCACACAATATTCCATGTGTCTGCAAACATGCAGCATGTCTCTGAAGTGTGCACAGTATTCCATGTATCTGCAAACATGCAGCATGTCTCTGAAGTGCACACAGTATGCCATGTGTCTGCAAACATGTAGCATGTCTGAAGTGCACACAATATTCCATGTGTCTGCAAACATGCAGCATGTCTCTGATGTGCACACAGTATTCCGTGTGTCTGCAAATATGCAGCATGCCTTTCAAGTGCACACAGTATTCCATGTGTATGCAAACATGCAGCATGTCACTGAAGTGCACACAGCATTCCATGTGTCTGCAAACATGCAGTGTGTCTATGAAGTTTACTTCCACCATACCTCTCTACCTCTTAGAACAAGAAATCTGGAGAAAACCATAAATAATGGGGGGCAAAGGCCCAAAAATAGGGACACTTTTTAACTATTGCTCTTACAAACTTAGAACGTTGATAGAATAACAGGTTTTGCATTTGCATGGATTTTTTAAAGGGTGGGAAGTCTGAAACTCAAATGTCTGTCTTTATTTTCTGACGTCAGCCCAATGATTTGTCAGTGATTTGCCAGAAAACCACAATTTTATGAGAAACAGACCAAAATATGACGCAAAAATCTGGATATTCTGCAAAAATCTGTACAGCTGAGAGGTATGATCTGCCACTGACATTGTGGTTTAAAGATATTTAACATTTGTGTTATTAGTTATTATCTAATTTATTTCCATTTATGCTATTATTTCTTGTATAGTTTATATAGTGGAATGATAAGATACAGTATACATTAGTTTGTGAGCGAGATATGAGATCCTACAATCAAGCTGTATTGGTTGCTTATATTTTTGGACTTGCTGATTGTCTTGATGCAGTACTAAGTTCATTGTGTGTGTCAACTTTTAAACAAATCATTTTTGTGGTATTTTTTTTTTACCATCTATAAAAATGTGCATTTTTCAAACTGAGTTTTGTGTTTTGACATTTATTAGAAGCATTTTATAGTACTGGAAAACCTCCACAGTGTCATAATTCCTCCAAGGGTTGTTTACATATAGTGTACCAGCGACTGAGCTTTGTTGAACTTGAAGTTCACTAGTGAGATATTATATCAAATGCTGCAACAATTATCTCATTGGCTTCTGTTCATTAGATAGCATTAGAGCCATGCATTTACTCTGATCCTAAGACTGTGATGATGTAGAGAAGTATAGAGACTACTGTGTGGTCATTAACCCAGGTTGTGTACAATGTTCATTTAAACTATTTGCCAACCTGTGCAATATGCAATTGTATACATTGCATTTTTTTTGTCTGCCTGTTTTGACATTGTTTGTCAGTTGTTGTCCCTTGACTGAGGCTGAAAATGGTCCACTATGATTACTGTTTTACCCTGGTTAAGAAATATATAAATGAATGTATTGAAGGTTTCTAGGAAACACCCTATGGCCATTTCTTAATTTCCTGTCTTCTTTGTTGAATATAGTAAATAAATTTAATCACTGCCTTGCCTACTTCATGACCATTTCTAAGACTATAATATTACCATTGGTAAAAAAACCCTATTTCTGTACTCTGTTAACTACAAGTTACTGAGAGACGATATATGCCTGGTGTACAAGGCCTCCTCAGATCCAGCTCTGCTGAGCCTTTTGCTCATCCACAAAATGAACAGCATCAGAACCACTAGCTCTAAGGATTTAAATTTTGATTGTGACATAAATAAGACATGTTGCTGAGACAGTTATGTGTTTCTGAGGATCCCCACGCTCGGAACAGGCTCCCTATCCATATGAAGCAGACTCCATCCCTAACCCTATTTAAATGTAAAGTTGACCAATGGATGGGAAATTTGAAATTCATCCCCTGGGATCTGGCCCCCATATTTCTGGTAGATAGAGACAGAAAGTAATGCCTAAACTAACATACCCCCCATAAAATCTAGAAACTTCCTAACTAACATACCTCCTCATAAAAATGTCTGTGGTGCATTTGGACACAATTGGGTTGAATTGCATGGCTAAGCTTATAAAAGCCTGGTGGTCATTAGCCTAGTATATAACTATGAACCTATGAACCTAGGAGTCTTATCTGCTTAAGTAAGATAATTTGCCAAAGAAGTACTACATCTAATAGTTTACCTAGAAGGAAGAGGAGTGCTAAAGGACTTTTGTTATTCATTTCCAAGTCTGGTCAGATGTTATGAATATAGCATATAATGAATATAGCATATAATGAACTTATGCTAATTGCAACCAGTTCCATTGGTACAGAGGGATAAAGAGCTGAATGTGACTCATATAAGCTGAGCTCAACATGTTCCTGTTGGAGTTAGTATGGGTGGATGAAAAAGTTGTTTGTCTTTTTGGCTTTTCCCGTTTAAGGGTCACCACAGTGGAACTCCGGTCCATTAATGATTGGCAGTAGATTTTTATGGGGCTGAGTTGCCAGCCTGACACCCAACCTTCAGCGAAGGCATGCCCATTCATGCATGTCTTTCAGTGGCCACTCGACCATGGGAAGGACATGCAGATTCCACACAGGAGGCACTCCAGCTGAGAATTGAACAGGAGAACCTCTTGCTGTGAGGCAACAACGCTACCGCTGTACCACCGCTTAATCCTGCTCACCTCTCTTTTGAGGTGTGTGCGTGTGTGTGTGTGTGTGTGTGTGTGTGTGTGTGTGTGTGTGTGTGTGTGTGTGTGTGTGTGTGTGTGTGTGCTTGTGAGCACATTTTTTGCTAGTGTAGACTAGAGATCATATGGAGCTACATATCTACAAGGGTGAAGGACCAATTTATCATATCATGCAGAGGCATGGTGCGTATTACATATATTTATTGAGATCCAAACACTTAGGTCCATAAGTTAGTACTAGGCAATCTGTCTGCAGACCATTACAAGCCTAGCCAAAAATCTCTATTCATAAGTTATCCCTAGCCTCATGGAGACAAGATAGAATAGTCTATGGGAGAATTTGAGGCTACCCATCCAATTACCTAGGTTTACCTTGAAGGTGGCAAAGGTTCTTCTCTGTTTGAAGTATACTGGAAGTTTGTTCCAAAGGTAAAGCATATGTTGTGATATGAATCTATCACACCATCATATCTTATTTATCTGCTGGTGAAGGTTTAGTTCTTTTAACCAGGTGTTTGAGGTGCCATTTGTTCTATGAAGGAATAGGAGGTCAGAGAGGGTTAGATCTTTAACGGTTCAAAACGCTAGACACAGATCTCCTTGGAGGAGTACAGAGAAAAGGCTGCCAGCCTATCCTGATAATAAAAATTTTTGAAGCCACTTATCTTTTCAGTTATGAATCTCAGAGGTCTCTCACATTGAGAACTATGTTTAAACAAATACAAGTCAAGTAATCTGATAGGATATGCACAGAGGGGAATTAAGACTTTTTGGGTCTAGTGGAGAAGACTTTCTATATAAGATGACACATATAGAAGTCTTTCCAAACTACTGCACAGTCATGATTGTCAAACAATAAGGAATTATCAACAAGTCTAGGATATGAAAAAGTGCCTGTGGGTGTAAGGACTCAATAAACAGAAGAAGAAAAAAAAAAAAAACAAGAGCTACCTTAGTGACAACTCCTGTTTGTTGGATGTCATTCAGGTAAGAGGAATAGATGGGCCATTTGGCCAAGGAGAGTTGACTGTCAGTAGGCAATGGTGCCAAAAAGAAAATAAACAAAATAATTATTGTAACAGGATGTGACAAAACATTTTGTCAAGTATGTGTTGGTTATTCACGACAGTGGTATAGAAGTGACTTTGCAGTCACTCTGGCAAGACTATACTCGAACTGAGGCTGGATACACTTTACTTTTC
Organism: Protopterus annectens; assembly: GCF_019279795.1. NCBI lineage: Eukaryota > Metazoa > Chordata > Ceratodontiformes > Protopteridae > Protopterus > Protopterus annectens. Next base: position 1,782,718,569 of record NC_056737.1, on the reverse strand, counting down.
TTTTTGTCTGCTAGTGAGTGTGGTAATACAAAGAGAACAGTATGTTTCTCTTTTTTCCTGCAGGTGGGAAAGTTGATTCATAATGGGTCTTCAGTTTTGGGGAGCAATTCAGCCAGTGCAGGGGCCATAAATAGTATAGTTTGGTATATTTTGACCTTACTTTGCCTAGCACAACAACCAGTGTGGTATTTAACAAGCAGTGGAGACTCCACTTTAGATGTATGTATGTTTTGTTTATGGTTCTGCATTAAGCTGTCATTTCAAAATCATTTCAAAACAAAACAAAAGCATGCACTTCATTGTACTTGTTCTCTACCCACTAATAGATCTACATTTCTCTACAGATTTTTCTGGTCATAAATTCTTCCAAGAATCTCCCCTCTTGGATGCAAAATCTCCCTCCATCACAGAGGCAAATGTCTTTGATACTTTATTCTCTGTCTATCTCTACAGGCCCTAGACTGTGTGCTGCTCCGAGATTTCCCTCCATCAGCAAGAGAAGCTACTGTCTCTTCATCCTGTCTATGGTTCTCCCTTTTTTACCAGTGGGGAATGGCCTCCTCTATTTGGGCCATGTGTATGCAATTTTATTCTTATTCCTGTTCCCAAATACTATAACTCCAGAAACCCCAGAGTGGTCATTGTGGTTCACTAGACCATTTACCTATAATGTACATATATTTATGTATATGTATGTTTGCATGCGTATGTATGGGTCTTCAGTTTTGGACGGTGCAGTGGTGTAGAGGTTTGCATTGTTGCCGCTCAGCAAGAGGTTCTCCAATTCGATTCTCTGCTGGGGTGCCTTTTGTGTGGAGTCTGTATGTCCTCCCTGCATTTGTGTGGGTTTTCTCTGGGTGCTCCAGTTTCCTCCCACGTTACAAAGAATGTGTCTCTACGTTTCTCCCCGGGCCACCTCTGAAAAGTGGCTTGTTCCAAAACAGACTTTCCTAGTAAACAAATGTTAAATAAATAAATGTATGAATATACTTAAATTAGTTGAATACTACTTAAGTCAACATACACAATGTCGAATCAAATTGATGGACATTATGCGTGTCAACATGTTACTATGCATGGTCTGAGAATTAATTTCGGTGCATGCAAAAACTTAAAAAAAAAAAAGTGTTTTTTTTGTAGGATTCAAGCCCCCCTGCACCCCCATCCTGTTAATTATATATTGTAACTCTGAGCTCACACAATACCCAGGAAAAAAAGTATATTCCCCTACCGGGGATTGTTGATCTTGCATACCTGTCAGCATTCTGCTTAGTCAACCAAATTGTGTCAGCTAAACAGATGTCAACCACATAAAATTTTAGCCTTATTCAGCTCTCCCATATGCACATGTGTATCTGCTGCTAACAGGGACTTTTGTTTATATTCTAGACAGACTGAAGGTGTCTTGTCTCCATCTAATTAAGGAGTACCTGAAAATCAACAGAAAACTCTTCCTGGATTCAAATTAAATTAGTCAAAGTCTATCTGTTTCAGAAAAAGTGAGACAAAAGCTTGTAAGCACTGATATCACTTAGTTGTTAAATGTATGAACACAAATGGACATTAGTGCTGCTTACCTTACATATGCTCAGTGTCTAGGTGATTGGGTTGTAATTGTTCAATCACAACTAGTTGAAATCACTTTTTAATCTTGTATTATGTAGGGCATTTGTATTGACAGTGGGATCACTATAAATGTAAGGGGGCTGGGGGAATTGCCTACCACAAAGGGACTGGAGTAAGTCCCATCCATAAAAATAGTTTTTTAATCTGTGTCTTTGGATCATAGCTCTTTAGTTAGGGTTGCCACCTTTTGAAATGGCCATAGTGGGACATTTTCGGGACACACAGAATTTACAGGCCGACACATACCCACGGTCAGTACAAAAGATAGAACTTTTACTTTTTTGCCTAAATAAAAGCTTATTCTTGTATCAATTTAGTTGCTTATTCTGTTTCTTGTAACATTTAGGTATTTTAGATGCAGAAATAACTATTTTATGCAACTATTACATAAAGTATGGGACATAATTATGTCCTAAAATCTCAGGACATTTGCCATTTTTAATATTTTTGGTCAGGATACAACCGCCCAAAGAGGCACTGTCCTTCGCAAAGTGGGACAGGTGGTAACCCTATCTTTAGTGCATTTGATAAATGGAAACTGAGTATTTTTATTACTGTGTCAGTCATTCATTGTTGAAGCATTACAGCATGTGATACTAACAACATGTGATTGGCTAAGTAAGCATTATGTGGCGATGTGCAACATGTCAGGAAGGGGGAGGTCACATTGAATGCAGTGCAAAGCGTCCAGTTGTGGGTTCATTTTCAGGGGCATTTCTATAGAATTAAATGAATTACTATATTGATTGTACTATCAAAATCAATTTTACATTGAACTAAATCCAAGAAGGGTAAAAACCATAATTCCCAACTGACCAGATTTTTGTAGCATGTCCAGATTTTTGTCTCATATTTTTGGTCTTTTCCTCATAAAATCTCTGGTTTTCTGCACATTACTAAGGACTAGAGTCACTAAATAAAGTCAGATATTTGAGTTTCACATCCATCAGAAAATGCATGTTAATGGAAACATTATTCTATCAACTTCCTAAATTTGTAAGACCAATATTTAAAATTGTCTCTATTTGGGGGGCTTTTTCCCCTCATTATGTTTGGCCTTTGCACTAAGAGGCCAGGAGACATGGTAAAAACTTATTTTAAAGTAGTAAATCAAACAAATATAGGAAAAACTGAATAATCTTAGCTGCCAATAATGTGTCAATGTAGTGCAACATCCAGTTTACAGGCTTCAAAGAAATTGAATATGATGATTTGTATTTAAGGCATTTTACTTTGTTGATTTTATATAGTGACATAAATTCCCTTCCAGCTGTATTTCTGAGAAAAAGCCCAATAAATATTTTTGTGTCAGATAAGGATCATGTGGTCTACTTAATTGACTGAATGCTTACTGGTTAAGCTGCAGAAGTTGCTTAACAAACAGGTTTACCATCCTTGCATGGTTATTAGAAGCATAGTTTTGTATCTGCCACATGCATTCTTGAATTACTTCAGGTCTTCTGCCTTACTGCACATATAATTGGGCTGGTCCTGACATAAAATCCTTGCTTTGAAGTAATAAACTGTTGCATCTCCTCAAAGTTTCACAACTTAATTTCTAAAGCTGTATATTCTTTTTCTCATACTATTAAAACATGGCACACACCTATACTTTATGGATGTCCTTGAGATATGTAAAGGTTTGGGCATTCCACCCCCCACTTTATTTTTTATTAAGGTATATCCATCTATCAGTCTGTCTATCTGTCCATCAGGTCTACTTTAGTTCAGTGAACGATTAGATGATCGAACGCTGTTAGTTCGAACACTAAGTGTCGAACTGGAAAAATAGCGAATGGCTGGAACAGCAAATTTTTTCCCAGGGAAAGAAATCACTTGGCCGGCCATCCAGGTTGTGCCATTTCCTCCACTGTAGTGTGATCTCGGAGTTGGTATATTTAAGTGTGATCTCGGAGTTGATATATTTAAGTAGGGGGGGTGGGCCCCTACTTCATTTAGTGTTTTTTTTTTTGGGGGGAACAGCAATTCTTTTTTCCTGGGAAAAAAATCGCTGTTCTGATTGTTCACTGTTTTGAGTATTCAAGATTTAGGGGTTGATATAACAACATTTGATCATCTGATCATTCGTTGTTATAATATAGACCCTGTCCATCTGTTTATATATGTATGTATATGTTTGTGTGTGTGTGTGTGTGTGTGTGTGTGTGTGTGTGTGTGTGTGTGTGTGTGTGTGTGTATGTGTGTGTGTGTATTCAGAGAGAGAGAGAGAGAGAGAGAGAGAGAGGTGATTATGTCATGAAAGGTAGTAAACTCAAAACAGAAAAAAATCATAGAACAAAAAAGAGAATCACAAGGCACCGAATGACTCATAAGAGTGAATCACCAGATGTTGAATACTTCTCCCACTAAAAAGCACACTATATCAGTAAACTCCAGCTACAAAATTAAGGTCAAGTGTCGCGCCTTGGAAGTACTACTGTTAGTAATGTAATGTGTAGGGTTAGGCTTAGGGTTAGGGGCAGAGGTAGTGTTACAGTTCAGTTAGGAAGGGGGAGAGTGATTTAAGGGTTAGGGAAAGTTTTAGTTTTAAGGAGCAGGATGGAAGCTTTAGCATTAGGGAGCAATCATGGAATTTAGGTTTAGGGAAGATGGTTGAAGTTTTACATGTAGGGAGCAATCAGGGACTTTAAGGATAGGGAGGGGGTTGATGGTTTAGGGTGGGGAGTGAGAAGTCAGTTGGGAAATGTGTGGGAGTTTTAGGGTTAGGGTTTATAGGAGTGGGTGTTGAGAGGGTTGTGTAGAAATTGGAGATCAGACCAGTAGGAGATGGAGCACTTGTCTTTTTGAGAAAGTGGCAGTGAGCAGGTTTACAATGAGTTACTACCAGGTGAGCACATGTGGCACACCCATATCGACATTATGTGGTAATACTGTTCAACTCACTTATACACAATTGTAGAAGGTTTGTACATTTGAAGCCCTTGAATTTTGTGATATTTGTTTCTGAAAATTTGGAGATTTTGACGTTGAAAGTTATTAGTTTGTGATTTGACTTGACCAGTGTGGGGGGTGGACCCCGGGGAATGGCACTTACAAATGCTAAGTTTGTTAAGACCAGGTCAAGTGTATTCTATTCTCTATCAGGTTCTTTAACAGTCTGAACTGGGGAATTTTTGTTTATAAAATCTAAGAGTTTTTATGGGGTCAGTACCTGATACTACCAGTACCTGATGATAAAACCATTCCTTCAAAAGTTAATGCATGAAACATTATATGAAAATTAAACCCATAACAATGTTGTAATGTTCACATGACTTATAGCTCTATTATATTCCAAATAAAATTGTTCTCGTATCCTTTGTCTGACTCATGCTATAATCCTATTTGCAGTGTAGCAGAATAAGGCTATAAAGTCATCAGGCAACAGTAAATTTTCATATTTGTTTTCATTTAGCATTCTAAGAATATAGAAACTGCCAGAATGAGGACTTTATAAGTACTTCACAGGAACTCAGGCTCTCAGATTAATACAAAAACTGGTGATGTACTTGAACAGATGTTAACAAACAGTGCTGTGGTCAAGGACACATCTAAATTCCTTTCAGTAGCACATCCTGTTTTCCCAGTGATTGATGAGTTTTCAGAGATTACAGACTTAGAATGTACCCTTCACTGAGACCTTGGCTGTCTCAGGACAATTTTGTGGTGTATGTTATGAATTCTTATATTGCAGATTCAGCTTCTCTATGATACCCTTTTTAGGGTATCCTGGACATTTACTAAACCAGTCTATAGAATTTTCAGTAGTTCAGCAGGATATGTTTAATAAACACTTCATTCAGAGAGATTAGGTACCTCACACAACAATTCATTAAATTAAGAATATCATGACATGATGCTGTAGTTTAAATAACATTCTTTATTGCTCAATCCTCAAAAACAACACTACTCCTCTTCCTCTCCAAACTGCTTGATGTGACAATTGATGACAAACTCACTTTTGAACTCTACATTCAAAATAATAATAATAATAATAATAATAATAATAATAATAAAACTCCCCAGAAACTTGGCATGCTTTACAGACATAAAAACTTTCTTACTAACTCTGCTAAAACCACCCTAGCAGCCACTTACCCCCTTCCTTCACTCTTATATGGTTCCCCTATCATTACCAACTTACAGGTATCTGTTAAAATTAAACTTGAAATAGTTGCTAAATTTGCTGCCAATAAACAATGCTATACAAATCATTGCAAGGCTCTAAATGTTTGATCTTGCTTGTACTACCCTACTACCTGGACCTCGTACAACTAGCTACTGACCACAATATCATTTATAAACCCCACGCCTGCCCTGCACTAAGTTCTATTCTTCCTTCCTTTCACCCAAACAGATCTCTTCATTCTAATCTTAAGCAACTTCTCACCATCTATAAACCTCAAACATCAATTGAAAATAGCCTTTACTTCTATTCTGTTGCCAAAAAATGGAATTATACTCCACAGGCTGGTAGAATTATAACTTACCATCCTTCTTTCAAATATCTTCTGAAAGACCACCCATCAAACTCAAAGCTCTACTCATACTATGCCCCCAGTTTAACATCAGATGTTCTTCATCTCACATTGCTGCAGTCCTAACACTTGGGTAGTCCGCTGTCCCAGTCGGCCCGAATACCAAAGTATAAGGCTGACGTCGGTCAAGGCGCATTTGACTGACATCAGAACGTCAGGATACAAATGCGCATGACCGACGTCATATCCTCAGTCTTTTTTGCCGCATGGTATTGCGAGTGCAGGTTGGCGTTCTGAAATTTTCTGAAGTCGGAGTTTCAGACCGAGTCAAAGTTGGCTAAGTACCCCGTTGGAATATTTTGTTTTTCTTGCCTCAGTATTTAACGGATGTCAGAAAAAGTGAATAACTGTATTTCTTGTGGGAAACAGATACCTCATAGAGATTACCATACATTGTGTATACCTTGCTTAGGGCCTGAGCACGACGTTGTTGGCTGTCGCTCTTGTGCTAGATTTAACAAACTATTAAGAGAAGATTAGATTGTGCCAGGTTAGTTTTGGGAAGCGTTGTAATTACAACATGCCGTTGGATGCTCCGGCGCCGTCTAAAAAGCGCAAGGACAAAGCATGAAGCCTAGGGTGGAAGAACCGTCTGTCCCAGGCGTCGGTTCTTTAGAGGGCTCTGTGGGCGGTGGTTCTACCAGAAGTTCCTTTGGATTCTCAGGGTGAGACTTTACTGTTACAAGATGTGTCCTCTCAGGAGGTAGGCCAGGCTGAAGGGGCTTCTCAGGTAGCTGTTCTCCCTCCCTTCCTAAGGTGGTTAGGCCCTCCTTCTGTTTCCAAGGCTCCTTCTAGAGGTAGGCCAGGGTTAACTTCAGTGGGGGTCTCCCTAGTTCTTCAGGGTCTCTGCCTAAGAAACATATGCTTAAAATGGCAGAAGATTTGATTACTATGATTAGAGGTTCTTTACCCCCCCCCTGATAAGAGGCCTAGGGTGGAACCTGAGCTTGAAAGTTTTGAGCAGTGTTCGGAGGCTTCTGAGTCTTGGCTGAAGACTTGCAGGAGTATCCTCCTTATTCTGATTCTGATGTAGATGACTCTACACCTTGCTTCTCCTCCTGAGGATTTTTCTTTTCAGAGACCCTTCATTCCATGAGGGAGCATTTTAAATGGGAAGGTCAAGATTTCTCTGATTCTAGGAAAAGGCTTAGGGAATTTTGTTTCTACCCCAGCATAGGCCGTTAGCTATACCTCCTGTTCTGGATGTGGTGGAGGATGTGTTCGCGGAGGCTTCCCTGAACCCGGATTCTTGGCCGCCTGCCCCAGTTAAACCGGACAGGTATTATAGGGTGCCTGAAGCTCATAAGTATCTTTTAAGAGTCCCAGGGCAGACCCAGAAACTGTTTCTCAGGGCCCTAAAGGTGTTAAGGCTTCTGTTGTTAAAAATCCTGTTCCTTCTGATAAAGAGGCAAGGGCTTTGGATAGATGGGGAAAAAGGTGTATACTTCTTCCACTTTAGCCATGAGGGCTTTGAATTGCCAGTTTCACATGTTGAAATACCAAAATTATCTCCTTTCACAATTGAAGTCTAAGGTAGATGCTCTGGCGGAAGGTATTGAGTGTAAAGAGTTGCAGGATTTAGTTCATGTTTCTGAACAGGTGGGTAAGCATTCCTTGCAATGTGGTTTTGATGCTGTACAGGCCTCTTCGAGGGTGGCAGCCACTGGTTCTGTTCTTAGGCACGCCTGGCTCAGGGATCAGAATTTAGCTGAACATGTAAAGACAAGGATTTTAGATGCTCCTTTACAATCTGATGTGTTATTTGCCTGTGGGCGCAGTTTTAAAGAAAATGGAGGACAAGGCTAAGTCTATGCAGACTGTTAAAGATTTTTGCAGGTTCAGCCTCCAAAGTTTAGTAGAAATTGGCCTACTAAGGGGTGGACTTATCCTTCTTATGATTCTCAGTCTAGGGGTAGATCTAGGCGTGGTAGGCAGAGCTCAAGGTTCTTTTAGGCCTAGAGCAGGCAGTTCGCCTGCCCAGTCTTCTGGTGAGGGCAGGGGTCAGTCCTTTCGTAAGCAGACCCAATGACTTGCCTTTTCAGCTGCCAGAGCCTTCTCGTCTGGCAGCACCTTTGGGAGGAAGGCTGGCACTTTTCAAAGAAAACTGGAGTGTTATTACCCAAGACAGATGGGTATTGGATATCGTTCACCACGGTTACAGGTTTTATTTCCATACCTTGCCTCCTTTCAAAGGCATGCCAGACATTCCTCCTCTACAAAGAAAAGAGGCTCACAAGCAAATTTCTCTGTTGCTCCAGATAGGGGCCATTCAGCCGGTTCCTGTGCCAGAAAGGGGCCTAGGATTTTATTCTCACCTGTTCTTAGTACCAAAAGGGGAACACGTGGAGACCAATTTTGGATTTGTCTATCCTCAACACTTATTTGGACATTCCCAAGTTCAAAATGTTGGCGTTACAACAGCTTTTACCTCTGCTGGGCAAAGATCACTGGATGGTAACTTTAGATCTCAAGGAGGCTTAGCTTCATGTGCCTATCAGACTCAGTTGCAGGAAGTATCTGCGTTTCGAGCTGGAAATTCCCATTATCAGTTCTCTGCATTGCCCTTTGGCTTATCTACTGCCAGAGTATTCACAAAAGTTCTGGCTCCAGTTGTAGCTTTTTCAGGCTAAAAGGAATACAAATCTATCCTTACTTGGGCGACTGTCTGATTCTGGCTCAAGAAAAGGACGAGCTTCTTCAGCATCTGGATTATGTGATAGCAGTGCTAAGATGCCTGGGGTATTCTGTGAGCGAAATAAAGTCCAGTCTAGTACCCTCTCAAGACATGTGCTTTTGGGTGTGAGACTGAATACAGCAGCCCAGATGGCCTTTTAACCCCGGACAAACAAAAGAGTCTATCCCTTTACTTCCATCAACTATCTCATCAGTCCGTGCTGACTGCAAGGACAGTCCTTTAAGCATTAGGGTTCATGGCATCTTGTATTCTGGTGCTTCCCAATGCCAAACTGCATATGAGGAAGCTACAATGGTATCTCAAAATGTATGGACACAGCACTGCCAGGATCTGGACACTGTCATTCAAATAATACCTTGCATTCAAAAGGAATTTTGTGGTGGGCTCAGGAATGTCACCTAAACAAGGGACTCTCTGTGACCCGGCCAGAGGCGCAGTCAGATTCTAACGACAGATGCCTCAGACATAGCTTGGGAGCTCATCTGAATGGAAAGTGGATACAAGACAAGTGGCCTGCCAGACTACAGCATCTACATATCAACATGAAGGAGATGTTAGCAGTCCAGTTTGCATTGATGGCTTTCAAGGAGTTACTTCTTCCAGGGCAGGTGTTGATTCTAACAGACAACACAACTGTCATGTGGTACATCAACAAGCAAGGGGGAACACATTCTTATCCTCTATGCAGGCAAGCAATGATTTTGTGGGAGACTGCGCTCAGCTTGCAGCTTACTCTTCAAGCAAGGTTTCTGCCAGGAGCACAGAACTCCTTAGCAGATGTGTTAAGCAGGCAAATCATGGATCCCCACAGTGGAAACTGGATCTTCATGTATTTCAAAATTGACAGTGTCATGGGGAACTCCAGACATAGATCTGTTCGCTTCTCCACTAAACCACCAGCTGCCAAAGTTTTGCGAAAAGTTATCATCACACAGCTTGGAAAGTGGATGCTCTTCGTTCAGTTGGGAAAATCTTCATGTGTATGCCTTTCCACCTCTGCCTCTCCTCCCAAAGGTACTCCTAAAGGTCAGACAAGACAAGCCAAGGATGATTTTGATAGCTCCAGATTGGCCTCGGCAACACTGGTACCCATTACTGAGGAATCTGGTAAGAAGCCTCCATGGCCTTTACCTTTGATTCCACACCTTTTGTCTCAGAGGACGGTCATCTACTCAAGGTCAAGCTTCACTCTCTTCATCTAACAGCCTGGCATATTCTGTTTTGAACCACAGCAGGTCTCAACTTCCTCAACAAGTTTTGAATGTGATTATGGAAGCCAGAAGACCTAGTACACGTAAGGTGTATGCAGAAAAATGGAAGAGATTTTTATTTTGGAGTGCAGCAAAGGATTTGGATGTTTCTGAGCCTAATTTGAGTGTGGCTCTTCAATATCTTACTGAGCTATTGGACAAAGGTTTGTCTTTCTCTTCCATTAAGATTCATGCTGCAGCAATTTCAGCTCACTATGATTGTGACCCACCATTGTTTTCTCATCCTTTGTTCAAGCAATTTCTTAGAGGGGCAAAGAATATAAGACCCCATGAAGAGCTCCTACTCCTGCTTGGGACCTCAATTTTGTGTTGGAGAAACTTACTCTACAACCTTTTGAGCCTCGGCTACTGCTGAGTTGAAATACTTGTCATGGAAGACTGCTTTTTGTTGGCCATTACTTCTGCAAGAAGGGTTTCTGAATTGCAGGCCCTTATGGCGGTGGAGCCTTTTTGATTTTTCATAAGGATAGGGTATCATTACGCACTAATCCTTCATTTATGCCTAAGGTGGTTTCTAGTGTGGCTTTAAACCAAACTATTCATTTGCCTACTTTTTATGCAGATCCCCAAAATAGGGAAAAGATTTTGCACACTTTAGATGTACACAGGCAGTTGCGTTATTATTTAAGCAGGACTAGGGATTTTAGGCAGTCTCAGCAGTTGTTTGTTTCTTTTGCTTTGAGTTCTTAGGGCAAGCCTGTGTCAAAACAAACTATATCTAAGTGGATTGGGTTTTGCATTGCATTCTGTTACTCCCATCATGGCAAAGAGATTCCAGCTGGGATTAGGCCTCATTCCACTAGGGCTACTGCCACTTCAACAGCATTTCTAAGGGGGGTGGCAACTAAGGATATTTTGGAGGCAGCTACTTGGAGTTCAGTGCATACTTTCTCCAAGCATTACCACCTTCCTCTCTATTCTAAGTCCAGGGCTGGTTTTGCCACTGCTGTGTTGCAGGGCATTTTGGCAGCTCCTGCTTCATTATAGTTTAGCCATCCTCCCTTTCCTCTGCTTTGGGATTCTACCCAAGTGTTAGGACTGCAGCAATGTGAGATGAAGAACATAGTACAGTTTTGTACCTACCATAAATGTAGATGTTCAAGATCCACATTGCTGCAGTCAATTCCTCCCTCCTTCCCTCTGTGTTTAGGGGTGGTTGTGTGGGTGAGGTTCTATTTTTGTACATTTGTATATATTGTACATATTTTAGGCACAGGAGTGTTTTGGTGTTTTTTGGTTTTGGCCTTATCTTTTTAGGGTCTTCTGACATCTGGGGCAAGAAAAGACTGAGGATATGACGTCGGTCATGCGGATTTGTTTCCTGACGTTCTGATGTCAGTCAAATGCGCCTTGACCGACGTCAGCCTTATACTTTGGTATTCGGGCCGACTGGGACAGCGGACTACCCAAGTGTTAGGACTGCAGCAATGTGGATCTTCGAACATCTACATTTATGGTAGGTACAAAACTGTACTTTTTGTCAACTTTTCCATTTTTCTCCATCCTTTTCTGTACGGATTCTCTGCCCATTACCCCTTCCGCATCTTCACCCTGCTATCCTACCCTGTCTACCACTTTACATAACCTCTTCCTATCTCCTCCTCCCCATTTTTACTAATCTATCCTAATCTCTCACCTCCTTTATAGCTACAATTAAACTAAATGCATGACTTTTACTTAGTGCTATTATGAATTGCCAAATGGACACTCTCTAGAACTGTATATAGTATTGTACGGTGCTTTTTCTCATTGTTCTATTTGTAACATATATTTATTATATCTCTCTGCTTTACAGTATTATTGATTATTTTTGAAATGTATAATTTTCACCTGTTTTTTTATGTAATGTCTTTGAAAAAAAAATTTCTCTGTTAGAAGGAGCTTTTCTCTGCAGTTCTTCACTGCAAATGGGCTCTTGTGACCCAGTTGGACTTTCCAGATAAACAAATACCATTAAATAAATAAACAAATAAATAAATCTTGATGACGTGAAAAAGTCCAAAAGGATTAGTGCTCTACAAGTAAATAACACATAGGAAACACTATTGTTTTAATCAAGATGAACTAGTTTATTCAAAAATGTACTGCAACAGTCATTTATGGATACTCTAGTTACTTAGTATACAAGTGGTCAAGCTCTGGGATGTTTCCGTTTAGGATCAGGTATTGACTAGATGACAAATGCTCTATGTATTCTAAAGTTTGGAATAGTCTGGGCATTGAGTGTTGTAGTTCTGCTCATGGAATAAAAGGTGACATTAAACTGAACATATAGCCAGATTTGACAGGATAAACTGACATGATATACTCTTGTCACTGCATCGTGGTGTTCTGTCATTGTTTCTCCTGTCACCTCAGAATCCATTCACATTACTTGTTAACAGAACTATTCAGAGGAACATCCAAGCTGCATTTCAATACCACCTGTGGTGTAAATCAGAACTCTTTTTTACACCCTTATATTAAAGTGTTTCAGATGCCCAAGAATGTATCAAACTAAAGGAGCACACGTCATGGTATAAAGAGAATGAGGACTCACTAGGATAAAGAAGACTGCGGCTTTAATTAGTGCTCCTGATAATGGAGGAGCTATTTCAGGAATGGTGGGAGTAAGTGACCAGTGCTTGTTCCTTCATTATTTGGGAATATGCTTGCAGAGTTCAAGAGCATTTGAGCCCAACAAGGACAATGCGTACTCTGTAATAAAAAATGAGCAGTAAGCAGAAGCATACTTTGAGTCCAACACAATACACATTACATCATGTTTTATGACTGAAGCTGGGTGCTTGGAATATGTACAGCATTTCCTTACCCTGCTTTATGATAGCCCCACTCCCAAGCTGTTGTCACTTTTTCCTAGTATCTTGTGGCAGTAGAGGTCAGGAAGAATGAATGAGTTAACAGAGTTCTGCATCACTGATGGTCATGAATAGTGAGACGGGCAAGAATGAAACCTAGAATAAATAGTGGAACCACACTAGAAATACAGAGGAAGCTGCAACCAGCTATCACAACATCAGGGACATAATGAAATACTAAAATGTTACTTACCTCATCAGCATATTATTAGTAAGTATGACCTGCTTTATCTGGCAAAACACTGTAGTGACCAGTCAGCGGAAAATACACTAAAAGGTTACTACAGTGTGGTACCACAGACTTGAGAAGCCTATGGTGGTTAAAGGTACTTATTAAAAACATTACTTGGCTGCAGGGAGATTTTCTTCTAAATATTTCAAAAGGAAAAATAAAGTCTTCTCAAAATAATGAGAATTAGTCTGTCTTATGTAGTGGTGTAATCAATAATTAAGAGCTGAAAGTTGGTATCCAATATTTCAGTGATTCAGCTTTGTCCACAAACCTGTTTCCTATGCGCATACATAATGAATGGATAGATTTAGTTTGAGCTGTAGTGTCCAAAGAGACCGAGGGTACATCTGCTCATTGTTATCTATGACCAAAATAGAGCCAGAATCTTGTTCTATTTCCTGTTTTGCTTCATGTGGAATATAGTGCACACAGATAGGTTCATAGGTTCATAGGTAGGTACTAGGCTATCTGCCTGACAAGATGATCAATTTCAACAATTGGCTTGAGTATTGGTGTCATTCAAAGGGGATCCAATGCCTGTCAGCTTGGGATGATATGCACGACAAGCCACGATGCTTTGCTAGGGACGGCTTGCACCTGTCACCCCTGGGCTTTCGGATATTGGCAAAGGCTCTTGCTACCCCCATAGTGCCTTTTTTAGGCAAGGCTCAAAAGACAAACCCACCTCCATAGGTATCACAAGGGATAAGAAACTAAGAGTAATGCTACTCAACGCCAGTAGTGTAAACCTCAAGATGCACGCACTCGAAACTCTCCTTAGCATGGAGAACATCGATATCTGTGCAGTAACAGAAACCTGGTTCAGGACTCCCAAGAGCACCCCTGCACTACCAGGTTATACCTCATATCATGCTTTTCGGCCCCAAAACTTGGACCGAACCACAAAAGGAGGGGGAGTATCGATATTCATCAAAGATACCCACACCTCCAAGTTGGTGGCAAAGCACGAAGCATCAGAGACTATCCATGTGCAACTAACAGTGGGTAAAACTGCCTTCCAGTTTATAGCCTGCTACAGACCACCCTCCCAAACCCAGGAACCCCACTCGGCCTTCCTGAGAACACTGGAAAATATGAAGGTCTCTCAAAACACCATTATATTGGGCGACTTCAACTACCCAACCATAGATTGGGAGCATTACTCTAGCTCCAACACCCTTGCCCAAAGGTTCCTAGAATTCATAAACTGAAATGCTATGGAACAACTTGTTACCACTCCCACAAGATAGGAAAACATACTGGACCTTATCATCACCAACATGGGGACTCTATGCTCCAGACCAGAAGTGTATCCCTTACTGGTAAGATCAGACCATAAACTGATCTCACTGGATATTCACATCCCGACCCCACCCCCTGCCCAGAAAACCACAGTGAAAAACTTCTCTAAAGCAAATTTCACACTCCTCAAAACCGAGGTGGAATCCTTCAAAGCCCCCGGGCCTGTGGAAAATACGGCCCAGACTGCAGAATCCTTTATAAATGCATTCTATGAACACCTTCAGGAATGCATGGATCATGCAATCCCAAATAAAACCAAGACCCAATCCTCCAAAGGCAGACAAACTGTCTGGTGGACCCCAGCCATAAACAAACTATACAATAGAAGGAGAAAACTACTACATGATAGAGCAAAATCCCAAAAAGGGAAGGCATCTCTGATCAGTATTAGCAAAAAACTAAGGGCACTCATAAAATCTTCAAAGGCCAGCTTCGAGAGAAAAATTGCACAGGACACTAAGGATAATCACAAGGCTTTCTTTAGTTATGTTAGGAACCTGGGTGGGAATTCCCAGATATGCTCAGAATTAGTCCAAAATGACAAAAAATACACCGAACCCACAGACATTGCCAACATCCTAGCTGACAGGTTCAGTGCAAACTTCTCTCCCCACTCCCCACCAAAAGGGAAAATATCTATCCCAGCAGAGTGCTGCCCCCTTGACATCTCAGATGCTCAGGTGGGAGCCGCCCTCTCCAAAGCAAAAAACACAGCATCAATGGGACCAGACGGTGTCCCAGGCTGCATCTTACATATACTCCAAGAAGAGCTAAACCCAAACATAAAACTACTGTTCAATCTCAGCCTTACTACAGGATATGTACCCAAAGAGTGGCGTACAGCAACAGTGGTCCCTCTCCACAAAGGTGGTGCCTCAATGGACCCTGGAAACTATCACCCCGTAAGCCTGACTAGCTTGGTCTGCAAAGCTATGGAAAGGATCATCATGGACCTCATAAATAAATATATTGGGGACCTACAGACACTGGATCCTACCCAGTTCGGCTTTGTTAAGGGCAGATCCTGCCTCTTAAACCTGGTTGACTTCTTTGAAACAGTCACCAAGGCCATTGACGAAGGGAAGGTGGTCCACACAGCCTATCTGGACCTCGCAAAAGCCTTCGATAAAATACCCCACTCGGGCATTATAGATAAGCTCACCAGCTTAAATATAAACCCCTATGTCACTAGATGGGTTGCAAACTGGCTCAAGGACAGAACCCACATGGTTAGAATTGCTGGAGCCATATCAGACTCCAAACCAGTTACAAGTGGCATCCCACAAGGCTCAGTCCTGGGACCTCTCTTATTTGGTATATATTTCTCGGAGGTACAGGCCAACATGGAAGGACTGTGGCTGACCAAGTCCGTAGATGACTGCAAACTGGGTGCCATAATCGACTCTCCAGCCAACACAAGCATCCTGCAAAAGGGCCTCATAGAAACAGACAACTGGTGCCAGAACCATGGCCTCAAGCTAAACGCCTAAAAGTGTACAGTCATCCCCTTTGGCAAAAACAAAGTGCCCACAAATTACCACATAGTTGGTAATCCATTAAGTACAGAAGAAGTAATTAGGGACCTGGGGACCCAAGTTGATAGCAATCTCTCATTTGACAACCACATGGCCAAAGTGGATAGAAAAACATTTTATATAGCCCACCTAATCATGAAGGGATTCACATCTAGATTAGGGGAGGTCATCGTGCCTCTTTACTCATCCCTCATCACGCCCATAATCGAGTACAATGCTCCTTTTGGGATGTACCTTACCAAATACCTGCAGCAACTGGAAAGACCCCAAAAGTACCTCACCAAGAGGATCAAAGGGCTCAAACAGATGCCATATGCTGCCCGGTTAAAGAAATTCCAGCTCTACTCAGTGGCATACCACCTGCTCAGAGGTGACCTGTGCCTGACGTATAAGGCCATGTCCAACCCGTAATTAAGGGGCATGCTGCACCTCAAAAAATCCAAATCCCATCGAGCTACATGCTCGAGAGACTTGAACCTCAGCACTGAAATAAATAGGACATGCTGGAGGGACAGATTCATAACCCAGAGGCTCCCTTCACTCTGGAATAAAATCCCAGTCCAGGTTAGGCAGAGTCCCTCGTTGACTCTCTTCAAGAGGAATCTTGATGAGTGGATGAGAGATTGTAGGTTTACTCCGGGTATCACTTCTGTGTCACTGTTAGACAGAGGCACAGTATACTAACCTCGAAAAAGGGCATAGCAAAATTAATTTAAAATGGGTGGCAAAAGCCAAACATACTCTGGCTAGGCTTATAAATGCCCTAGGGCAGATAGCCTAGTATGAACCTATGAACCTATGAAGGCATTTATAAGCTTAGCCAGAATGTGTTGGCTTTTGCCGCCCCCTTAGATTAGTTCCCTGTGTCTCTGTCCAGCAGAGCCACTGAAGTGATCCCGAGGTAAACTTTCTGTTTCCCATTCACTCGTCAAGGTTTCTTTTGAAGATTGTTAGCGAGGATCTCTGCCTAATGTAGATTGTAACCTTGTTCCAAAGCATGGGAAGTCTCTGGGACAGGAATCTATCCCTCCAGCACATCCTATTTATTGTTGTGGTGAGGTTTAGATCCCTATAGCGTGTGGCTCGAGAGGATAATGTTTTCTTTAGGTGGAGGATGTCCATCAATTCTGGGTTGGACATGGCCTTGTATGTCACGCAGAGATCACCTCTGAGTAGGCGATATGCAACCCAGTACAGCTGGAGTTTCTTCAGTCGAGATGCATAGGGCATCTGTTTGAGGCCAGTGATCCTCTTAGTGAGGTACTTCTGTGGTCTTTCCAACTGTTGCAGGTGTCTTGTAAGGTACACCCAAATGGGGCTTTGTACTCTATGATGAGTCTGATGAGTGATGAATAGAGGGGCACAATGAACTCTTTTGATCTGGATGCGAACCCTTTTGTGATTAGTTTGGGCCATGTAGAAGGATTTTCTAACCACTTTGGTAATGTGATTATCAAAGGTGAGATTACTATCTACTTGGGTCCCCAGATCCCTTATTACGTCTTCTGTATTTAGGGGACTACCAGCTATATGGTAGTTTGTGGGTACTTTGTTTTTTCCAAAGGGATGGCTATGCACTTTTTGGCATTTAGCTTCAGGCCATGGTTTTGACACCAGGTATCTATCTCAGTGAGACCCTTTTGGAGGATGTCTCTGTCAGCTGAAGAGTCAATTATAGCCCCTAGTTTGCAGTTGTCTGTGAACTTGGTCAGCCATAGTCCTCCTGTGCTTGCCTGTACCTCTGAGAAGTATATGCCGAACAGGAGGTGTCCTAGGCAGAGCCCTGGGGAATGCCACTTGTAACCGGTTTAGAGTCGGACCTAGCTCACATAACTCTCACCATGTGGGTTCTGTCTGTGAGCCAGTTGGCAACCTATCTTGTGGTGTAGGGGTTAATGTTCAGGCTGGTGAGCTTGTTTATAATACCAGAATGGGGAATGGTGTCAAAGACCTTAGCGAGGTCTAGGTAGGCTGTGTGTACCACCTTTCCCTTGTCTATAGCCTTGGTGACTGTCTCAAAGAAGTCCACCAGGTTTAGGAGGCATGATCTGCTTTAACAAAGCCAAACTGGGTAGGGTCCAGAGTTTAGAGGTTCCCAATGTCTCTGTTAATGAGTTCCATGATGATGCACTCCATAGCCTTGCAGACCAAGCTAGTCAGGCTTATAGGGTGATAGTTCCTAGGGTCTGTTATGCCTCCACCTTTGTGGAGTGGAATAACCATTGCTGTGCACCACTCTATGGGTATGTAGCCTGTGGAGAGGCTGAGTTTGAACAGTGTGTTTAGGTGAGAGGTTAGTTCATCTTTGAGCTCATGTAGGATGCAGCCTGGGACACCGTCCAGTCCCACTGATGCGGTGTTTTTGGCTTTGGAGAGAGCTGTTTTAACCTGAGTGTCTGTGATATCAGGGACTCTACATTCTTCTGGTATGGTTATGGGCCCTTTTGGGGGTGAGAGGGGGGTGAAGTTTGAGCTGAACCTGTCTGCCAGGATGTTGGCGATATCGGTTGGTTCAGTGTATTTTGTGCCATTCTGCACTAACTCTGAACAGATCTGAGCATTGCCACTTAGATTCTTGACATAGTTAAAGAATGCCTTGTGGTTATCTTTGGAGTCCTTGGCAATTTTTCTTTCAAAGCCCATCTTGGATGATTTTATGAGGGATCGTAGTTTCTTGCTGATACTGATCAGGGATGTCTTCCCTTCTTGGGATTTTACTCTTTTCTGTACTAGTTTCCTCCTTCTATTGTATAGCTTGTTTATGGCAGGAGTCCACCAGACTGGTTTCCTTTTCTTGGAGGAGTGAGTCTTGATTCTGCTTGGGATATCACAATCCATGCATTATTGTAGCTGCCCGTAGAATGCATTAATAAAGGATTTTGCAGCTTAGACAGTGTTATTCTTCAGCATGGGGGCTTTGAAACTTTCCACCTCGGTCTTAAGTAACAAAGTTTGCTTCTGAAACATTTTTCACAGTGGTTTTCTTTTCCTGGGGGTGGGGGCAGAATATGGATATCCAAAGTGATTTGTTTATGGTCATATCTAACCAGTGAGAGGTTGACCTCTGGTGTGGAACACCAGTCGCCCATGTTGGTGATGACCTGGTCCAATAGGTTGTCACCACAGGTGGGAGTGTTGACCAGTTGAACCAGGGCGTTTGAGTTTATAAATTCTAGGAAATGTTGGGCAAGGAAGTTAGTACTTGAGTAGTTCTCCCAGTTAATGTTTGGGTAATTGGAATCACCCAATATTAGGATGTTTGGTAGGATCTTTATGTTTCCCAGTGTTTCCAGAAACATGGAATGGGGGGTCCTGGGACATGGTGGGTGATCTGTAGCAAGCTACAATTTGAATTGCAGTTTTGCCCGTTGTTAGTTGCATGTGGATGATCTCTAAAGCATCATGCTGTGCCACTAACCTGGAGGTGTGGGTATCCTTGATGAATATGGATACGCCTCCACCTTTTTTATTTCAGTTTGGATTCTGTGGCTGAAATATATGGTATGAGTTGCAGCCTGGTAGTCTTGGGGTGCTCTCTGGAGCCTTAAACCAGGTTTCTGTTACTGCACATATATTGATTTTCTCCATACTGAGGAGTGCCTTGAGTGCGTGCATTTTGAGGTTTAGACTTCTGGCATTGAGTAGCATTACCTTCAGTTTTTTGTTACTTGTGCTGTTTATGGCACTGGGTTTGTCTTTTGAGCCTTGCCTAAAAAAGGCACTATGGGGGAGGCAAGAGCCTTGGACAGTATTCGAAAGCCTAAGGGTGATAGGTGCAAGCCATCTCTAGTGAAGCAGTGTGGCTTGTCGAGCATGTCATCTTAGGTGGACAGACACTGGATCCCCTTTGAATAACACCAGAAACTTAGCCAATTGTTGAAATCAAGAGTTTTTTCTTTATACCGTGGTATCATTCTTGGTGAGGGCAGGATGCTACTTAGGGTCAGGGTCATACCAGCCTGGGCTACGTGATCAGAGAGCTCTTACATGTCTTGTTTCATGTAGTCCAGGGAGGTATGGCTCAGGTCATTCACACCAACATGGACAATGATAGAGTGATATTAGTACTTGCTCTGTGGTGACCTGAGTGCTTGTCTTATGTGGCAGATCCTGGCACCCGACAGGCAGCTAACAGTAACCTTCTCCTTATTCAGCCTAGTGAGTGGGACGTCAGTGTGCCTGAATTTAGGTTCATAGGCTCATAGGTTCATACTAGGCTATCTGCCCTAGGGCATTTATAAGCCTAGCCAGAGTCTGTATGGCTTTCGCCACCCATATTAAATTAATTTTTCTATGCCCTTTTTCAAGGTTAGTATACTGTGCCTCTGTCTAACAGTGACACAGAAGTGATACCCAGGGTAAACCTACGATCTCCCATCCACTCATCAAGATTCCGCTTGAAGAGAGTCAAGGAGGGACTCTACCTAACCTGGACTGGGATTTTATTCCAGAGTGAAGGGAGCCTCTGGGTTATGAATCTGTCCCTCCAACATGTCCTATTTATTTCAGTGCTGAGGTTCAAGTCCCTCGAGTGCGTAGCTCGATGGGATTTGGATTTTCTGAGGTGCAGCATGTCCATTAATTCCGGGTTGGACATGGCTTTATACGTCAGGCACAGATCACCTCTGAGCAGGTGATATGCTACTGAGTAGAGCTGGAGTTTCTTTAACCGGGCAGCATACGGCATCTGTTTGAGCCCCTTGATCCTCTTGGTGAGGTACTTTTGGGATCTTTCCAGTTGCTGCAGGTGTCTGGTAAGGTACATTCCAAAAGGGACATTGTACTCAGTTATGGGCCTGATGAGGGATGAGTAAAGAGGCACGATGACCTCCCCTGATCTAGATGTGAATCCCTTCATGATTAGGTGGGCTATATAAAATGTTTTTCTAACCACTTTGGCCACGTGGTTGTCAAATGAGAGATTGCTATCAACTTGGGTCCCCAGGTCCCTAATTACTTCTTCTGTACTTAATGGATTACCACCTATGTGATAATTTGTGGGCATTTTGTGTCGGCTGGAGAGTCTATTATGGCGCCCAGTTTGCAGTCATCTGCGAACTTGGTCAGCCACAGTCCTTCCATGTTGGCCTGTACCTCCGAGAAATATATACCGAACAAGAGAGGTCCCAGGACTGAGCCTTGTGGGACGCCACTTGTAACTGGTTTGGAGTCTGACATGGCTCCAGCTATTCTAACCATGTGGGTTCTGTTCTTGAGCCAGTTTGCAACCCATCTAGTGACATAGGGGTTTATATTTAAGCTGGTGAGCTTATCTATAATGCCCAAGTGGGGTATTGTATCAAAGGCTTTTGCGAGGTCCAGGTAGGCTGTGTGGACCACCTTCCCCTTGTCAATGGCCTTGGTGACTGTTTGAAAGAAACTGACCAGGTTCAAGAGGCAGGACCTGCCCTTAACAAAGCCGAACTGGGTAGGATCCAGTGTCTGCAGGTCCCCAATATCTTTATTTATAAGGTCCATGATGATCCTTTCCATAGCTTTGCAGACCAAGCTAGTGAGACTTATGGGGCGATAGTTTCCAGGATCCGTTGAGGCACCACATTTGTGGAGAGGGACAACTGTTGCTGTACGCCACTCTTTGGGTACATATCCTGTAGTAAGGGTGAGATTGAACAGTAGTTTTAGGTTTGGATTTAGCTCTTCTTGGAGTTCATGTAAGATGCAGCCCGGGACACCGTCTGGTCCCATTGATGCTGTGTTTCTTGCTTTGGAGAGGGCAGCTCTTACCTGAGCATCTGAGATGTCAGGAGGCAGCACTCTGCTGGGATAGATATTAGCCCTTTTGGTGGGGGGGGAGAAGTTTGCGCTGAACCTGTCAGCTAGGATGTTGGCAAAGTCTGTGGGTTCGTGTATTTTTGTCATTTTGGACTAATTCTGAGCATATCTGGGAATTCCCACCCAGGTTCCTAACGTAACTAAAGAAAGCCTTGTGATTATCCTTAGTGTCCTGTGCAATTTTTCTCTCGAAGCTGGCCTTAGACGATTTTATGAGTGCCCGTAGTTTTTTGCTAATACTGATCAGAGATGCCTTCCCTTTTTGGTATTTTTCTCTATCATGTAGTAGCTTCCTCCTTCTATTGTATAGTTTGTTTATGGCTGGGGTTCACCAGACAGGACATCTGCCTTTGGAGGATTTGGTCTTGGTTTTATTGGGTATTGCATGATCCATGCATTCCTGAAGGTGTTCATAGAATGCGTTTATAAAGGATTTTGCGGTCTGGGCTGTATTATCCACAGGCCCGGGGGCTTTGAAGGATTCCACCTTGGTTTTGAGGAGTGTGAAATTTGCTTTAGAAAAGTTTTTCACTGTGGTTTTCTGGGCATGGGGTGGGGTCGGGATGTGAATATCCAGTGAGATTAGATTATGGTCTGATCTTACCAGTGAGGGTTACACTTCTGGTCTGGAGCATAGAGTCCCCATGTTGGAGATGATCAGGTCTGGTATGTTTTCCCCTCTTGTGGGAGGGGTAACAAGTTGTTCCATAGCATTTGAGTTTATAAATTCTAGGAACCTTTGGGCTAGGGTGTTGGAGATAGAGTAATGCTCCCAGTCTATGGTTGGGTAGTTGAAGTCACCCAATATAATAGTGTTTTGAGAGACCTTCATATTTTCCAGTGTTCTCAGGAAGGCTGAGTGGGGTTCCTGGGTTTGGGAGGGTGGTCTGTAGCAGGCTATAAACTGGAAGGCAGTTTTACCCACTGTTAGTTGCACATGGATAGTCTCTGATGCTTCGTGCTGTGCCACCAACCTGGAGGTGTGGGTATCTTTGACGAATATTGATACTCCCCCTCCTTTTGTGGTTCGGTCCAAGTTTTGGGGCTGAAAAGCATGGTATGAGGTATAACCTGGTAGTGCTGGGGTGCTCTTGAGAGCCTTGAACCAGGTTTCTGTTACTGCACAGATGTTGATGTTCTCCATGTTAAGGAGAGTTTCGAGTGCATGCATCTTGAGGTTTAGACTTCTGGCGTTGAGTAGCATTACTCTTAGTTTCTTATCCCTTGTGATACCTATGGAGGTGGGTTTGTCTTTTGAGCCTTGCCTAAAAAAGGCACTATGGGGGTAGCAAGAGCCTTTGCCAATATCCGAAAACCCAGGCGTAACAGGTGCAAGCCATCCCTAGCAAAGCATCGTGGCTTGTCGAGCATGTCATCCCAGGCTGACAGGCATTGGATCCCCTTTGAATGACACCAATACTTATGCCAATTGTTGAAATTGATAATCTTGTCTTCATACTGTGGCATCATTCTTGGTGAGGGTAAGATGCTACTCAAGGTCAGGGTCATACCGGCCTGGGCTACATGCTCAGAGAGCTCCTCTATGTCTCTTTTCATGTAGTCCAGGGAGGTACGTCTCCGGTCATTCACACCAGCATGTACAATGACTGAGTCATATTTGTACTTGCCTTGGAGTGACCTGAGTGCTTGTGTTATGTGGCGGATCCTAGCACCCGACAGGCAGCTCACCGTGACCTTCTCCTTGTTCAGCCTGGTGAGTGGGACGTCAGTGTGCCTGATGATAGAGTCACCTATTACGAGTGTATCAGGTGTGTTGTTTAGCCTTAAGGGCTGTGACTGTTCGGCACACTGGCTTTGTCAGCTGTGTGTTGCATGTGTTTTGTTTTGGGGTATTACTAGTATGTTGGGTATGTTATTTTGCCTTAAGGGCTATGATTGCATGGCACACTTGTTTTGTGCAGTATGTGTTTCATGGTTTGTGTTGGGGGGTGGAGGTTGCTTGGATGTTTGCTTTGGAGGTCTCTGTTGGTTTTGCAGATTTTTATTTAGAGCCTCCGAGTATGTTTTCATGAATTTATGTGTGTTTTTTGCTGGTGCTGGTTTAATGGTTCTATGTAAGACTGGTGGTGTGATGCAAGTATTTCCCTTCTCCTCTTGACTGTCTGATCCAGTCTTGGGTTGAGAGAGCTTAGCCTCTAGATTGGCTGTATAATTGCATCTCTCGCATGTATTAGTGTTTGGTGTTAGGAGGAGGGGGTTATCTGTGTACATGCAGCAATTGTAACATTGCCTCAAAATGCCCAGATTCACCAGTTGGACTGGAGAGTAAACCTGAAACTGCCCTTTGGACATACCTGGATAGGTACAGTGAACTGTTTTACTGGATGGCTAGTAAGGTCGAATAGAGAGCCTTGTCCTTCTGTACAGTACAGGAGGGTCTAGTGCTAGGGTTTATAAGTGCTTGCTATAAGTTATGAGCAAGTGCCGGGCTGAGAAATGAATGGCTTGAGTGCTTAAGTTGAAAGTTTGTCTAGTTCCAATGGAAAAATTGAAAAGGAGACTTTGTGGAGCCGGGAATAGTTTTACCCTAACTAACCCGTGCTGCTCGGCACATAAAACCGGGCAAATATGGTATTTATAGCAGGGAACTGAAAGAGATAGAAATTAGCCCAAAATGGCCAATAACCTACTAATTTCTGGGCTGTAACCACTCCTCCAGGGACAGATAGGCTGCTCACAGCTCCCATCTCTCACAGGTGAACAGAGAAGCTTCCTTCTATCCAAGCAAGGTATGGGCAAACACAGAGATTTGTAATGCATCACTGAATTCAACACTAACCTGAAAACTGGACTTTACAAGCTTAGAAAGGCGGGAAACAAGTATATATATATATATATATATATATATATATATATATATATATATAAATATATATAAAATATATATATATATATATATATATATATATATATATATATATATATTTTTTTTTTTTCAGAAAATAAAGCAGATACACTCAAAAAAACACTTTAAAAACATAGAAGAGGATACTTATTGTTATATATCGCAGATCAGAGTTGTAGTCAATGCCCTTAGTAATAAAGTAGGAAGAAACACAAATACAGTAAAAGCAGATGAATAAAGTGCAATTTCTTATAGATATATATATATATATATATATATATATATATATATATATATATATATATAAACAATAGAAAACGAACAAACTGATTTAAACAAGTTACCCAATTAATCAGAAAGAAGCTCAAAACTGAGCCCTGTTCCAGCAGTCTTCTATCAGACAAGTTCTAACTGCACACCGCTGCTAACTAGGGTGCAGGGGAACCTTCTCCAAAAAAAGATGGCCTGGATCGGTGCTCAAGTTATACAAACAAAGCTGGATTAAGCAGGCCTGAATCTGGTCTATGCTACAGCAACAAGGTGCACCAATATCAGAAAGAAACAGTTCAAATAAGCAGGCACAATAAGCCTGTGACCAGGAATTCCCAGCTCAGAAGGGCAGAGTCCAGCCTATCCTCCCACAAGAGTGCAGACCACAAACCTTCTTAATGTAGAATAACTGGCCTGAAGCCCAAGTGCTTAAGCCAGAACTAATACACTTTTAGAATAGCAGACACTGGGCCTTCAATCAACAATTCCCAGCTTAGAAGGATGTAAGGTGCCTGTCCTGCCACAGCAGTGCAGACCACAAACCTTCTTAATGTAAAACAGCCTGTATGAAGCCCAAGTGATTAAACCAAAATATTTAAAATAACAGTTACAATTTAATCAGGCTACTACCTAGCAGTAATAAATGTAGCAGAATAAATAAAATTTAGTACTTTTAAGAAAAGCAAAATAAAGTAGAAGGAAACGCAAATACAGTAAATGCAAATGAATAAAGTGCAACATTTTTTTAAGTGCAAGAAGAGAGGAAGGATGAACTTAAGTGGGCTGGCCTTCTCAAAGCTTCTCTCTGTATTAAGGACAGTGAAAACTAGACTCAGAATATGATCTAACTGTGCTCGGTTAAGTGAGCAAATGAGATGGACCCAGGAGGAGTGTTCTAATACAGATTACAGGAGGGGCGGGCAATTCCAGAGCCACCAACACTAATACCAACACAGTTGCAGAGAGGGAGGGTGGGGAACTAACTGCAGAGAGACACACAGCACACTGTTCAGAAACACACAATTTAGGAAACAGAAAAAATGAAAATACAGTACTTTTAAAACTGCAAGTTTATACTTAACAGAAGACTAAAATTCACTACTGCAAGCTTCACTTAGCTTCAGCTTCTAATGCAGATGTTTGTAGCCAAGCAAGTATCTCAGGAGTTGTATGCACTATTTCTTGATAAATTCAGTTTTACTCTGCCAGTTGTAACATGTTTTGCTTTGTCAAGTTTACCCCAGTCAAATCAATGGACAGCCTACCTATTTGACAGTATAATCTGCACAAATTCAAAATATAGTTCTGTTTATTATATTTAGTAGTCTCTGTAGATCCAATGTGCATTTCATTTTACAAACAAAAGTGATTTTACTCTTACAGGCTTTGCATTCCTGTGTGAAGATCCCAGTTTTACATACTCGTGTATTAATCTGCTGCTATACTTTTTTTTACACACTATAAATATAGGCGCTCAGGAACCCAGCTGTCGTATATGTAATTTATAAAAAGTTGTTCCCTATACTTGTATTATATATTGCATAATATATAATACAAGCATCATGTAAATAGAGTTCTGTAACTGAAAGTTTTACCACCTTGTGTATGGCATTTGGCAGGGTTAGTAGTAAAATTGAAACTATTTCTCATTAGAGATTTCATTTAATCTCATCTACAATTTAAAAATCTCATTGAAAATGTACCTGTCAACAAAACAGTCCAGTACTTCTAATAACCAATTACCATGCCCTCTTCTTAGTTTAACCTTTTCCAGCTGTAATTTAAAATACCATTGAAATCATACCTATTGACAAAACTGTTTTACCCTAGTTCCAACACAATTAACAAGGCAACCCCTTATATCACAAAATCTTTGCAATTTATCTCCTGTTTACAGGACGCAAGTGAATAATTGTTTAGATAAACTATAGTCATCATCTGCTGTCTATATACCAAAATTACAGTACGATATATACTGTAAGTAATACAGTAAATACCCATTAGTATTCAAAAGCACTACATGCTGATTGAACAGCTCAGGGAGCATAATCTCAACAGAAACAAATCTGGCCACTTAGTGAGTGCCTTTCTATCGCGATAAGCTGCGTCTATCCCACAAAAGTCAAGTATTTTTCATAGAAAGTCAACTCACTTTCCCCGCACAGCTAAGCACACATTTTAAGATATAAAAACAAGTATCCAGCGGTAAACTGTTCCATAGAACAGAATAATACTCATACTCAGTAAAAACTTCATAAACTTCAATAATACATGACAACCATGCTTTTATAGGTTGCTTTGATAGACATTTACATTTTTCTGCTACAGGCACATTTTAACTGGAGAAACAACCACAAAAAGGAGAGAAGGTCCAGTCCCTCAGTTAGTAACAAACTTCTTTAATAAAAGGTAAGATTAGCGCTTTCATCTTGTGTACAAGACTTCATCAGATGCCCCCATTTTACATTTCATCCTATTTATATCATGCTTAATTACCTCCAATTGACATTTAAAGACAGTATAACAA
This sequence comes from Protopterus annectens, assembly GCF_019279795.1. Lineage (NCBI taxonomy): Eukaryota > Metazoa > Chordata > Ceratodontiformes > Protopteridae > Protopterus > Protopterus annectens. Next base: position 1,782,691,056 of record NC_056737.1, on the reverse strand, counting down.
TTTAATTACTATTAAAGAAATACTATATAAAAACACTTAAAAAACATCCATAAACCCTTAAAAATGTTGTAACACACTACCAAAATCTACCTAAAATGTGTAATATATAAATAATGGTGGTGTTGTTAAATTTGTGAAGCTCTAAACATTAATACATGTTTAATAGTTATGTACTCATTTAAACCAGGATGTATGTTAGACTTTAACCTGAGTTGCCACTTCAATTCTTTATTTAATAACACATTTTTCATATCTCCTCCCCTCGGGTTTACTTTGACAACATCTATTATCCCAAATTTAAAACCATTTAAAAAGTACAATTAACTGAGTGTTTGTATAGTGCACTGGTCTCTTTCTTGGACTTTATGTCACGGAGGTGTTTGTACATCCTATCCTTAAAAGCCCTTTCCGTTTTTCCTACATAAAATGCAGGGAATCCTCCACAAATGGCCAGATACACTAACATTTTTGTGTTACAATTGCCTTTACAGAACCATATTTTACTATTCAATCCATTTTGTAGGCATATACTTTCTTCCTTAATAATATATGGACACTGCTTACAACTTCCACATGAGCTAGTGGCCTTTTTAATATGACAATTGGGCACTTCCAATTGTTCAAATTCACTTTTAAAATTCTTTCCGGTCCTGAAAGAAAATATAGGCTCATGTCCCACCACCTCATGTAGTTCTTTATTTACCTTAAGCGTACTCCAATTTGCTTTTATGATATTCATAAAAGATCCTGTAAAAACCATTAAATTCCGTTACACATGCTCTTTGATATTTATTGTTTTTTCCATGTTTATTGAGTTTGTCTAAAAGCTTTCCCAAAAGGGCCTTATATCTGGTGCCCCACCCTCTGTATACTTCCTCAAGGACACCTTGGACAATGTCCCAGGATATCCTCTCTCCAAAAACATACCTTTAAGGTTTTTAAGTTCTCCTTTAAGGTCCTTCCTATCTGAGGTCATTATAGCAATACGCACTGCTTGTCCCTTAATCCAACTTTTTTTCTGAAACATGGGATGACTACTGGTGTAATGTAAGTAACTATTACACCATGTATTTTTTCTGTATATTCTAGATTTAAAGAGCATATGTAATGGAATTTAATGGTTTTACAGGACCTTTTATGAATATCATAAAGGCAAATTGGAATATGCTTAAGGTAAATAAAGAACTACATGAGGTGGTGGGACATGAGCCTATATTTTCTTTCAGGACCGGAAAGAATTAAAAGTGAATTTGAACAATTTTTCATGTGAACCTGCTGCCTTGCTGACTTTGTCATTCTGATATGTGTTTGATTCTACTCCCATTTTCCTCAGTCGTAGGCTTGTATAAAGTATTATCTCAGTATTTCAGCAAGAACATCTTGCTTAAAATTAGAATAATGTCATTTGTCAAGTTTTTCAGTCTCTGTCTTAACCTGTCATAGAATTCTCACGGGTATTTGGTCTTGCCATCTTCTTCTGCAGGACATACAACTACTAGTGGCTGTTCACTTGCCATGCCTCATGGTTATCACATTATGAAGATGTATCCCATTATATAATTAATTCATTCTTCAGTCATTTTGCCCGAAAATGACAAGATCCATGAAGAATAGCCCAAACAATGAGACAAATGTCTGCACATTCTGTGAAAATCTGCACAAACCATGAAGACTTTCAAAAAAAGTTACTCACATTAAAAAAAAAGCAGTTAACAGTAACATACTGTAGAGCCACAGAGCATGCCCATTTTATACCATGGATTCCCCAGGCTATCAGAACCTGGCAGACAAACACTAAAGTCCTTCTTCTGCCATGATATATTTATGAATACTAAGCCCATTTTTCTTAGATTATGATATTGTATAATAACAACTCCTGTCTGTGGGTAAGGCAGGATTTACACATGCTTGGCTTTGTGATCAGACCATGCCAGCTGTGGGTAAATTGTACATTTCCCACAGCCAGTCATGACCTATTGCTAAAGTAATGCTGGCTGTTCTATAGTGTGTATCCTTAACATTCTGTATTTACTGTACAGTGCAATTAACATGGTGATCACTTGTTAATTATATATACCACATTATTGTGTAATATATTCTTATTGTTAGATCATGCTGTCTGACTGTACAAATGGAATATAGACCTTTCCTTTTCTTTCCCATGCCTCTGCTGAAAAGGATGCCATTCAACTTTCTTGGTAACCAAAGATAAATAAATTAATAACATGATTTATGCAGCTAGTGTTCTAAAAACAGGATTCACTTCTTTTCTTTTGTGTTTTTATATTTAGACAGTGGACCTCCATTTGCCGTGCATTTGCACCAGCTGTTGTGTGCATTGAAGTCACAGTGTTTGCAAATTAACACCTTTATCTGCTTCCCATATGCTATTATAATATTTTAATGCCAGCAAGTTGGCATTAAAAGGTTTCTTTTTCATATGTTCTGTACAGTGATTTAGAATTGCAAAAAGGAAATCTGTTTATCATGCTGTAAATTACTTCTTTTTCTTTGGCTTTTCCCGGTTAGGGGTCGCCACAGTGGATCATCTGTCCACCCATGATTGGCAGAGGAGTTTTACAGTGTCGAGTTGCCAGCTCAGCACCCAGCCTTCCACAGAAGGCACACACATGCACACACTCATACCTAGGGCCAATTTAGAGTGTCCAATCCACCTACTGCATGTCTTTGGGAGGAAACCGGAGCACCCGGAGGAAACCCACACAACCACAGGGAGAACATGCAGACTCCGCACAGAAGGCACCCCAGCCAAGAATAGAACCGGAGAACCTCTTGCTGTGAGGCGGCAATGCTAACTGCTGCACCACTGACAATTTAATAAAAAGAAATTCATTATGCAGTAGAAGTACTGTGGATCTCCTTTTATTTGTAAAAGTTCTGCTGTCATTCCACAGCCTTGTTGAAATGGAAAAAGTCAGGGCAAGCTGCAAAGTATCCTTATTGAAGTATGCAGCCAAGCAAAAGTGAAGAATTATTATTAATTTTTTTACAAGATAACAGAAATATATAACCAGAAGGTTCTTCCTCCAGAGCAACAGAAAGCAAGCTATTATGGATATTGAGATATGAAAATTCCATTTTCAATAATTTCCCTGCATTTACTGTCATTGCTCATGAGTTAGGAAGAGCAGAATCTTTTATAATGAAGTGAGGTGGTAGAAGACAGGCAAAGTGAGAAAGAACAAGATCTGGAATTTTAGTTAGTCGAAGACCAACAAATGGGATAAAGTATAGTACTTAAAGGAAAGTAAGGCGTCAATAGAATATGACTTCATTTGGAAAGGAAACAGACAAGACCTCCAAAAAATATTAGTCACGCAATCAAAATTCTCATTTAAAGGGAAAAACATAACTGCTGAACTGAAAATCAGAGATATGAAAGTAAGGAGCAGTTTCTGAACTTGCAAAAACAGATGAATTTAATGTTCCATTTTCTAAGCATCAATCATCCCAGTAGAGCACCATGCATACCCAAAATATGCGCTTTTATCTTTTTTTTCAGTTTGAATTTTTCATTTAGTAGTTTATGTATGAGAATTATATGTTTTGTAGTACATTTTGATGTGAAGTAGATGTTCAGTATAAGATCACTGCTGTAGTAGACTTAAGCTATAAGGAATGTCCTGCCAAGGATCAGACCAAGCTTGCTAGGTAACCAAAGATTTAGGGCTCCTTCCACATACCTGGTAAGGGTGGTGCTGTGAATAAAACTAGAGACTAGGGTGCAAAATACCTCCGACGTTTTTTGCAGCTGAAGAGTGCGCTCTTTTGTTGGCTTTGGCAGCCCGATGGTTGGCCATAGTTTCTCCTTCGCTGGGCTGACAAGTTTACCATTGGGAATTATCCAAAAGTGTTAGTTTTATTTTACATACTTTGTTAGAGAACATTTCTGCCTTTTACTGCATAGTGTCTTTTAGTTTCTCTCAGTGCTGAAATTGTTCGGAGGAAAATTTTGTGTAAAAGTGGTTTACCCTTCAAAATATTGTAATATTTAACTTTAGGAATTTTGTATGGAGTTAGCGCATTTGTGGACAGGGTTCTTGACAATAAATTTCATTTCTCTTTTGATCAGAGCTTCTGACCATCCTTTGGCAGTTCTGCTGACTACTTATCAGGCTCCTTTCTTGGCTGTAAGCATGTCCAGAGTCTGTAATATTTTTTTTAGAGTCAGTGAATTTTTGAAGAAAAGTGTATTTCTTATATATTACTGTGTTGTGAGGGGCTAGAGCTAGTGTGTTTGAAGTTTGTGACTAAATAAAAAATTACCTCAGAAATGTTTTTATTGTTAAATAGGTTTTATCATGTCTTTCTAGCTTTGCTAGACCCCCCCCCCCACTTGAGGGACAACATTTGTGCATAGCCACAGATCCAAGCATTTTTTTCTTCTCCAAGCTGCACAAAGAAGAAGAAGCTTGTTTAGGAAACTTTGTTCTTCAAGTCAGCTTCCGACTTACCTCAACCACTGATGGGTGACCCTGCTATGGCCAACAGCTGTTTCTTAGACCACTCATCCTTTTTCTCCAGGTCCCTCTGGTGTTGCCCCTCAAGATACCTCTATATACCAGGGTCTGACACAGTCTGTGTAGCCAACCTGTTGCCTTTGCTAAGGAAGGGAGAGCCATCCATGCAGGCTTTGGCAAAGGTACAGAGGGACACATTTTCACTTATCCACATAAAAGTACCTCTACCCAGGGGCAGTGACCCTCTTTTCAGCAGATCTTTTGTTAGGGGGTCTCCTTAAAAAAGAAAGCATAAGTGTTTGACAAAAGGATTGTTGAGAACATTTCAGTCATTAAGTGATGAGTATCCTCCTAAGAAAAGTATAAAATGTACTTCTCCCTCTCAGATTCTGATTTCTGTTCTGAGCGACAGAATTTGGACTAGGACTGTGTTTCTGTTATTCACTCAGTGCATGATGGAGATTCTGATTCTGAAGAGAGTTTTTCCTCAGAACTCCCCCCTCCCCAGAATGGCAGTTTTCTAATACTGCTGCCAATATGAGGGGCTTTTTTTCAGTGGGAATGACAAAGACATGTCAAAATCTTAACAGAGATATTATAATTTGTTACATGTGAATTTCTGTTAACCTGCACTTGTCACTCTGGTTTTGTCAACCTTACAGAATAGCTTTTTGGCAGCTTGGACTTTTCCTTTTAGACATCCATCTTCTCCTAAAAAGTCTGGTAAGCTGTATAATGTACCCCAGTCTCATAATTTCCTTTTTTCATTAATCCAAGGACAAATCCCTGCAGTTACTGATTTTATTTTATTTATTTTATTTTACATTTGTTAACCAGGAAAGTCTGACTGGACACAAGTCCTTTTTCAGTGGAGGCCCAGGGAGAAAAGCTCCAGTTACAGCACATGTGACTAATTCATTAAATGATAAGAATTGCATACATTTACATAAGAATAGGAATAACAAAATTAAGCTAAGATTGTTCAGTGAGCTGTACATCTGTAGAGATATATTTACATAAGTATAAAGCATAAATGATTAAGCTAAAGTTATTGAGTGAGCTGTACATCAGTTGAAATATGCAGAATGATATGATATTATAGAGTATACTTAATTTATCATTATTTCATCTTTTCAAAGTCAGCTTCTATCAAGTTTCCTTCAGCTACCAAACTTTACCTCTTACTGACAAACTGGGAAAGGTGTAGGATAAGTTTGGTAAAAAAAAAATATATTCTTCCTTCACTTTAGCCTTCAGAATGATGAACTGTCAGGCACATATTTAAGTTTTTGCTGGCTCCCTATGATAATATAAACAATTTAGTTGCTGTCCTTTTTCTTCAGGTACTAAAACTTCTATGTGCTGTCTAGTATCCATTACATGTCAGGTAATTAAACATGCTTTCACATGTACTTATGACTGCTGTCATTGCTTCCAGGACTGCTGCCACTGGGTCTGTTTTGAGAAGATTTGCTCTGTTAAAGTGTCAGAATTTCCTAGATGATTTCAAATCAGAAATTATAAATGTTGCTCTGGATGAAGAGATGATATTCAGTCTTGTTTCTACTTTCTACAGAAGTCCTGAAATGTTTTGATGAAATGGGAAAGTGAATTTAGGAAATTACCGGATTTTTCAACCTCAAGACGTGCGTTGAATGGGCATGCCTTCATTGAAGGTTGGGAGTCGGGCTGGCAACTCGACACCATAAAAACAACTGCCAATCATTAGTGGACCGGAGTTCCGCTGTGGCGACCCCTAACCGGGAAAAAGCCAAAAGAAGAAGAACCAAACTTTTCAACCTTCCTTTCTAAAAATTAACATAAACTTTTTTTTTTAGTTCAGCATATTCTGCAAGGTTCACGCATACAGAATGTCAAACATCAGTGGCAGAGAGGGTTGAAAAAATGATGATCTTACTTGAACCACAAACAACCTAAAAAATTCGACTGACTATATGGCCCTTCATGATTTACTCCTTCCCCACTCTGGCAACCCTATCTGTCTATGCCACAGTTTAAGTCTTCATTATCCTTTGTGGCTCTAGATAATTTCAGACAGCTGGGTTTTTGGAATCATTCTAAAAGGTTACAGCAGTGGGACTCCATGCCTCAGTTTCAAGGAATTCTTCCACATCCTCCAAATCTAGCTACCTGTTCCATCAGACCAAGTAGGAAAGTATTCTATTCAAAATATTTCTGGTGTCAAAAAAAGAGGGAACCTGAAAACCTTTCCTGGACTTTTCTTTTATTCAACCCTTATATTATAGTTGCAAAGATCAAAATGCTTTCTCTGGTTTCTTCTCTTCAGCCAGCTGCTTGGTTCACAGTTTTCTGTATGCAGTCTTCCACTGAGAGAACTCATTAAGTGGAATGGTCTTTGCTGTAAGTGCAGATGAACAGATGAAGCAAAATTTGTTTCTCCATCCTTCAAGACACAATGTCTACAGAGGATTTTCTTGATAATGACTTAAAAAGAATCAAAACTTGGATGATTAGTAATTGAATATGAACAACTCCAAGAAAGTGGCCTTGGCTATTCCTGCCAGTCTAAAGAATTCCATCTGTCTGACTTTAAAATACATCCCCTTTTATGATGGTGATAAGCTAGAATTTCTGAACAAATTGAAACATTTGGCTTGATTTTAGTTATCAGATGGAAGCCGAAGGACCATGTGTCATCGGTCATTAAGTTAACATGTTCAAATTTGAGAAACATTGCCTATATAAAGTACATTTTCCTGCCTCAGAAACATTCAATAGTGAATGCCTTGATCTCTTCCTATCTGGACTAGTACAGTTCTGTGTTCCAAGAGCTTCACAATGTGGCATTGGACTAATTGAAGATGGCATAAACTTCTGCAGCCTCAGAACCTTCTGGCATTTCCACATACATTTTTGTCACTGCATGATCCACATTGGCTGTCAATTTGGTCTCGTATAATCTTTAAGCAATTTCAGTCCCCCTTTTTTGGTGAAGGAGCCCCTGATGCCATGCATTCCTAACTATCTGTTCTCTTCCTTCTGACCAAAATTACTTGGGCTTCCTAGAGTGAATTTAGAGTATTTTGGTGTTATTCTTTGTCATCTGGCAACATGCCTCGGCAACCTGGTCTCCACCTGTTGATGAAGTTCCCTACACTTGTCAATTTTAAAAGACATATGAATTTCATGTAGTCATCTTGGTGTATAATTTTGAAGACTAATATTTTTGAAATATACTTACTTAAAGATGGTAGTGTTGTTTAATTAAACAATTCATTATTGTCATGGTCTGTGGTCAAAAACCTTTATACAACTGAATTTAAATTAGTTTCTGATCACTTGTACAGATTGCAGAAAGTAGAAACAAGAAGTAATGACCATCAAGGCTCTCAATGACCTAGGATTGCTAGAGTTTTTGTACCGACCAACTTATATGGCAGCTCACAGCAGTACAGTCTACCATGTCCACCATGACAGGGAGGTATAGGCTCTATCTGCAGTAGCAGCAGTAGATGCTATATTCATCAGTACAGTCTTCCATTTCCTCCACCACAGGGAAATGCAGGGGTTGTCTGCAGCAGCAGAAACACAGATTTCATATCCACTATAACAGGGAAATGCAAGCACTGTCTACAAAACACACTAGGTATTTTATGCACCAGTACAGCTGTTTACGTCCATCAGCACAACAGGGTGATTCTGGTACTGGAGCAAGGATGACTTTTGCTAAATGCAGTGTCCAACATCAGCATAGTACAGAGAGATACAAATGTGGTCAGTAGCAGCAGGTAGCAGTTGAAGGTATTTGGGATTCATACTTCAGGACACTGTGGCAAGGCATACCTGGATCTCAGGACAGCCCTGGCAAACTGAGATCATGTTGATGGCATTCTGGTGATGATAGGAATAGACAGGAAAGAGGCAGGAGCACAGTTCAGCTGTATCCAGATAATCAAGTGCTAAATATATCTCTGTGAGTGCACCACTGAGCATAGTAAGTATACCCTGAATTGTATATAGTTGCATCTTCCAATAACAAAGTTCTATGCAGTTGGATTCATAGGAAAATGGCTGTTCTGTCAGTATTGTACAAATATTAGTGATGAAGAAAACATGGGAATACACATGTTCAAGATACAGGACTTGTTGATGGGATGTCCGGATCAGATCATTAACTTCATCTGTAAAATACACAGTGAGTAACCCCATTCCTGCTACTCTAAATGCACTGTTTTTATTATAAAATGCTACAGTCTCCTCTTAAGTGAATATTTTGTGCATCTGTATTCTGCCTGATCTCTATAATAAAAAAAACCATATCTTGAACATACATGTCACATTGATATTTATCTGTATATATGTTTGCATACTGTAGGTGCATTACTTCTGCTTCTCTCCCTTTATTTTGGTATGTTTCTGTTCCTGGAATTATTTTTAAGAAGTTGCTTTGTTTTAATACCCTTATTGTGAGCGTTGTCGCCTCACAGTTAGACGTTGCCCGTTCGATTCTCTTAGAGCGTCTTCTGTGTGGCGACATGCGTGAATGGGCATTCCTTCGTTGAAGGTTGTGTGTTAGGCCCGGCAAGCCAGCACGTAAAACTCTACTGCCAATCATTAGCGGACCGGAGTTCCGCTGTGGCGACCCCTAACCAGGAAAAGCCGAAAGACACAAACAAATTGTGACATCTGTTTTCTATATAAAAGCTATTTTATCTTGCTGGTGTCAAATCACTTTTGTTTATTTTTCGTATAATTCTTGTCCTTTGTGAGAGCATGTATTTGTGTGTGTGCTTTATGTATTCATCTTTGTCTCCTCCCACACTTCAACATGTGTTGTGTATTTAGCTCAGTCAAAAACACATAATAGGCCATGCAATAGTCTTTTGTGTAAAGAAAGAGTGCTGCAGTTTTGAAAAGTCATTGAGTGAGTGGAAATATTTTATTCTTGGCAGTGTAAAATATATATTGAAAACTTTGAAAAAGAAAACCCTTATCATCAGAGCATATCCTTTTGTTCAGGAGCTGATTAACCAATGGATGACGTCCATATTGTAAAACAAGCAAATAAATGATCCAGGAGTAAAAATAACTGCACGTGCACATTACAAGAAAATATGTACTGTAAGGTGTTACATTAATGAAATATACAGTGGGATCCATGACAATAAAAGCAGGATTTCTGACTAGTACTCTGACCTGGGTAACTCTATCATGGACTTCAGCCTTTTTGGTCATTTTGATTCATAGACACACAAGCATGCATGTGCACGTGTGAGTGTGCGAACACACACACACACACACACACACACACACACACACACACACACACACAGACACACACACACACACACACACACATACACACCTGTGCTCGCGTGCACGAGCACCTCTGCAAAAAAGTCTGTATGTAAATGTAAATGCATACACATATTTAAGCATTTACATGCTTACCCACACCAATACTTCTCTCTCCTTCTCTGTCTCTCTTTCTCTGTAATGACAGTCGGTAAAGTGTCAACTCATTCAGTGCATTCAACAAGTTGGCAGCTAAAGCAACATCCCTCCCTGGCCCATCCTTCCTATGGCTATGATTTTTAGCCAAGCTTCATTCAAAGTCAGGATAAGAAAGTCTTTAACCAACTCTCAAGTTAACCTTGGATTCCTACAGAGTTCTCATCTCAGATCTCTTTTACTTATGATTTCTACTAATCCCTTTTGTTTCACCTTTCCTAATAGTCATGCCTTATTTTATGTGAATAGTATGGTTATCTAAAGTTACATCTCTTCTACATCATGCATAAGCTCTTCATTAGACTGCCACCTTAAAGATAATCATGGCTGGTTTAATTAATTAAGCAAATTATTACATTTCAAGAAAACTAAGGCCATGCTGTCTGGCACAGCTAAATGATCATCTCTCATTACTAAAGGTCATCTTTCTCTCTCAGTTAATTGGTGGTTTACAAGCTGCTCACTCGTTTATCTGACCACAGTTTCGCAACATGCACTAATTTACTTTTTTCTAACATAGTAGTTAAGTCACCATTAACCTAGAAGTACTGTAGCTACCTGTTACAAGACACTTTCTCCTTCATTATAGTGTAATTCCCCTACTGTACAAGAAACCGGAAAGTGTAGGTGAATTTTCCAAGTGTCTTGGGCAAATATACTTTATAATTAGTAAGAATACCACCTCCAGTATCGCTTTATAAAAGGCCATGCCTATAGGGACTAAACCAATCAACACTGTAATAGTTGAAGCTAGAAGCAATGCAGGAAAAAGAGTGCTTCTTCTATTTATCCTGGGTTGTTGTCCCAGTCCCCTTTAATAAACACATCACACCGAATGACATTCAACGACCTTTATTAAATTTTCATAAATATAACTTTGTTATCCAATATTTATTAATTAGAACTGAAACACAATATTGCTGATTGAATTCCAACATCCATATCCATGTAATATTAATCAGGACAATGTGACCTTGCTCATCCTGACCCAGTAAGCAGCATCCATACCTCCAACTAACTTACTTATGAAGCAGCGTCTCACTACTCACTTCATTTACTATTTATTGAATTGCATATCCCACTTATTTTACTTCTGAAGCAGCATCCCATTACGCATTTAATTTACCACTTATTGAGCTAACATCCAACCAAATAAGCATCATCCTTACCCCCGTGTGCTTATTTATCAAGCTACCTTCAAATACTCACTTTCTTTTCCCAATTCATTGGAATGACCATCCAAAAAACTAGAGGGGGAACAGAAGAGGGCATGCCTGTCCCTCTTCTGCACCCTACCCAAACTGACAAATAACCACAATCCCCACTATACCACCAAAAAAGGAGGGAGGGAGGGTAGCAAGTTCACGCCAAAATGTGATTTCTTACCCAGTTACACTTACATAAGCCCCTTAAGCCCCTCCCTATCCATACCTCATTTCCTCCCAATCGTCCTTCTCTTCCCATTTAACCCTTTCCTCCCCCCACCATCTTTACTCCTACTAATATGTTTATCTAACCCCACTCTGAAGATGTCCCAGGACAAAATGGTTTGTTACCAAACCTCATTCAACACCTAGCTTTTACAGCATGGTTTTACATTAGCTATCAAAAACTTCAAGCTCTCAAAATCAGCAAATTTAAAGTACACTCATATAAGTTAGAATTGTGTTCAGTCCTTAATAAAGGAATTATTGTGCATATTACACTTACAGGCAGATTACTTTTGTCATTATTGTTACATAAAGTTTGTCATTTCAATTTATATCCTTCTCTTGGCTCCTTCCATAAAATAGGTCTTACAATGCACAGTTAAAGTCATCTATTTCCACATTGTTTAGCAGTCTTTCACTTGAGATCAGTGTTATAGGGCTCAGCTTAGCTGAACTGTGGGTCCCTATTCAGTTCAATTCAGTCAACATTATATGAGGAGAGCAGTTATTTGGTATTTGGTAACCTAGCCAACCTTGGTACTCCGTACATATTGAAATCTATTGTTACTCTAATTTTACAATATATGCATGCATATGTGTATATGTATATATATATATATATATATATATATATATATATATATATATATATATATATATATATATATATCCTAAATTATGGTGTGAAGTGTTTGGAGTATGAGTCACAAAAAACTGGACTGTGTTTCAGCCTGCAGTAAGTACAATTTGGATGGTCATTTTTTTTCATGGATTGTCCTTTAAGTGAGGATTATACTTGTGCAGTAGATGTGGTTCTGGAAGGTTGTAGAGTTTATTTGTTTTCTACTGATAATAAAACCAGTGATGTTGAGGGAGAAGGAAATGCATTTGTCTCTGTCCCAGGTGATGATGATTCTAATACTGAAATTGGTGTTAAATGTCAAAAGTGATGATTAAACTGGCAGCACAGAATACAATAGCTATGACTTATTGCAAGAAGAGTGTGAAGATTTTGAGGGTGAGTTGTCTTCCTTGACTGAGTTGGAAATATTACTTGAGGTGACTAGGAGTTGTGGTTTGCAAGGTGGTATTATTAATTGAAAGTTTATATGCTTGCAATATCTGCTTCTTGCTAATGTAATCACATTTTATGTAGTGAATATCAGGTTGTTCATATTACCTAAATTTTCAGTCATATAGTAATTTGGGTACTTTTAATCATGGGCATGTTTTGATATAGGAGACACTGAGAATGGAAATATAAAGGATGGATTTTGTGGAGCAATATCTCATGATCTTCACTTACAGCAGTGGCTTGATCATTTATTGATGGGGGTTTTATTCAGGCTAGTGATCCTGTTGGAAGTTCTTTAAGGTCAAACTGATGTCAAATCATGTGGTTGATTAACTCCCATAAGAGGTTGAACTGTGAGTGTATTTTGCATGATATGATACTGCTGAGTAATGAAAAAAAACAAACATAAAAACATTTCCAAAATGTAGTACTGGGCACAGTCTTGGCTGTATTTTAAACAATAAACTTAAAAGAACATATGTAATGCACCTCTCAATTCAGACTTTCTGATTAGCATTCTCCCATTACAAATTTTACCAACCCCTTCAAAAATTACTTCAATATCCCCATTTTTTTTCAAAACAATTTCAAAGAAAGAGGTAGAGACATTGCTGGAAGACATTTTATTTATTTATTTTTATTTATTTGCATTTGTTGACTGGGATAGTTCACTGGGTCGAATTGGGCCGTTTTCAGTGGAGGCCCGGGAAGAAAAGCTCCACAAGAATAGTTACATTGCATTGCATAAACATTTACATATATGTAGGGTTACATTACATTACATTTTAATAGACAGTATTCAGTCTAATGCACTACATAACATTGGCAGAATAGGAAATATCATTCTACCATTTACGAATTCTACAACTCTGACTTTTGTTTCGTTAATCTCAATATATTGAAATTAGGCAGCAAGATTCTCTGCAAACCTCTAATGTATATTTTTAATCTCACTCTAAAACCAATTGTTTACAACTCAATTTTAAACATAACATCATCTTACCACTGCCTAAATTATTTACTCCTTCCACCACCAGCCTTTGTCCTGTAATAAAAAGTCTAGAAAATGTTGTCCATGTATAGATACTATAAGTCCCTCCCACCTCTGGTAACTTCATACCTATATTCACCCTGACTGAGTATATCTATGTCAATAAGGAGCCAACTAAACTTACTGGCACAATCCTTTTGGACTTTAAAAATGCTTTTGACACAACTAACCCTCCCTATCCTACATGAATCAACTGGCATTGGGTTGTCTAACACTGTTATACAATGGTTCAAAATTTATCCTTCCTGAATGTATCTTCAGATTACACAGCCCTGACAAATGTTCCACAACAGGAACCATAGATAAAGGGGTTCCTCAATGTTCAGTCTTTAGACTCATTTTCTTCCTTGTTTTTTTTTTAAATGATCCTAGCTGGTATCTGCTGCAGGCCAAACACATCCTGTATTGCAGTAAAGTCCTATAAAAGGCAATATGAGCCACTATGCCCATGCACTGACTCCTGGATGACTTAAAAGGTAAATAGAATTGGTTGCATACCAATGGATGCACAGTCATTTAAACTAAAAGTACCATCATGTTATTTAGTTCACTCCAGAAGCTTGTGAATGTCCATACTATCATTATAAATAACCCATCAGTAAAACACCTTTCTATTACAAAACAGCAATAATAACTAGGCATAACACTGGACCTGCATCTATCATTTACTATACACAGAGAGTCTCAGGGTGATAAAGTTTTAAGTCAACTAAAGCTGTTTTACAAAATGTTAAACATACTTACAACAGACACAAGATATGCTATTGCAAGAATTGTCCTTCTGCTCAGGTTTATGTAAGATCCCCCAATTATTTACCTCTACTCAGTACAAAATACCTCATTACTTCAATGTGCTGAAAATAAAATTCTTAGATTTATAAATCTGTATTAGTAAAAGGGAGTTTCAGCGGGTCCATGTCAGCTGGACAAAGCTCAGTTAACCGATGACCACATCAACGAGACGACTTTGCCGACAGGACGAATCCCCAACAACGGTAAGGCAATGTATTATGGAATGGAATGCATTGCCGTTTCCGTAATACACTCGAAAACAACATTGAATCATGTATAGCAGGGGGGCAAGCCCTCTGCAACCCCCACACCCCCCCTACTTAAATATACCAACTCTGCGATAGCACTACAGTGAGGGAATGGGACTAACTCCCAGTCTGCACTACTCATCGTTGTCGGGGATTCGTTCTGTTGGTGAAGTCGTCTCATTGATGTGGTTGTTGGTTATCTGAGCTTTCGTCCATCTGACATGGATCCATATCAGTATACTTCAGTAAATATAAACAATTGTCTCCCTGTGTCACTATTGCATTTCTTCTCCTCACCACTCACATTCAAAATTCTTCATGACAGATACTATCCCCCTCTCTGTAACAAACTTAGTATTAGAAAGCATTGTTATTCTTTTAGGGACATGACATCTATTCACCAATTGGTCTTTCCTCCTACAGAAAGGGAATTCACCAAAATTGTTCCCACTAGCAGGAATAGCATCCTAGATCAGATTAGGAGAATCAGTCAACTTCTGTCATTCAAAAAAATCTGTAAAGCCTCACCTTGGAAATAAAATAATAAATAAATGTAACTGCTTTAGGAACATGGGCTGAGAGCTATAAATCTTATTACTGTTATCCTTCTTAATGTGTAATATACTCTCTTGTAACACAGCAGGAATGACTACTGAGTCCCCTGCTGTTTGCTGTTATGATTAATGCAATACTCATACTCGGAAGTCTGATTCGAAATAAGTGGAAATTATGAAAAATAATTTATCTTCTAGATGGCATAATAGTCCTTGGGGAAATATTCATCCTATACTTTGCATTATGGAGAAGTTATATCAAATTGTAGGTTTATGGGATTGGATTTGAATGTGGACAATTTCAAAGATTTAGTCGGGGCTCAAAAATAGATAGAATATACTTTAATTACACTTCAAGAGACTAGGAGGTGTGGAATTTGGAGCTGTGATTGAGATAATGACGGGATTTTGATGAACACAGAAGAACTTTGGAGTATCATTTAAAAATAAATATTACTTCTTCAACATGGTTCTGTTAGGTGTAGGAAGCTGTGTGTGTGTACTCTCTTTCCTCTGTTATGAGGGTACAGGGTGAATCTTTTCTTATGTTTGCTAAACCCTATTTTATGTCTCACTGCATCTTTATGGCATTTTAGACAGTCTTCCCAGTCCTGGAGAGGAACTGTGTTGATGGTTGTTGAAATGAAACAGATGTTATATCGCTATTATGTATAGGAGGAAAAGAGGAGATACATTGCTTTGAGAATATTTGAGGAAATCAGGGGTCTTTCTCAGTCATAATATTTCTGAGATTGTTAGTATTTTACAGAAATTTTATGTCATTCCTATTTAAACTGCATTTCCACCTTTGCAGTAAACTGTGAAGGGAGAATGAGTGAAATGGTTTCATGGATGTACATGGCAGAACATTTAATGGTAGCTGTCCCACAAAAAGCTTGACATTAAAGCTGAGATTAAGTAAAACGTTGCTTCAGACAGGCTTTTTTCTAGTGTAATTCCACAACATTGAAGAGACTATAGATTATATTTATGTTGTATTAATGGTTTGTTGGGATTTGAGTGATAGGATTATTGGGGTCTATATTCCCATGTCAACAGAACTGTTCATTGAACATCCTTATGTCGACACCCATGTCAACAGGGCTGTTCATAGAATGTCCTCATGTCGACACATATAAAATGAAATGCCACAATACCGATTTTTTTTCTCAGGGAAAAAAAATCTCCGGGCCATTGGGAATTTGCCATTTCTTCCACTCTAGTGTGATCTCGGAGTTGGTACATTTAAGTAGAGGGGGTTTAGGGGGCAGAACACCCACATCTTGAGGCATAGGGGGCAAAGCCCCCCACATTATATCATCTGTCGGTTTGTTTGTTTGTTGTTGGCCCATCGATTTTTTTCCCTGGGAAAAAAATTGCTATTGTGGCTGTTTGAGATATTGACATTTTATTGTTTATGTGTCGACATAATGGGAATATAGACCCAATTATTGTCTCTGCACTCAAAAACTTAAATTTAGATAAATCTGTTATCTTTCTTATGATCACAAATATTTTCCAGCCAGAGACATTGTTAATCATACTGTTATGAGTAGTTTGGAATATTTCTGGTTGGAGATATTGGGCTTATTTTTGCAGCAGTAGCTGGCATAATATGGAGATTGTGACTGAAATCGCACACATTTTATTTGTTGAACAAATCCTGCATTGGCTGACTTAGTCCACATTTCTTTACTTGTTTATTTATGTGTTTGTTTGTGTGTTTATTGTTATATCCAGCTGCTATTGTATTTTATCCTGTTTTTATATTTTCTTGTTTGGACGTATTAACTGTTTATTTGTTTGTATCCATTTATCTAATTTAAACTTTTACACTTACATTTTGCTGCGTCCTGTACTCCATCCATTAGTAAATAGCTAGTTATTCTGCTAAGAAAAAGAACAAGTATTTGCAGTGCATCTGACCTTCAGACTGTTACTTCTACTATATCTCTGCAAATCACCAAGAGGGTTAAGTACCTCTTCTTTTTCACTCACACTATTTGCATTTTAGATTTTTGAACTGATCATATGCTGATATACAGCAATACTACCAGTAAAATTTAAATGAAAAAGTATAAATGTTATCTTTATTTACCACAGTAAAACAGTGTTGTTCTTGAATGTATAATAAAATATAATCTAAGAAATATATGTACTAGACAAAAAGCTGGCACAATAGCTGCAGTAAACATTTGCTAACACTGCTTCTTCTTTCGGCTTTTCCTGGTTAGGGGTCGCCACAGAGGATCACCTGTTCACTCATGATTGGCAGTGGAGTTTTACGGTGTTGAGTTGTCAGCCTGATGCCCAACCTTCCACAGAAAGCACACACACACACACACACACACACACACACACACACACACACACACACACACACACACACACACACACACACACACACACACACACATGCACTCACGCCAATTTAGAGTGTCCAATCAACCTACAGCATGTCTTTGGGATATGGGAGGAAACCGGAGCACCCAGAGGAAACCCACACAACCACAGGGAGGATATGCAGACTCCTCACAGAAGGCACCCCAACCAAGGATTGAACCGGAAAACCTTTTTCTGTGAGGTGGCAATGCTAACCGCTGCACCACCGCGGCCGCCAAACATTTGCTAACACTGAAACAAATTATTTTATCTTTTAGCAATTGACAAATAAAGCATTTGCTATTTAAGTGGTAAGGTGGTATTTCTGTCTAATATAGCACTATACTTATTTGACATTGATGTCAAGTTTTACATACATTTAGTAACCAAATATTTTAACTGGTCCTTGAAAGCTGTTTTCTGCCACAAAAAAGGTAGACAGCGAAATAGTGAGGTAGCCAGAGATTTATAAAATGCCTGTTCATAATAAGTTCATACATTATAATAAAAACAACACACATCTTCCTTTTTGCATTCAGTTATTTACCAGTTTTGGACAATTGGTCAAATCTGAGAATGTTGTCTGCAGGAATTGTTAAGAAAAAAAAAGTAGTCCATGTCTTGCAAACTAAAGTGACAGCCTGCTTAATATTACTACACCAAATAAAATTAAGAAGAATTTCTTTGTACTAAGCAGAAACTACCAAATACTGTGAAATATTATCTATGCCTTCTATTTCTTAGCCAGTCTACTTCCTGCCTTTCACTTTATCTCTTTTACCCTGTATTTTCTTGGAATGCATGAGCAGCTTACAAGTGAGGTTGGTGATGAGAAAAATAAAACCTCAAACAGTGAGTAATACAACCTAACGTAACTATTCTATGATGCCACTGTACTTCACAGAAACAACAATCACTAACAGGTAATAAAAATGAGTAACTAAATCTTGATCTGTGAAGAAGTAAACAATGAAACTTTGAGCAGACATTAAGACACTTTGTCTTGGTCCCCTTTAATAATGCACATGACACCAAATGACATTTGAAGACCGTTATTAATTTCACACGCAACAGTATTACATTATTTCAAATATTAATTCTAACA
The DNA here is from genome assembly GCF_019279795.1 of Protopterus annectens. Taxonomy (NCBI): domain Eukaryota; kingdom Metazoa; phylum Chordata; order Ceratodontiformes; family Protopteridae; genus Protopterus; species Protopterus annectens. The sequence goes on along the minus strand of NC_056737.1, from coordinate 1,782,672,445 downwards.
GGAATGACCTTTCAACCACAGCATGAAAATCCTTATAACATACATCAGGGCAGCATAACTGCTCACCCTGTCCAAATAGGCAGCGTCCATACCTCCACTCATCAATCAAGCAATGTCCTACAACTCACATTCATACCCAAAACTCATTGCATCAACACCCAACACCAAGAGGGGGGGCAGAATAGGGGCACACCTAACCCTCTTTTCCACCAACCAGCCTGATCACAGGCTGTTTCACCTCTCTTACAAAAGAACTTTCACCAAATTGTCTGAAAATAAACTTAAATGTACATTAAACAAATATAAACCAAAACCATTCAAGTGCACCCCATTGGATCTAAACCAGACTGAGTCCTTGTCATCAAAATCTCTGTGGTCTATTGTATGCATACCAAATGCCCCCAACTGCTGAGCCAGCCTATATTTAATAAACCGCTGTGTGCACTCCAAAGCCTCAAAAATAGCAGCATTCCTCCAACACAAATGTGGTAGTATCTCCGATCATACAATATACATGCCTGGATTTAACGTCTGCAACATAAACAAATCATCCCTTATCTTATCCACCAACTGCTTCTTAGGAATTATTCCAAAATCATTAACAGCCAAATGTATCACCAATATTCAAGAAAGCCTCATCCATAACCATATCACTTCACATTCATCCATAAACTGAGTCCACCTAAGACCTCTAACCTGTGTCCACCCCAATCAATGCAAACCCAAGTCCTTTCCATCTGTTCTAACTGCAGCCCTCTTCGCCACCCAATGGATATACGAATGGCCCAAGATGACAGTGTCCTTTCCTGAAAAATAAACAAAAAAAGCATATTAATTATCAACTGAATCCATTACCTAATATACCATAAAAAGGCATTGGAAGATCACCTCCCCACTCTCCTGATGATCACAATGGATCTACCTTACCTTGCCAAATCCAAAGCCCTACCAACATGAAAAGAATGAGTGGAGAAACTTTCACCAGGAAAACCCATACATCACAGCACCCTTCTTATTACCCATACAGACTACCCATTACAATCTTACCCCCTCTCAACCAAAAAAAAATTGTGAGGGATCCCCACTTGAGTCCACATAAATTCCAAAGCCCAACCCATCAGATAAAGCTCCTCACTCCCATCTTTCCTAAAAAATTATCTGCATGCCCTTCCCTAATTGATCTGTTTTAAACCTACATAACCAAATGTACACTAACCCAGGAAAAAACATAAAATGTCTCCAAACTAATGACTCTAACAGTTCTGACACTCGAAATGCCCCTAAAGCACATCCACAAACACAAAGTAATCCACAAAACATAACCCACTGACTCGCCTACCACTAAAGCTAAACCCTTCAATAAAGCTTTTAAAATCTGTCTCGTCAACAGCCACTGCATATCCATATTCACTCCAACCACTCTGCCCTATCCTCTCAACATAGTCCCCACTGTCCAGGATTTTGTAAAATCATGCAGCCCAACCACCTGCGTAAATATAATAATCATTGCCAAGTCCACCTTCACCGATTGCACTGACTTACCTTGCCCCCAACCCTGAATCAAGTATTGCAAGTTCCCCCAACCAAACACCTTCATCCTCAGGCAACTGCAAAATACATTTATCTAAATCATATAGTGCCCAACCATATGGTCTCCTGGTAGACGCCACCTAAGGTTACTGCAACAACCCCCTGCTTATGTCAACCCCAAATGCCATACCTCATCTGGCAACATCATCGGCACCTCATCTGCCCCTGGGGCCAACTGCCAAAACCTGGAAAACTGAAATCAAACAAATTGTCAGCAGTCTCATTCCTAACCCCATCCACATGTAAACCTGTGAATGAAAAATTTATTAACAAACTCTGCAAAACTAACTTACGCAAAACCGCCAAGAACAATTCAGATCTCGCAGTCTTTGCTTGCAAAACTCATACCACTGCCATTTTATCTAAATTAAAAATTACCTTCTTTCCCCTCAATCACTCCTGCAAAACTACAGATGCAACCCAGATTGGCATCGACTTCAAAAAGGCAACATCCATTTTCCACTCCTCCTTCCAGTCCACTGACCAGTGACCCACAAACCATTCCCCTCCAAAAAATGCACCAATTCCAATACCACCAACTGCATCAGTGAAGAATTGCAGTTCCTCTTGATCAACCCAATCCATCTTCCAAAATAAACCTAATTAAACTACTTCAAAAATGTGCCAAATCAGCCTGCACCAACTTGTTAATCCTGACCCAATGATGTTTGCTCTCCTTTCCTTTTAACAAAAGGGCCACTGACATACAAAAAGTACTCCCTGGATGAACTGCCCAATATGCAAAATTCAGAAGTCTTAAAAGCTCCATAACATCCCTAATCCACACCTTATCCTTGCACACCACCCATCCAATCTTCGCCTTCAATCAAGCTATCTTATGAGCTGGCAAACAAAACAAGCCACGTTCTGCATACACCAATAAACCCAAGAAATCTAATGCCTTAGCTGAGCCTTCCAACTTCTGCCTAGCCAGTGGGATCCCCAACTCATCACACATACCAAAAAACTCTTGCAAACCTTCAAAAGCTCCCTCAAATCCCTCACCGACTATCAAAAAAAATCATTCAAGTAATGCAGCACCCTCTGTGAATCCACCCACTGCTGCCAAACCCAATGAAATGCAGTGCAAATTTTCTCAAAAGTAATGCAGGCTACCAAGCATCCCATTGGCATAGCCTTATGAAAGGAAAATTTGTTCCTAGCTACCATGCCTAATAATGGCCACTCCTCCTCTTATACAGACTAAAGGTGAAATGTGGATTCAATGTCCACCTTCACTAACCACAGATCCTTAAACCTCTGAATAACCTTCACAGCATCAAAAGACACATAACTGACCTTGGCATCCTCGACTGAAATGAAGCTATTAACAGAGCTCCCTTCTGGGTACAACAAATGATGAATCAGCCTGAACGCACCATCCCCATTCTTAGGAACCAAACTCAGTGGTGAAACCTTAAAACTCACAAAAGGGGGCTTCAAAAGGATCCAACAACATACCCACCTGTCTCCTTCTCTTCCAAACTCTCCAAAATATTGTCCTTCCCCTGCACAGATCACACATTCTTACAGACTACCCCATCCTCCACCAGCCTTGATTTAATAGAAAAACCCTGAGAAAAGCCCTCATCTGTTTCCTGCTTAACAGAAGAATCAGGAAATTGCTGGAGCATACATCACAACACTTCCATGTTAATGAGAGAATGCATCCTTCAGCTGTCCCATTGCCACCTAAAGGACACCCCTTCTGGTAACCCTCAAAACTTCCCCCTGCCCCAGAAATTTTAAAACCCCTGGAAAGCAGAAAGGAAAATACCCCCATCAGTTGAAAGCAAACCTGGAGTCACCAAATTTACCTCCCACTGACCACACTTCACCTCCAGATGGCTCTGCACACACTTTGAACAAGCATGCGAGAACTTACACCCTACCTACGAACAGTATCTTGTATTAAATGTCCAACATACTGCCCCCATCACCCTACCTTTCCTCCTCTACTAACCATCCCAGAGCTATCCAGCATAGTAGCTAGCCATGTGTCCAAATGTCTAACCTTGCAGCAGAGAGAGTGATCAACTGCTTTCTACTTCTGAAACTCTGGTCATAATATAACCAAGTGGTGCCTGGCCACAAATACTGAGCCTCTCAAATTGTAAGAAAGTAAGCCAGGAGTGGCAAAGCCAAAGAAGTATACTTCTCCAGCCAAACTGCCATGTAGAAGATGAAACCTACCATCCAATTATCCCATGTCCTAGGTTGCACCCTACCTACTGTCCTCCTCCCCAACACCACTAAAGCTGCCAGAAGGTCCTTGCTATTTGCCAATTCTGATTCCACCAGTCACTGCACCCCTTCCACATCAATTAATTCAAAGACATCAACCTACTCCCCCTCTGAATCTTTTCTTTAACTGAGGATGGAATGTGAGGGGTCAGAAAAACTGCCCCATTCCCTTGCCCCAAAGCCTACATGGTTAACCAATCACCTGACCGTAAGTCAAAATCAGACCCAGCTTCAGAAAATGATCCTACCCCACCCATGGATGACCCTGAGCTCCTCACAGGCAACCCTACTCTATCCTCCCCACTGAATGCTTCACCCTGTCCCAGCTAGTGACACCTCATAGACCCTCGAACTTCACCTGACCCCTGATAGACCTTGTCTGCAGCTATCTCACAATCATTCCCCACACACACTCCAAACCTGCCCTACCTAATGGGACTCCCAAGAGGATATCATTACATGTCACTCCATCCTGAGCTACTCCAGTTGCTGGAAGATCCACTTCAACCACATCTCCCGACTACCGTGCCTGCTTCCCATGAGCCACTGACCTGGTCTTTGATGCCGGATGTCATCTCTTTCATCATGACTCGCTGGCATCATCTGCCATCCCAGATTCAGCATTAGGCACCTCCTGGAACAGCTCCTCTGCCTGCACCACAATGGCCACCCACCACCTCTGCTGTAAACTCTGGATATTTGCCATCTGCAACAAAGGAGACACATCACATTTATATAGAGAAAAAAAAAATTAGAGACACTTTAAATACTGCTTTAAAGTTTGATAGACTAACAGGTTTTGCATTAGCATACAATGTTAGAAGAGTATGAGGTTTAAATACTGCAATGTTTGCCTTTTTTTTTGTTTGTTTTTTGTTTGTTTTAATTCTATTCTCAACTTGCCAGTGAACTGCTGCCTAGCTCAGAGTCATGTTAGAAATCATTCACAGCTATACATTTCAACCTCTTAGCACAAGGAGCTTGGACAAGTCCTGACAAATGAAGGACAAAGCCCCAAAATTCAGGACAGATTTTATATATTGCAAAACATTATATGCCCAGCCAATCACCACAGATCAGACTCAAACCCTGAAGCTTGTATTTGTGAGGTTAATGCCTTAACAATTATCCAAGTTTCCCGCTGTTGTAAACATAGAAAGTTGATATAATAACAAGAATTGTGTTAGCATGCATGCGTGCAGGATCTGATTGTTTTGTTGGGTCCGTAAGTGAGGAATTAGAGGTAATGTCCAGGCTGGGCCTTGAGACAAGCTCTTTAGGATTGGGTACCAGTGCTGGCAGGGCCAGTCTGGGGCAATCAGAATCATTTTTGGTTTCTCTTGTCTGACCTTTAGGAGTACATTGGGGATGAGAGGCAGAGGAGGAAAGGCATAAACTGTTAGGGTTTCCCATCTGGATGATAGAGCATCCACTTTCCATGCTTGCTTGTGATAAGTCCTTGTGCAGAATCTCTGTAGTTGGAAGTTGTGGGGGGAGGCAAATAGATCTATGTCTGGGCATCCCCATTCCTTTGTTATCCTGCTGAAGACTTATTGATCCAGTTTCCACTCGTGGGGATAAGTGAGGTTTCTGCTTAATTCGTCCGCCAGAGTATTTATCTTTCCTGGCAGGAATTGTGCTTGCAGGTGTACTTGATAAGTCAATGCTGTGTCCCACAAAGTCATGGCTTGTCTGCAGAGGGGGTAGGAATGTGTGCCTCCCTGCTTGTTTATGTACCACATGACTGTAGTATTGTCCGTCCTTATCAGTAATTGTCCTGGATGGAGTAGGTCCTTGAAAGCTGTCAGGGCATTCTGAACAGACAACATCTCTTTTTGATTTATAAGAAGATGCCTTTGGCTTGTGGGCCATGTGCCCTGAATACATTTTCCTGCCATGTGGGCCCCCCAGGCATAATCTGATGCATCTGTTGTTATTGCCTGTCTGGCTGTGGGTTGGCTGAATCGCTGTCCCTTGTTGTGGTGACAAGCCTGCGCCCACCATCGAAACTCCTGTTGCAGGCAAGGAAGGAGGGTAATTAATGTTTCCAGGCTGTGGCAATGTTGAGTCCAAACACTTTTTAGATACCATTGTAGTTTCCTCATATGCAGTCTGGCATATGGAATTAGTAGAATGCAGGATGCCATGAAGCCCAAAGCCTGCAGAATTTTTCTTGCAGTTAACTGGGTCTTTGTTGCCAACATTTTGATGTAAGAAGTCAGTTGCCTTTGTTTGTCTGGCGTGAGATAAGCCATCTGGACAGTTGTATTTAAGCCTGCACCCAGGAATATTGAGAGGGTACTAGTTTTGATTTCTTTTCATTTACTGTGTACCCTAGGCAAATTAATAATCTTTTTACAAACGCCATATGTTTTAGTAGAATGTCCTTGTTCTCTGCTTGAATGAGGCAGTCGTCCAAGTAAGGATATATTTGAATTCCTCTTTGTCTGCAGAATGCAATTACTGGTGCCAGGCATTTTGTGAATACCCTGTGCGCAGTAGATAAGCCAAAGGGCAGTGCAGAGAATTGGTAGTGCATTGAGCCAGCTATGAATCTGATGTATCTTCTGCAAGATTGTCTGATTGGTACATGCAGGTATGCCTCTTTTAGGTCCAAAGTTACAAGACAAGCCTTCTTGCCCAGCATGGGCAGAAGCTGCTGATGAGTCAACATTTTGAATTTTGGAATGTCCAGAAAAGTATTTAGAATAGACAGGTCCAGTATTGGTCTCCAGGCTTTGTCCTTTCTGGGTACCAAGAAAAGTCTTGAGTAAAATCCTTGTCCCTGCTTTTGCTGTGGTACTTGCTTAATGGCCCTCATATCCATGAGGGATGAAACTTGTTTTTGCGCCTCTGCCCATTGATTGTGTGGCAGATCTGGCATACCTTTTGCCCTTGGTAGGGTGTGAAAGTGGAACATGTAGCCCTGGGATACTATATTCAAGACCCATTTGTCCTGGGTGATCCTGTACCAATTTTGAGAAAAAAGTGCTAGTTTTCCCCCCAAGGCAGCTGCCTAAAGATAAGTGCTTGGTGCTGGCAGAGGAAAGTCATTGGGACTGTTTCCTGTATGGCTGTGATTTGTCTTCTCTGCTTTTGGAGGTAGAAGCGCTCCACTGTTTAGGCCTGTATGAGCCCTGGGGCTGGGATCTGCCTCTGGGGCATCTGTACCTGCCTCTTTGTGGCCTGTCTGATGCTCCATTACAGCATGATACTTTATTTGCTGTTAAAGCAGAGGAAGTGTTGAAGAAAATGGAGGACAAAGCGAAATCTATGCTAACAGTAAAGGATTTCTTACAGGTACAGCCACCCAGATTTAGCAGGAACTGGAGCATCTAATAATTTTGCTTTAACATGATCAGGCAGATTCTGTTCCTTTAACCAAGCATGCCTCCTAATGACAGAACCCGTAACTGCGGCCCTGCAAGAGGCCTCCAGAGAATCAAAACCACATTGCAATGTATGCTTTCCTACTTGTTCAGTTGCATGCAATAAATCCTGCATTTCCTTATTTTCTGCACAATCAGAATTAGTCAACATTTTCTGTTTAAGCAGAGACATTAAATATTGCTAATATTTAAGCATATGAAATTGACAGTTTAAAGCCCTCACAGCCAAAGTAGCAGGTGTAAACCTTTTTCCCCCATCTGTCTAGTGCCCTTGAATCCCGATCAGAGGGAATAGGGTTTTTTGCAGTGGAAGCCTTGACCCCTTTGGGACCCTGAGAAATGGTTTCTGGATCAGCAGCAGGGTTTTTATAAAGATATTTATGTGAATCCGGAAACCCCTGTAGTATCTGTCTGGTTTAACAGAGGCAGGGGGTAAAGAGTCAGGAGAAAGGCCGGACTCCGAAAATGCATCATCCACAATGTCTAACACAGGGGGAATAGCAAGAGGCCTGTGCTGAGGTAGTAAAAGAAAATCTCTAAGCCTTTTCTTTGATTCTGAGTAGTCTTGGCTCTCCCAGTGGAAGTGCTCCCTCATGGTATGCAGGGTTTCCCCAAAAGAATAATCCTCAGGAGGAGAGGCTGAAGGGATAGGTTCTTCAGCATCGAAATCCTCATAAGGAGGAAGAGAGTATTCCTGCTCAGAGGAGGAATCAGAGGAAATGGAAACCTGATCAGAAGATTCATATTCTGTCTCTTGCCTAGGCCTCTTATCAGGAGGGGGATGGGAACCCCTGATCAAGGTAATTAGGTCTTCCGCCATATTGAGCATCTGTTTTTTAGGCATGGAAGTATATCCAGGAGAATGCTGCACTTGGTTCTTTGTCTTTGAAACTGAGGTTGGCTTAACATATAACTGTGTAGGTCTGAAGACACCCTCAGAAGCCGATGCTTGCTCAGCGTCTCCGGATCCATCTGAGGGGATAGTTTCCGAGTGTCCAATACCTTGAGTATCCAGAGGCCTAGTTGGCTCCACGTGGGAGTCGGCAATGGCCTGTGGCTCTGAGGCAGCGGGTGTCAGAGGCTGCGAAAGAGCCTCACTGTGAACCTGTGAACCGACGACTGGCTTAGCGGTAGCCTCGTTGTCGGTTTTGGACCTCGGATGCCTGTCCTTTTCTTTTTCCTTGCACTTTTTGTAAACTCTGGTCATCAGCTGTTCCAATGGCATTATCTAATTGAATTTTCAGCCAAATTAATGAAAAGCAAAATCGTACCTACGCTTAATAGTGCATTGGTTAAATCTAGCGCAAAACCGACAGCTAGCAACATTGTGATCAGGGCCTAGGCAAGGAATACAGTAAGAATGAAAATCCTTATGAGGTATTTGCTTCCCACAAGAAATACAATTGTTAACTTTTTTTGACATCGGCCTGGAGCAAGATAAAAGTTTCCCCAATGGGGTACTTAGCTTTAATGAAGACTTCGGTTCTGAAATTCGTCTTTGAAAATCTCAGGAGTCGGCTGACTGGCACTTGCGAACTGCTTTTGCTTTGGGCACCACACGGCAAGAAAGACTGAAGAAAATGGCGTTGGCTGCATCTTTTATACCCCTGGCGCTCTGACGTAGGGAGGAGGTGACAGCAACCGACGCCGGACCAAGACTTTGGAATTCAGGCAGACTGCGGGTAGCTTGCCAGCAAGATAACCCAAGTGTAATGACTGCAACAGTGAAGACACTCTGACATCTACATTTATGGTAGGTACACAACTGTACATTTCTCTGATCCTCAGATCATCCCAATGACTTGTCAGAAAATCACAGCCTTTTTGATTAACGGACCAAATGTATGTAGTAAAACCAGGCCATTCATCAAAATGTGAGCAGTTAACATACCACTCAATGTCTTAGTGCAAGAAATCTGGACAAACCTGACAAAACTGGGGGACAAAGGTCCAGAAATAGGGACATATTTTAAATATTGCTCTTATAAACCAGTAACAGGGTTTGTTTTAACATACATTTTTTGAAGAATCTCAAGTCTGAAACAAATGTATGTGATAATTTAGTGACTTGAATCCTCAGATCATCCCAATGATTTGCCAGAAAACCACAAATTTTATGAGGATTAGGAAAAATTATAAGACAAAAAATCTGGACATTCTGTGAAAATCTGTAGTCTTTGATGGGTATGGCAGTTAAACAGTGATTGATAACAGTCTAAGCATGTAGGCACTACAGCTGGCCACCTCAACCGGCAACACAAGTACACTGCTGCAATTAATGGCTCCAAGCCCCATCACGTATGCACGGAATGCAGCCATTACCCAAAGGAGCCCACAAAAAGGTATTTGTGGCTCATTGCACCTCTCTCAGCCACCAGAAAGCCACAGGATGAGATCACCACCACCATCACCACTACCACCACCAAAGTAAATGCAGCCTAGATGAACCAGCATCAAAGACAGCACATGACCATACAAATGTGCAGTTCCATACAGAGCATCTCTGCAATACACAGCGGCATGAAAACCAGCCTGCACACCATGTCATACCCAACAATACAAGTCACACACATGGTGCACAGACAACCCACACAACATCAGACAGAAACATACACAGCAAAACCAAAACCTGCCCTCCCCAAGAGATGGAAATGCATCCCCCACACAGCAACTCACCGGCAACATATACAGCCCACACAAACCCATCACAAGCAGATGAAACCATCAGCAGCATGATCCACAATGCCATGAGCAACCAAACCACCTGACCAATGACTGTTCCAATGGAAAACCAGCCAACAAAACCACCTCCAGCCAGACACCATAGCTAATGGAACTCAACCACCACCAAATGACACCACCACCAGCCCCACAAAGAGGGCCAATGAACCCATAGACCCAAACAGGCAGATACATTAATATATATATATATATATATGGTTCTACCTCACTTCACCGACACGCCGGAACATCGACAGGGAAATCGCGAGCCCCAGAAGATCGACAGCGCAGAAGACCGACGCGACGGGACCAAGAAGATCGACAAGCAGAAGACCGACCCGGCGGATGAAAGCACCGACGCCGAGGATGCCGAAATGGGAAAAGGCTGTGTAAGTATGCGGTAGTGACGGACGTTAGGGTGCGAGTAAGGTAAGTGGGGATAGGGGTGGGTTAAGTGAGTTAGGGTTAGGGAGCGGTCAGGTAAGTGTGCGGTAGTGATTGTGTTTGGGTTAGGGCGGGATAAGTGAGTTAGGGTTAGGGGCGGTCAGGTAAGTGTGGTAGTGATTGTGTTTGGGTTAGGGCGGGATAAGTGAGTTAGGGTTAGGAGCGGGTCAGGTAAGTGTGCGGTAGTGACGGACCTTAGGGTTAGGGTTTGGGTCAGGGTTGTAGGTAGTTGTGTATGTGTGGTTTAGTGTGGGTTTGTAGGGATTTTGGTGTGCTTGTGTTGTGTATGTGGTTTTTGGACGGGGAATGTGTTTAGGTTGTTGATTGTGGTGTGTGAAGTGTATGAGGTTTCGTGTTTGTGTACCATCGGTTATTTCGTTGTCGGGCATGTGGGATTTCGTGTTTTTGTACTGTCGGTGATGTGGTGTCGGTGATTGCATTGTCGGTGTTGTGGTGTTTCGTTTATGTGAGGTAGAACCATATATATATATATATATATATATATATATATATATATATATATATATATATTACGTCCATTACCCTCCTCCTTGCACACCATCCCTATCCAAGGCCCTCCTGACCACCGAATTATCTGCAGGTCATCTTGGACATAAGCTTGCAATATTGCAAATTCATGACAAAATGTGATTCCCCTTCCAGTTACAGTCCTATAAAAAAATCTAAGTTCCACCTTACATCTACCTCAGTTCCTCTGAAGTCCCCTTAACAAATTAGTCCATCCCTTCCCAAAGTCTGATCAAACCTATTCCTTTCCCTAATCTTAACCCCCTTCCCTAACAAATCTCCCAACCTCCACTCTGTTTAACTCAGTCTAATCCTCACCAAAGGATGTCCCTGGACAAATTGGTTTGTTCCAAACCTCATAACCTGAGCCAGCCTACTTCAACAAATGTGTATGCACCTTTTGAGGTCAAGTAAATACTTGTAAGTGTTTTAAGGTATGTTTTTCCAATATAATATTTCAGAAAAGGTTTCAGGTTTTTAAGATGCTTGTAGTCTGGAAAGAATATAACTCTCCATAACAGCTCTGGGCCAGTGAGTACAAAAAAAAAATCCCCTGTAAAATCAGGGCAATATCATGGTTTAATGCTGTGTTGGGTTACATTTAAGTTCTTTTGTTGTCCTAGTCTGTGTATGAACATGTACCATAGAGTAACATACAGCATAGCGTACACTGATAAAGTACACTTGTGTTTTTTGCAGGTTCGGTCACAAGTACTGACAACTGTTGCTCTGTAAAGCAACAGCAAAAAAAGTCAAACTAAATAATGTTACAGCATGTATTCTATTTTGCTTATTTACCTCCCCTGAAAATAACTATGCTTTTGGTGCCTTGGTCTTGGGCATACATACTCTAGCATAGTAACCATCTTTCTGGATGGACTTCACATGGTCTGTTTCACAGGTGATCTTCAATAAACAGGGGGGGGTAAAGACAGACAGAGAGTGAGACAGTGAGAGAGAAATTAAGAGAGAGAGAGAGAGTCTGAAGTTGAATTGCATCCTGAGGTTTGAAACAATAGAATCTAGGATTTGTTGTGTAGTTCCACCTCTACTAACAATTTACAACGAAAGCATGCTTTTATAATGATCGATAAGATAGATAAAGTCAGAGAATCAGAAATGATGATGCAATAACTGGATTATGAAATGGAAAGATTATATGATTATTATTTGTATTTATTTAACCAGAATAGGGTACTGAATCCACATTGAGTTTTTTAAGACTCAGCCCAAGAGCATTATCTGGTTAAGTAATTGATCACATTCACACAGTGGACAAATTAAGGAAATTAAACTTGGGAGTATAGGAAGCAAACTGTTAAAAAACTCACAGCCTTAATTCTCTGTACAGATGTGACAGATCTAGCAGGCATATGACATACAAGTTTGCTAAGAGAATATGGTATGCCCAAGAGATCTTAACTGGAATTTTTCCATGCATGAGTTTTGTAAGCATTATCCTTACAGCATATTCTAAAGAAAGAACTTAAATAATATTACATGTATTGTTCTTTATTAAATGATGATACAATAAAGAGCGAGAGAGAGAGAGAGAGAGAGAGAGTCTGAAGTTGAATTGCATCCTGAGGTTTGAAACAATAGAATCTAGGATTTGTTGTGTAGTTCCACCTCTACTAACAATTTACAACGAAAGCATGCTTTTATAATGATCGATAAGATAGATAAAGTCAGAGAATCAGAAATGATGATGCAATAACTGGATTATGAAATGGAAAGATTATATGATTATTATTTGTATTTATTTAACCAGAATAGGGTACTGAATCCACATTGAGTTTTTTAAGACTCAGCCCAAGAGCATTATCTGGTTAAGTAATTGATCACATTCACACAGTGGACAAATTAAGGAAATTAAACTTGGAAGTATAGGAAGCAAACTGTTAATAACTCACAGCCTTAATTCTCTGTACAGATGTGACAGATCTAGCAGGCATATAGGTTCAAAGGTTCATAGGTTTATACTAGGCTATCTGCCCTAAGGCATTTATAAGCCTAGCCCAAATTTTTGTGGCTTACGCCACCCCTTATATGAAAAAATACTGTGCCCATTAGTTTGTTGTGCCTCTGTCCAGTAGTGACACAGAGATGATTCCCGGGGTAAACCTATGATCTCCCATCCACAGGTCAAGATTTCTCTTGAACAGAGCCAGCGAGGTGCTCTGCCTCACATGGACCGGGATTTTATTCCACAGCATAGGGAGTCTCTGAGTGATAAATCTATCCCTCCAGCACGTCCTATTTATGTCCGTGCTAAGGTTTAAGTCGCTTGCTCTAGTGGTTTTGGTGGATTTGGATTTTTTGAGGTGGAGCATGTCCATTAATTCCAGGTTGGACATGGCCTTGTATGTCAGGCACATGTCACCTCTGAGCAGAATATGACATATAAGTTTGCTAAGAGAATATGATGTGCCCAAGAGATCTTAACTGGAATTTTTCCATGCATGAGTTTTGTAAGCATTATCCTTACAGCATATTCTAAAGAAAGAACTTAAATAATATTACATGTATTGTTCTTTATTAAATGATATTTACTTTCTATGGGGCACAAGTTGTTTGTCTTTAATTAGTAAAATATAATTGTTGGGTTTTATAGCCTGATTAAAGGCAAGACAGGCAACGTAGGCCATAAAGGTTATGTTGGCATGTACCATTCCAAAGAACTTCTCTGCCACCAGTCCGAACGATAGATTCAACCATTCGTCTGATCACCGAGTGTTTTCAGAGAAGTGCCCCATTGGGGAAATCTCTTTGTTTTTCCTTGCTGCCGCATATTTTTGAGGTTGATGTCATTTAGGAAAGGCAAGTGCGGTTGTGGATGTGTGATTCCACACAAGACAGCCACAATCAGTGTTTGTTTTGCCTAGAGTCGTAGCACAATTATAAGTCTTGTGGGATTTGCCAGAGGTTCATCTCCAAGACCCTTCGTAATCACTTGTTAACCTTGAACATCTACTTTGAGAACCAATGTCTGAAACAGTTAGCTTTTGGGATAGAGGGCACAGCAAATCCATCCAGTGAGCCACCAAAGAAGGCCAAAAAGGTTAGGCCCTTATCTTCAGCTGTGCTTCTAGATTCAAAAGTTCCACTCAAGGTCAGTGCAGGTCGTGGGCCTGTTTGATCTCTGGTTCCCAACCTGCAGTGGGTACCATTTCAGAAGCCTTTATGGAGGGCACCACTAGCATGTCTGCAGAGGCAATGCAAATGTCCATTCAAGGCAATAAGAGTGATTCACAGCCCACTATCTCAGATGTCCCAATCGGTGTTCCTCTATCCCCTCCACCTCCATCATTACTAGCAATTCTTTCACTTGACACAAACCCAAGTCTTATGTCAGCTATTTCATCCCAACCTAGGATGGATCTTCCTAGTAAAAAGAAGCAGATACAAGAACATGCTTCTCCATCTCCTGATTGGTAGGCCTTCTCACAGGGAATTTTAAATGCCTTCATGGCTTTAGACCCATCCTCAGGACTATCACCCATCTCTGTCCCTTCTCCCACTCCCAAGAGATCAGTGGAGGAACAGCAGGCCTCTAGTGAAGAAGAAGATTCCTCCTCTTTATGAATCCTTGTTCTATACTTCCCAAATCGAGTCACCCCTATGCTCCCCTCAGTTAGATTCCAACAGTGGGGATTCTCCAGAGAAAGATTCATCCTTTAGAGAAACTATTTCCAGGACAAGAGATCACTTCATATGGGAAAATAGTGAAATATCTGAAGTTAAAAAGAGCTACTATGACCTGTTGCAGATAGATTCTCCTTCTCCCTCCACCATTCCTCATGTTCTCCACACCTTTCTGGATGCCTTTCTCTCCATGTCTAAGACTCCAGATTCTCAACCTCCAACCACTAAAAGGCCTGATAGATTCTATAAGGTTCCTGAGGACAGTAAGTTCCTTTTCAAATATCCTCCTGCAGACCCTGCAATTATCTCTCTCTCTTTCTGTCTGCAGACAAACTGTCCAAATTCCATCCCTATATGAATCTGCTCTCTTCAGACAAGGATAGTAAAATGATGGAAAGGTTAGGGAAGAAAGTGTATACCTTCTCTACCCTGGCTTTCAGAGCCATTAACTACCAGACCCACATGTCAAAATATGTCCTGGCTTTGCTTTCCCATCTTCTAAGCTGATATCAGACAATCCTGATGCCCCAGCCAAAGCACGGCTTGCCTCATTACTCCACCTAGCCCCAGGTGCTTAGACACTCTACTAAATGCAGTTATGATGTAGCTCAGGTATAAGCAAGGTCAACTGCTTCAGGTTCTGTACTTAGGAGGTACTCATGGCTATGACTGCAGCCTTTACCTGAAGATATTAAGGCTAAAGTTATGTTTGCACCTCTGGACAATGATGCCCTTTTTGTGCTGAAGCTGCAACCCTGTTCAAGTTCCTGCATGAAAAAGGGAAAGATCTTAAGGAACTGAAAAACGTCTTTGTGTCCCCAGTCCCTTAGTACCACAGAAATTAACCTTCCAAGACACAGATTGTCAGGAGGAAACAGCGCAGTTCCCCTCCTTCTCATACAAAAGGGGCCTAAAGACAGGGATCTTCCAGATCCCACCAAACTCCTGCCCAAAAGCCCACCTTTCAAGACAGACCAAGTAGTCTGTGACTACCTGGCAAACCTCTCAAATATCCCCCTTTCCCAGTGCCCATCTTTTCATCTTCCCTCAACCAGTGGGCCCTTTACATAGTGTATAAATCTGTCCCTCCCTTAATGGTCATTCCACAAGCCCCCCCCCCCCCCCCGGATCAGATTCATCTGTTCCCACAAATCCTACAGGACTTGCTAAATAAAGGAACTTTTCAAAAAGTTCCTCCTCTATAAAATGGAAGAGAGCTTTACTCAAGAATGTTCCTAGTTCCCACAAAAGAGGGTCCTTGTAGACCAATTCTAGACCTGTCATAGCTCAAACTTTTTCTCAAAATGTCACAATATAGGAAGTTTTTACACTTTTTTGTTGCCTCCTGTCATTTTCAGTGCTGTGCTTTGCCCTCATAAAATTCTTAGCTCCTGTCAGACTCCAAGGAATATGGATCTACCCTTACTTGGATGACCTGTTAATTCAAGCAGCCCTCCCAGACACTCTAAAAGAAAACCTAGCCTTCACGATTTCCCTGCTTCAAGGCCTGGGGTTCACCATAAATTCCAGCAATTCCTCTTTCAGTCCTTCCCAGGATTAGATTTTCCTTGGATGCAGACTAAGAACAGCTCAGATGATGGCTTTCTTCCCTCCTCAAAAAGTGGACACTCTCCTCAACTACTTCACAACCTGCTCCTCTTAACCTCCATCTCTGCCAGGACTACTTTGCATACAAGGGCTCATAGCATCACGATTCCCATGCTACCCTATGCCAGACTCCACATGTGGAAAATCCGGTTGTTGTTGTCTCTTGGCTTTTCCCGGTTAGGGGTTGCTACAGCGGAACTCCAGTCCACTAATGATTGGCAGTAGATTTTGATGAACGCCGAGGTGCATTGTAAAAAGCAACGGAAATCTTGTTTTCTCCATTGCTTTTTTTCAAAACTGTCTCGCTATGTTAAATGGGTTTAACATAGCGAGACAGCTTTAAAATAAGCAATGGAGATTCTCCGTTGCTTTTTTTAAAGCTTTCTCGCTATGTTAAACCCATTTAACATAGCGAAACAGTAAAAAGCAACAGAGATCTTGCTTTTTCCGTTACTTTTGCCCACAGCTCTGATGTACTGCGTAGGCATACACATGCACAGTACATCAGAACTGCTGCAGGATACCAGACAGTCTGCTGCGGAAGGGCAGCAAGGAGGCATTATGCAATGCCATTATTTAAGAAAAGTAATTATTTTTTTTCTTAAATAATGTCATTGTATAATAGCAATAACCACTTCTGGGTGTGGGTAATGCTGGATTTACCCACGGTTGGCTTTGTTTGGCCACTCGTGCTTCGCCCTCATGACCAAACCACACCAACCGTGGGTAAATCCAGCATTACCCACACCCAGGCATGGGTTATTGCTATAGTATTTCATTTAACTGCTATTCCAATTGAAGTTAGAATATTTTTGTATGCTTTTTTAATTTTTTATTAACTAATGATGCACTTTTATTATGATTAAATCTTAAGTTCAAGATTTTCTCATACTGACTCTTACAGCTAATTATATGTTCTAATGAATTTTCTATATTTCCTATTGTTAATAAAATATCATGAGCAAACAGCTGAATCTTTAGTTTGAAATTTTCTTTTATTTTGATACCATTCATTTTCTTATTGGATCTAATACTAATGGCAAAGGGTTTTATAGCTAATGTAAAAAAGTAAATGTGAAAAATGGACAACCTTGTTTTGTGCCTTTTTGTAATTTAAAGGAATTAGAAGGGAAAGAACTGATTTTAACATTAGTGCAATCATTATTTTATAACTTAGAAATTGATGCAATTAGCTCAGGTGAGAAATTATACACTTTAAGTATTTTAAACATGTACAAGCAATTAACCGAGTTAAAAGCCTTATCTAAATCGAGAGTGATGATAGAAAGTTATTTTTATTTTTATGTGCATAGTCTATTAATGTATGTATTTTTATTATATTATCCTATACTTGTCTATTTAAAATGAACCCAGTTTGATCATTGTTAATTAGTTTAGGTATAAGTAGATTAACTCTATTAGCTAAAATGGACATGAACATCTAATAGTCCTCATTTAAAAGTTAAATGGGTCACTATAATGAGCACTCTGTAGGATCCTTATCTTGTTTTAAAATAGGTGATGTAAGGGAATATATCATCATTATTTAGGTTATTTGCATTATTATTTATATTTTCATAAAATATTTTAAAGCCTCAAGAACATCTTTAATATCTTTTCTTTCTTTTTTTAATATTTATATGTATTATAATTTCTTTCGTATGATTTAGTTTACTCATTTGTTTGATCTAAGAGCAGTTGTACTTGAAACTCACCTTATGTAACCCTTACTTATTTTCAGTAGTTACGCATCAGTGATATTACTGCCATTGTCACTAACAGGCAAAATCACTGCTGGATCAATATTTCATCTGTAGATCTAGTACAAATACTTCGTGGAGCCGTTCAGAAAATGCCAACATCAAGGTGCATTTTTCTGATGTACTGTTATTAGTAGGATGTAGTATCTTATAAGCATATAGTATATTGTTATTTTTATCTTAAAATGCTTTTGCAGATCCTTTTCATAAGAAGGACAGTAAGGTAGAAGAGCACATGGTAGCAGCTTGCATGTACACCCTCAAAGCCTTGAAACTGCATTTTTTAATAAAGAAGATTCAGCTTGAACCAGCTTGTTCTTCCCTACTTTCATTAGTGGGTTTATAGTTTGGAATGTTTTTAAAGAGAGTATTTCTACCACCTGTTATTAGGTGGGAAATTCAAATTATGTTTTTTATTAGATGCCTGAACTCTAGGGAATCTTAGATCTTCCACACAGAGAAGTTTCCACATTTTTTTGTTTGTTTTTGAACATGAGTAAATGCAACTTCATTAAACTGATGCACAAACATCATTATCAGCTTTATGAGTTTGACTTACACAGGGGTCAATGCATTTTAATGCTCTTGAATTATTCACAAGGTAGGGTTAGCCTTACATGTATAGATACTGTGCCTGAAAGACGTCAAGATGTCCACAATCCCTTCGGACTGCTTCTAGGAATGTTGTTTTAACAGATGGTGTGTAGGATTTAAATACAGTATTAGAAGGAGAATGAATGAAGCCACGGTGGTACAGCGGTAGCATTGTTGCCTCACAGCAAGAGGTTCTCCTGTTCGATTCTCGGCTGGAGTGCCTTCTGTGTGGAGTCTGCATGTCCTCACCGTGGTCGAGTGGCCTCCAAAAGACATGCGTGAACGGGCATGCCTTCGCTGAAATTTGGGCGTTGGGCTGGCAACTCGGCACCATAAAAAATCTACTGCCAATCATTAGTGGACAGGAGTTCTGCTGTGGCGACCCCTAACCGGGAAAAGACAAACAACAACATTGGAAGGATAATGAAAAGAAAAACAGGGACAGAAAGGGCCTGTGGTGGTGGGCAGTTTGCATGCAGACACCTATGCAGGAAATTTCCTGATACAAAGGGGCCGTTTTGCCAGGAAATTGTGTTTCTGTTTCTTTATACATTTGTAGTACCATGATAACGTGATATATGATGCATGCTACTTGTGCAAGACATGTTAGAACAAGATGCAAAAGACATCCTTTGTTTTATGCAGAAGTAATTATTAAAATTTTCATGAAGCCTGATGTTTTAATGTAAACTGCGAACAGTAAATTTTAAATGTGTTTTAAAGAGGAAATAAACTTTTTTTTTTCAGTAACTGATATCTAAATGTAGAACAAGTAAGACAGACACAGCATTACTGATAACATGGCTAAAAGCTTCTGGTAAAGCTATGAAGTGCACATCAGTAGAAAAGAAAGAATGAAACAAACAAAAAAAAAAGATTTCTGGACTCGAAAGGTATGCTTAGAATGATATAAACTGATTAAAGGCAGGAAACTAAATGGTTATAAGGGGTGTAACCACAGAGTGGAAATTGCTGAATGTGATCCCACAGGAGCCACGGTTTGAACCATTATTGTTCAAAGTCTGTAGTAAATGACCTGGATGTGGAAACAGATTGGCAATATTTATGATTGCTCCAATCTACGGGAAATGATAGATGCAGAGGATGTAACACAGGAAATTTTAAATGACATGAACTGTTTAGTTTCTCAACCAAACACCAAATTGAATTCTTACATGACAAATGTAATATAAATAACACGACTCTGAGACAAGTTTAGAGCATTAGCAATAATATAAGAAAATGAGATATAGAAAGAAAATGCACAAATAAATGCAGAAAATGAATGTAAATTGGAGACTAAAATGAAAAGAGGACTAGCAAGACATTGGAATAATATATGCACACATTTAAGTTATGTCTGAGCTCAGAATTAATAGTAATATGCTCATCTCGGAGTACTATAAAGCCAAAATAATGTTACTAACATTATGTTCATATCCATTTTCTAAATATATAGATCAGTACCCCTTAAAACACTCTTAAAGTGATATAATAAATCTGCTTATCAGAATTAAGTCAGAATTCGCACCCAAACAGAACTGAACTGAGTTCCTGTATGAACTCAGGCTGGCTTGTCTCTAAGTGTTCCATTTTTCAAGCTATGCATCAAAGTGGCCTATATAGGAAACAACATCAATGGTTCATCTCAGCTTACAGCCCTATACTGAAGGCAGTAGCATGTCATATGTGTGTGCAGTGACAAATCAGAGCATGACATTTTTATAGAAAAGTATATAAATATGTTTGTCACTGAGAACACTACTTCTTTACACTAACAAGGTAAATATAAGGGTGGGCAAGTACCGCTGGCTTTGTGAAAGTAAAGTGAGTGTTTTCTGGTCCTTTCACTCTTTATGGCTCGGCTTCTCTTCTGGCACACAGATGTGCTGGTGCCACACTAGGGTTGGGTCCACTTTGCTGCTTTCCCACACCAACCCCTGCAGTCCTTTTCATTTTTTCTATTTCATCTCTAACAGCACACCCAACACAGCTCATTCTAACTACTCACTCATACACCTGTTCTAAACAATCATTTCTCTTATCCCTATATAGCACAAACTCTTTAGCCATATGCTGATTTACAGATCATCCGTACTAAATCCTATCCCCACACATTAACTCCTCTTCAAAGACTATGTTCTCACAAAACACCCTCTTGACTGTTCTATCTAGTTTTGTACAATTTACACATTACAAGAAACAAGTCTTTTCATTATATGCTTTTGTGCTACTTTTCTCTTTACCTTTCTACATTTTATGAACTTCATGAATAATGCTTTTACACTCTTTAATCCATTCCTCCAGTCATCTGAAAGCAATAGCTAAGTCTTTTTTATTTGTCTGTGGTTGGAATTACTGGCTGGATTTATCATTTATAACTTACAGTTCTCAGCAGGTTCAGGCATCAAATTAATGTTACTATGCCATGCAGTCATCATTTGTGCATTTTGCAGCACTTTGCTATGAGCACCTTCTAAATAAATGTCTTCACAAAAACATTCAGAAAGTTGTCTGCATAATAATAATAATAATGTTGTTGTTGAGTCTTTCAGCTTTTCCAGGTTAGGGGGTCGCCACAGCGGAACTCCGGTCCGCTAATGATTGGCAGTAGATTTTTACATGCCGAGTTGCCAGCTCTGACGCACAACCTTCAACGAAGGTACACCCATTCATGCATGTCTCCACACAGAAGACACTTTAGCTGAGAATCGAACAGGACAACATCTTATTGTGAGGCAACAATGCTACCGCCGCACCACCACCTAATAATAATAATAATAATAAAATGGTTTTAAAGAATTATCTGGTTATTTTTACTCATCTTGATCAATGTTCTCCTCTAGCTACTTACTGTAGCATGCATAGACAATATGAAGTTCATAGCAGGCAAATTTATCAAAGTTGGTTAACCGGGAAACTCGGGCACTAAACTAGAAAGGATCTAAGGACATGATATTTGGCATATGAAATGATAATTGTCCAAGTTTTACAAAACTGTGAATGGTGAGCTTGCAGGAGTGTGTGTGTGTGTGTGTGTGTGTGTGTGTGTGTGTGTGTGTGTGTGTGTGTGTGTGTGTGTGTGTGTGTGTGTGTGAGTGTGTGTGTGTGCGCGCGCTTCATGTGACAGGCTACTTCTCTGTCCAGCACTGGTTTCTGTTACCTGAGCGTACTTAATGCTGCAAAGGGCCCCTGCTTGCTTGACAACCATTAACTTAATGTAAATGTAATTGATAAAAATAGAATTAATGAATAAATTAATGGTTATATAATCAACTAGGCAGCCATACAATAGGTCCTGAGGCAGTAGCATAGTTTAAACATGGGGTAGAAAATGGAAGATCAGTTAAATAGCAAACAGTTTACACTTCAAGAGGAGATAGTACAATATGGTTACTTAAGGAACATTTAATGTCTGATCCTTTTCATTGCCTTCATACTGCACAGTATAGAAGGAACTAACATCGGGCGGCACACTGCTAGGGCTCTTCTATGGGCTCGGCTTGTAAAGGCTCCAGGGCCATTGGCCTAGTACACCCCTATAAACCTATGAACCTATGGGAATGAAAATATGACATGTTTTTGTTCAAAAGTTTGTCCTGTGGCTGCTGGCAGTGTTGCCTTATTTGCTTTCTAGTTGAGCAAGATGTGATCTCAAGACAGCTGTTACCCTGATATCCATCAAGGCATTTTGCTATAATCACTAGCTTGTGTCACACTTGTCTCAACAAGTGCCCAACAGGTAAACATCTAAAAGATGTAGTCCCTTATCAGCCCTGTTAATCTTTTAAATAGAAGTTCTGCCTGAGACATAAACCTCTCCTCATCCAATGAGCTGGTACTTTCTTATCATTTCTGTCTTTGCCCAGTTACTTACTGCAGTGCCTGGACTACTAATCAAATCCAGGTCATCAGGGTTCTAGCTAAGGTTGCATTCCTCTACATCAAGAAGCTGGTAAAGGCATGTCTTTATTGCTGTTACAGTTAAAGATACATAACAGGGATGTACACAGAAGGCAATGACATACAAATGATGAAAATTATCTTCACAAGATACAACTTAAACATGGTATAAAATAACGCATCTGTGAAACAGGCACCCAGTAAAACTGTATTCAGCTGGCAGCAACAATTAAAATGAAATGGGCTCCAAGGCAGTATTAAAAGTATTAAAGTGTGTGTGTGTGTGTGTGTGTGTGTGTGTGTGTGTGTGTGTGTGTGTGTGTGTGTGTGTGTGTGTGTGTGTGTGTGTGTGTGTGTGTGTGTGTGTGTGTGTGTGTGTGTGTGTGTGTGTGTGTGTGTGTGTGTGTGTGTGTGTGTGTGTGTATGTTTGTGTGTGTGTGTGTGTGTGTGTGTGTGTGTGTGTGTGTGTCTGCATGTGTACGTGTATGAGCTTGTGAGCATATGTTTACTTACTTCTGTGTGTTTTTGTGAGTACATGCATGAAGGTGCATGTGTTTGTGTGTGTGAAGCTCTGAAAATCTTATCTTTGCAATTACATAGACAGGGGCATCAAACACCGATCACATTTTGTATCAAAAGCCATAACTGTCTCAGTTTATATCAAAAGCTATAATTCATTGAGCTGCTTTGGTCTGTAAACGTATTTGTGAATGTTCTTCCTTGGGTCACTGTTGCAGTTTTCCAATTCTGATGGGATATCCTGTCCAAAGTACCTGATGTCTTGTTTGCATACCAAAGCCCAAGCCTTTTTGACGCACCATGCCTCTGGCATATGAACGCTGTCTGTGGGTGTGGGGGTAGATAAGCAGATGTATGAGTGTGAGATCCTTAGACTATCTTGCTGCCAGTTCAAAAGTAAGATCTTGACTCCTGTCAATTTGAATGCCTTTTTGTCATTGACACTACCATTACCTAGATTTATTCACATAAGTACCCCATTAAGGAACCTTCATTACCCTTGTTTTTCATACATACAATTTGTTTATTTCAGCTAAGAGAGGGAAGTGTGGCTGTGGTAGATATGTCCTTTTTAAAGACCTCCACTCCTGGTGTCTGTTTTGTTAAGGAGCTGAGCACAACTGCAGAAATTGTAAAATCTGCCAATCATTAATCACAAAAACCCTTCAAACTAGACTTTTCCCCTTAAATATTTACTTAGATGTGCAATGTTTGAAATGCCACATGCAAAGCAAGATGGTGTACATCTCAACCTCAGACATCCCTCTCGCATCCAAAAAGAAGATCAAGAAAGCAAGGCCTGAATTTTCTGCTGCCCAGACTGATTCAGATATTTCCCCTGAGATGCTACAGGAATCCGCAGTGCATCCAACTCCCTCTAAGACAACCTCTACCATGATCCTGTTGAAGCTGGTATGGTATCTGCTACCACACGTCTGACCAGACAGAGCCTGATGTGATAGTAGAGAAGGGGGGACCTAGGGTGATCATCTCAGAAAGACCTGAAGGCATACCTAATGAAGAGGTACCAGACACCTTAACTGAGGTCCATCAGGGTTCTGTACAATCTGGCTTTATTAGAGATGATATCCTGCCTAAGAAAAAGAAATGAAAAAAACAAGCAGGTTTCTTCCACTTAGACGTCTCAGGAAAAGGAATGGCTTGAATTCCTCACATGGCTTATACAAGATCATTTGGTCTTTGAAGCCCCCTTCCTTCCTTCCTTGCGACTCCTTCACAATCCCCCCTCCTCTGAAGGGGCAACATGAATTCTCATCTGAGGTGAAGGAGGAATCTGATTCAGAAGAGGATTCCTTAACATACTCACTTCAGATTCATTCTACTGGACAACTTGCTTCAGATAAAGAAGATACCTTGTCCCCCCTGAATCTTCCATACAAGAAAGCTCCTTTGGGGAGACTTTAACTAGGATGATGCAACATCTTGAATGAGAATCCAGACAAGTCATTGACATACATAAGAGATACAATAATTTCCTTGAGGTAGGAGCTCCTAAACTCCCATCTGTTCCCTGGTTTTAGAAGCCTTCCTGGATGCTTTTGCAATCCACTTTTACTTCCCCTGATTCCCAACCTCCAGTTCCCAAAAAGCCTAATAGGTTTTATAAAGTCCCTGTGAACCCTTCTATCTCCACTGATAAGCCCTCTAAGCTTTTACCTGCCAATAATGTGTTGTCTTCAGACAGAGGTAGTAGGGCCATGGACAGGTTTGGTAAAAAGATTTACACCTGTGTCACCTTAGCCTTTATGGTCTTAACTTTATTAAACTCAGATGATAAAACTCCTTTTTTCCATTCTAAGATTGTTAAATAAAACTATGGCTAATTTAGATGATTCCAAGCATAAGGCACAGGTCTTGTGCATCAATAATGCTACACAAGTAATCAATCATTTCATTAAATGCAGCTGTGATGCTGCAGAAGCTTCCTCCAGGGCTGCAGCTATTGGATCTGTCATCCTCAGATTTGCCTTGCTTTGCCTTCAGTCCCTCCTGGAGGATATCAAGGCTACGTTACTGGATTCTTCCCTTTATAGGGACCTTTTACTGCAGCCAAACTTTTCAAAGCACTGCAGGAGAAGGGAAAAAAATGCAGGATTTCAAACAGATTTTTCTTTCTTCAGTTTCTAGGTAGCAAAGGAGTCATCCTTTCAAGGAAGTGGTAGCAAAGGAATCATCCTTTCAAGCCTACTTCCTTTGTCCATAGCGGGCAACACCCCCAACCCCCGAAAAGGGATGAAAACAGGCAAAGAAAAGATTTCAGGAGAAACCTACCAGAGCATCTAAATCTGGAAAGTGCTTTGTCCAGACAAACTAGCCTCTGCCTAACTGTCTTCTGCCTCCCCTCTCCTTCCTTGATCCAAAAAAACCTTTGTCCATAAGACTCACTCTGTCCCTCCTAGTTTGGGAATTCATTACTACAGACAAATGTTTCTTGTCCATCATCCAACATGGCCACAAATTGTTTGGGAGGGAAGTGCCCTCTTTGAGAAAAAATCCCCTCCTCCCTACCCAGTTAGGCTCACCTCATCCTAACCCTCATTCACAACCTTTGTTTTCCCAGGGGACTATAGACCCTATTCTACTCCTAGGCCTAGGAAATGTTTTTATTCAAGACTCTTCCTCGTTCCTAGGAAGGAGGATACTTGGAGGCACGTACAGGCCTTGTCTCACCTCAACACCTTTCTGGAAGTACAATCTTTCAAGATGATCTTCTTGCAAAATCTACTTCCTTTTATCTTTCCACAGGGTTATCAGGTGCTGCTAGACTTGAAGAATGCATACCTCCACATCCCTGTTTATACCACCTGCAGACAATTTTTCAGGTTCTCTGTTTTTCCATTGCACTTTTTCTTTGCTTAAACTTTTGGTCTATCTACTGCTCCCAGGTATTCTCAAAGTGCACTGCTCCAACCTTTGTCTTTTGCAGAACCAGGGGTATACAAATATTTCCCTACCTGGGCATTTTTCCTATCCTGTTTTCCTCCTAGGATACTTTCCGGTTGGACCTCAGCTTTACAATGTTGTTTTAAGAAAGACTGGGTTTCTCTGATACCCTCAATGGATCTTATCTTCTCAAGTTGAAGACGGAATACCCTCTCAATAACAGCCTTTCTCCCTCAGGCAATAGTCATATATCTGTCTAGCTACTTCCAGTCCTTGCTTCAGCTGGAGTCAACCTCAGCAGAAACAATCCAAAGAACTTTGGACAGCATGGGGACTGCAATACCCATGGTACCATTCACCAGTCCGCACATGAGAAAGATTCAGTGGTACTTGAAGTCCTTTTTGTCTTAGCACTGTCACCCACTGAACATCCAAATCTTCCTCTTGCACTTTCTAAAGAAGGAGTTGCAATGATAGATTTCTCAAATTTAACTCAATCCAGGACTAACCTTCTGCCTACTTAAACCCAACCAAGGCTTCTATATAGATGCATCAACTATGGCTTGGGTGAGTGGATATGCCCCACAAGGATTCAAGGCTGGTGGTCCCTTAAAGATATACAAGAGTATATCAGTGTAAAAGAAATGGACATTTTTCAAGCCCTTCATGTGTTTTCCAACCTCTGGAACCCAGGCCCCCTCAGGATTTTCACAGACAACACTACAGTCATGTGCATTTGTAAATATGTGTGGGGGGGCAAGTTCTAGCAGCTATGCAGACTAGCCCTGTTGGCATGAGGACTACATAACAAAAGCAAAACTGTCCATGCAGGCTGCTAGAAGACAAGGTTCTTGTAGACCCAATAAGTAGATCCATGGAAGACCCCAAGAAATGGATGTTGAACAGAGAGATCTTCTTGGACATAGTCCACAGATAGGCCTCTTCCCAGAAGAGACAGCTCAAGCTGTTCTGCTCTAGGAGCCATTGTCTCCAGGCCTGCAGAATGGATGTCATGTACTTCTACTAGGGGTGAGTTATTTTATGCCTCCTCACCTTTAATATCAAAGGTTTTCCTGAAGATCCAAGGGCCAACCAAAAATCTTGTTAGTGACTCCCTTCAGGTCCAGAAAACATTGAGTACCTCTTCTTCTCCACATAGACAGGGGGCCATCAGTACAAGTTACCCCACAAAATAGAGAAGGAAGGACATAGCATGGTTGGATAAGAACTAACCATAACAGTAGATGCCCTGGTGGTCACTGTTGCAGTGTTTTATCCTTCCCTCCATCCCCCTTTTTGTCTTTTTTGCCTGTCTATACCTTGTAGACTGAGGGAAGAACAGTTCCCTCTTCTTAGCTGTACTAGTTCTTTATTATTTTACCCAGGGTCCTCCAAGGTCCCCTGGCTCTAGACAATCTGAGGATCTTAAGCTTTTACATTTCTTTATGCACCCCTAAGCCCATAGGTTGCTGTCATGCTCATGATGTATTGTTCCTTGGAAGGTATTAGCTTTGATATGCTGGATGGACATCAGATTTTCTCAGGCAGGATAACCCATCAATAATGGAATACTGCAACAGTGTTCAGTAGGACATCTACTTCTATAGCAATTTCTTACACAGCTGTACTTTGTCTAAGATTACACTGAGTAATCATTGTTTGCATCATTTTGATGTTGTTAAAAAAAAAAAAAAGAAAAATCGTTTGCATCATTTTGATGTTGTTAAAAAAAAAAAAGCAAGTTAAAAACTACAGTCAGTAAACCCAAATGCCATAGATATTTAATGTTCCTGCAGCAAAAAAAAACAGCCCCTGAATGCATAGTACTTCTTTCGTCTTTTCCCAGTTAGGGGTCACCACAGTGGATCACCTGTCCGCTCATGATTGGCAGTGGAGTTTTTATGGTGTCGAGTTGCCAGCCCGGCGCTCAACCTTCCACAGAAGGCACACACACATGCACTCACGCCTACGGCCAATTTAGAGTGTGCAATCCACCTACAACATTTAGAGTGTGCAATCCACCTACATGTCTTTGGGATGTGGGAGGAAACCAGAGCACCCGGAGTGACCCACGCGACCACAGGAGAGGACATGCAGACTCCACACAGAAGGCACCCTAGCCGAGGATCGAACCGGAGAACCTCTTGCTGTGAGGTAGTAACACTAACCGCTGCCCCACCGCTGCTACCCTAGAAATAGTATTGTCACCTTCTTTGCTGAAGAAACTACATGGTAATGTTTTTTTTTACAAGACATGCACTTTTTTTTAACAAACTCAGTAAAAAAATGAACAGGAAAGTAAAAAATGGCCCAAGAAAAAGGAATGCGGTAATACTGTTTGCTCTCTGCTGTTCACTGTTCGAAAGCACTTATCAGAAGGAATTTGATGAGAGCAAAAATTCAGAGAAGTGCAAAGAGATGAAAATCATGGGAAGGCTTGATAACATTAATAATAGAAGAAACAGGATTAACAAAGTGGCAGTATCATACTGGGCTAGCGTGGTTACCGGGATGTAGATGTATGCCATTGTTTTGAGTTTTAAGAGTGAAACAGATTAAAAAAGATCAAAGGTTCTGGGGATATGTTGTACCATAACTGCGCTAACAGTCTGTTACCACTTGCTGACAGTTCATAAAAATAACTTCTGGCAATTTAATGGCATAAAACTCTGCTGTGACTGTCATGAGTGAAAAATTGTAAGACTGTGAGTGTCTGCATTTCTGTACCATGCTCACTTCTGCAACAACATGGTGCATTTGTTTTCTTTTCCAAAATTCTACAAAATTATATCAGAAATGGGAAAAAAATCCCATAGCCTTCAGTGGTTATAAAAATCAGCCTTTTGTGACTGGAGTGGATTACATCTGCCAATTTTATTTTCCTATTATAATGCACACTTCTGTTCTGAAGTATAGCAGTTATATGCCCCTGGGTATCTTATATGTTTCTTACTGATAGTTGCATTTTAATGGGTTTTGGTGGATTATATGATCAACTATGCCAGCCGATCTACTTACCTGTTTTTTTAAACCCGACATTCATAGATAAATCCATCCACAAACCCTTTTCCCATTTTTACAGATGGTATCAGGGTGTCACTTCAATAGTGATAATCATCCAGAGATCAGGGTTAATATTTATTTAAAAATGTTATTTTTGTCATAGTTCAGTCAAATTTCATCTACTATGTAGTGTCATATTTGCACCATCATCTTAAATATTAGCTTGACTTCATGAACAACAGTATTATGTAAGCACTACATGGATACTTAATTTGGCAGGCAGCCCTAGTCTGACCCAAATTATTGAGAGGTGTAGCTGTAACGTTCACTGCAACTAAAGATACTTTTCAGTGTCACCTCAGGTAACTAGTGAGACAAATATATTTACTCTGTCATCTGCATGACATGTTGACACTGATGCTGATAGAAACTTGGCTCGCAAAGAACAGTAGTGACTTTCATTAACTTTTCCTTTTCTGTGTGACGTGTGTCCTTAGAAAAGATTATATTTATGTACAAGGAGGGGACCTGGAGAGTTTATGTCAGCCCATGGAGGAAAGAGGAAAACATTAATCATTTTGAATAATAACATGATTCTTTTTAAAAGAACATTCTGTAGTTTATTTGCCAGCTTTTTTCTCCATCTTAATGGCTTTAGTTTTGATTTATGAAAATAAAATCCTTATGTGGGGGCACACATTAAGCACACAGAGATTATAAGATTCAGAACTGGCAGTTATACTGATTCAAGTATATTTGTGTTATTTTAGCCTACACCTTAATAACACCATCATCACTCTGCAGCAGTGCAATGCATTTTAAAGATATTAATAACTTGGCACTTTAAATCACATTTGTGGATGGCGTTCATCAGTCTGAGCTAATTCTGCTAGGTGAAGTGTTTATTGTTAAGGTATGCTATCCAGACTTCATCAAGTGGTAGAGCTGCACTTAAGACTGATGCTTTGCATCAGATGCCAGATAGCAGTTAACAGCACCAGATGTTTATTTCCTTCACATTATTTTTTACTCTGTTAAAGCAATAGATTGTAATGGTGTTATTTTATCATAGTAGTAAGTCTGACAATGACATTTTAATTTTCTGCATGAATACCAGGTGTTGTGCACCATTATGCTTGAAATTTGCCTTATAACCTGTCCATGTATGAATGACCTTACAAGATA
The DNA here is from genome assembly GCF_019279795.1 of Protopterus annectens. Taxonomy (NCBI): domain Eukaryota; kingdom Metazoa; phylum Chordata; order Ceratodontiformes; family Protopteridae; genus Protopterus; species Protopterus annectens. Next base: position 1,782,642,408 of record NC_056737.1, on the reverse strand, counting down.
AATTAATGCTTGATGAGATGGCCAGTTTTATCTTACTTATTATCATGTTATATGTTTTTGTTTTTCAGAATTAACAAACCCATAGCTGTCAGTTACTACGCTGCTGAGAATAACCATGGGATCTGTCAGAACAGTCGCTCTTTTGTTCCTTTTTCTTGTTATAGAGGTAACTGTCCTGCTTCTCTTCTACCATGGTTACAAATGCCAATGTCAAAAGGAAAACATTCAGAGGACAAAAAAAAAATCAATCAATCAATAAAAGAAAAAAGTCATCACTGATATTGCAGTAACAGCATTATGTTAAGTATTCAAGAAAAACACACAGCTAAATCATAATTATGCATTGCAAATTATTCATGATCACTGTGTATGTGCTTTACTAAGGCATCTAGCTGTATGATGTACAGGGATAAAACCAAGACATCAGTTCATGTGACATGGGTTCAACTAGCAGCATAGACAGTGTTGGACCAGACTGTAAGAGGAATTACTGGGCTCCATGCCTCTTCTGGGGAGAGGAGCTAATATGGCACGTGTTTCAATGAAGTAAAACCAACAACACCTCCATGGATCAGGGATGGGAGTGTCATATGCTTAATGGGTGGCAATGGCTGTGTCATATGCTTAATGGGTGGCTGGAAATTTAAAGAGTTAATAATATGTGGAGGACAGCGACTACCATCTTTACATACTGACCCAGTTGCTTCATTAAGGTATGCTTGTGGATGATTTGGTTTTAAGTGTACCCCCATAGCTGTCAGAATGATGACTCAAGCAGCAGGTTCCTTCATCTGACATAGGAATTAATCAGCTGTGACTGTCATCATGGGTGGGAAATGAATGGGCAGTGGTAGTGGTGAAGAACTGATGGATGGTAGGCATGGAGAGTAAAGTGGTTCCCCTCAGGAGCAACAAGTACTGCACCAATGTATTCCGGAATGACATACAGCTTATTACCTATAAATGCTGCACCATGTACTTTGAAATATCACACCAGTTATTGCTTCTAAGTACTGCAGCAATATAACCCTAAATCACTTATAGCTTATTACTTATAAATACTGCAGCATTGTACTCTGAAATGGCATACAACTTTTTACCTATAAGTAGTGTGCCAGTGAACTCTGTAATGACAGATAGATTATTACCTATAAATACTGCAGCAATGATGTAATATAAATGACAGATAGATTATTACCTATAAGTACTCCACCAGTGTATTCTGAAATGGTATATAGCTTATTACCTATACAAACTGCATCAATGTGTATTCGGCTTACTAGCTGTAAGTACTGTACCAGTGTACTCTGAAATGGCATTCAGCTTACTAGCTGTAAGTACTGTACCAGTGTACTCTGAAATGGCATGTAGTTTATTACCTTTAAACACTGCACTGATGTAGTCTGAAACAGCATACAGATTATTATTTGTGAGTACTGCAGAAATGTACTCTGAAATGGTATACATCTTTTCACCTATAAGTACTGCATCAATGTATTCTGAAATGGTATATAGCTTACCACCTATAAGTACCTCACTGATGTACTCTGAAATGGCATACAACCTATTACCTATAAGAGCTGTACCAGTGTATTCTAAAATATCATATTGTTTATTACTTATAAGTACTGCACTGATGTATATCTTTTTATCTGTAAGTAGTGCATCAATGTACTCTGAAATGGCATATAACATATTACCTATAAGTACTGCACTGATGTACTCTGAAGTGGCATGCAACTTATTACCTACAAGTACTGCTCCAGTGTACTCTAAAATGGCATACTGCTTATTACTTATAAGTACTGCAGTGATGTACTCTGAAGCAGCATACAGATTATTACCTATAAATGCTGTGCCAGTGTAAAGTGAATGACATAGTACTCATTACCTATACATAATGCACCGGTGTACTTTGAAATGGCATGTAGGTCATTACCTATAAGTAGTGCACCAGTGTAAACTAAAATGGTTTACAGCATATTACTTGTACGTACTGCACAACTGTGCTCTGAAAAGGCATATAGTTTGTTACCAATAAGTACTGCACCAATGTACTTTGAAATAGCATATAGCTTACTACCTATAAGTACTGCACCAGTATAGTCTGAAATGACATACAGATTATTACTTATAAGTACTGCACCAGTGTACTCTATAATGGCATACAGCTTATTACCTATAACTTCCCTTTTTTGCAAGGTATGGCAATCTCACAGTTGGTATGTATAAGTTTGGGGGTGTGGGGGGGCTTGACTCCTGAAAAAAAACGTTTAACTGAGAAGAGCGAGCTTTGATATATGCTCTTTTCCTGGGTTTTCTGTCTTTTTTGTTAACTTATCAGCACTAGGTATTTCAAGTGTTAACACTTCAAAAGGCACCATTAAAGTGGCATACAGTGTTTTACCTATAAGTACTCAACCAGTGTGCCTTGAAATGGCATGTAACTTATTACCTGAAGATACTGCACCAGTGTACTCTGAAATTGCATACAGCTGTTTACATATAAGTACTGCACATATGTACTGTGAAATGCCATATAGATTATTTTCATAAGCACTGCATTAGGGTAGTCTGAAAATGCATTCAGATCAGATCATAATTTATAAGTACTGCAGCAATGTATTATAAAATGGCATGCAGATTATTAACTATAAGTACTGCTCCAGTGTACTCTGAAATGGCATACAGCTTATTACCATTAAGTACTGCACCAGTGCACTCCAAAATGGCATGCAGATTATCACCTATAAGCTGTCATAACTGACAATAGTTTTGTCATGTATTAAGATTCACTCCTTGTGCTTTATTCCTGCTTCCTTCTGGTAGAACACTTTCACAACATTTGGAATATCAGCATTGGCTGAAAAAGGTTTTCCATGTAGTTATTGGTACTTATTCTTAAACAAATATAGATTTCAAAACTGAGAAGAAGCAGAATGTCATTCACTGTTATTAGGTTATATCCACATAAAAAATTTCATAACATTCAACTGTAAGACTATACGTAGTCTGGGTTCCAGTGGAAGTTCAAACAAACAAAGCACCCAATGCAAACCTCTCAAAATGCACCTGCCAAAACTTCAGACAAAGTCACATAAAACATTTTATTGCACTGGGGCAAGTCTCTCTGCACTCTCCAGAACATGATGATTCTGCCCCCATCCTCACACACACACACACACACACACACACACACACACACACACACACACACATATATATATATATATATATATATATATATATATATATATATATATCTATATATATAGATAGATGAGCTATAGATATGGATATAGATATAGATATAGATATAGATGTAGATGTGCCAATTTTATGATCGCACAATAGCAGAGAACCATGATACTAACTTTAAAATGCATTCTGGGAGATGCACATCAGGGGCTTTACTTCTGTCAGTTTGAGTTCAACCACATGTAGATATTTATATAGTCAGCAGACATTTGAACAATAGCCTTGCCTATACCTCCATTGTGACAGTAGATTGTTGCTTGATCTCCAGAGTCAGGCTTGGTTTCATTAAATCTTGTGGAATCAAGTCATTAATCAAAGCACCTCGCCTGTATAATCAAGTTTGCACTCTGTGCTTACAAATGACTGGTGGCGCTCACAGTAGATGCTCTTGATCATGTTTGCTGTACATCATGCCATTTCAGTTACTGTAGTGGGAAAATGCGTAGGGCATATAAATAAAAAATGAAATGGCCATGAGAGTGATGCTGCACTGGGAAGCCTTAATCTCTTCTCATGCAATGGAAGGATTTTGGATTAGGTCTGGAGGGGGTGGAGCAGAACTGACTTTCAGCCTCAAGATTGAAGACAGGCAGTGGCAGGCTGTGGTCTGACCCATAGAGGCTCCAACAATTTAAATAAAAAAAAATAGTAATAATCTTTGACTGTCAAATTATTTTAAAGTAGCAATAAGGAACTGTACTATTTATGCTCTAGTAAGGCATATTTTTTCCTAACTTATAAAAAAACCCCACTTTTTTTCCCTTTTATTAAAACTTTATATTGGGATCAGATCTCTCTCTCTTTCAGTCATATTACTTCTGCAGTGAACTGGTATCTGTTTGTTCACATTATCTGTCCTGCCCAGATGAAAGCAAACTTAAGGTAAGCTTTCAGTGTGGTATCCATAACACAAACACAGTTACATGGAGAATACCTGGGCATACTGACCGTCAGGTTTGTTGAATTGCCCCAGCCATTGAAGTTTGTTATCACTGTAGCTTGTGACAGTGTGTGCCATCACACATTTTGAGTTATTAAGTGCACACTTAAATCTAATCCTTGTAGATTCAAAGCATTCCATTTTACAAGGACCTTTTCCTAAAAGTAAAAAAAAAAAATCTTCCTTGCATTTCTTTATCATTTCTGTCTACAGATCTATATTTACGTGACATAGCCAGCCAAGTGCATTGTCTCCTCCATGACTGCATCCTTATTGCACTATACAGTTCGATTTTAACTCACCCAAAAAATGTATTTTTTTATTTATTCATTTATTTGACATTTGTTAACTGGGTTGGTCCAACCGAGACAGAGCCCATTTTCAGCAGAGACCCGAGGAGAAAAGCTCCAGATAGTGACAAACATTGTGAAAATACATAGCTTGAACATAAATTGAAACATAAATTGAGACATAACTTAGCTGTGTAAGAAAAAAAAGTACAAAATAGTGGCACAATTTAGGAAGGTAAAACTACATCATATCTGAAGTAAGGAAATACACAGTACATGAAACATAAATTGAGACATCACTTAGTTGTGTAAATAAAGAGATACAAAACAGAAGAACAATTTTGGAAGCTTAAACTACATCGTATTTGTGGTAAGGAATTGTACACAGAAAACAGTTTTTAATTAGTAAGAATAGATGAGCAAGCAGATATAGGTAAATATATATATTTAGGTATAGGTTTATATTTAGTATATAGATAACATTGTCTCTACAGTTCTACTAGACCTGTCCAAAGCATTCAATACCATTTCCCACACCCACCTCTTAAACCACCTCTCTAACCTCCATCTCTCCAATAATTCTTTATCTTGGTTCTTAAGCTACCTCTCTGGTAGGTCTCAAGAAGTGAAATGGGGGAAGGGCAGCTCCTCCTTCCTTCCAACCCCCACCGGGGTACCACAGGGATCTATACTTGGTCCACTGCTGTACAACGTCTTCATTAATGACTTCCACAAAGCCATACCCAATGCCAAAATTGTACAATATGCTGACGATTCCACTTTAATCTGCTGCGCTCCCACCCTCCCTCAGCTACAAATAATAACCCAAACTGCCTTCTCCTCCACTGAACAATGGATGCTCGAAAACCACCTCTCACTAAACGTCAACAAATCCAAAATTCTGTTATTGTCTCCATCAAAATTCTATTATTCTCTCCATCATCCCTCAGCTACAAATAATAACCCAAACTGCCTTCTCCTCCACTGAACAATGGATGCTCGAAAACCACCTCTCACTAAACTCCAACAAATCCAAAATTCTGTTATTCTCTCCATCAAAAGCCTCCCCTCTTGATAAACTTTCTTTCCAAATTGTAAGCCACAGCAACACTGCCTTAGAGGTCTCTCACTCCGCTAAACTTCTTGGGGTAACTATTGATGAACACCTAAAATTCGACATCCACATCCAGCAAAACATTAAGAAAACTCATATTAAACTTGGTCTGCTATACAGAAACATCCACTTCCTTTCCCCTCCTACCAGACAAACCCTTGCCACTACCTATCTGCTTCCCTCACTTTTATATGGTGCTCCTCTCCTATCTAACATATCTGCATCTCTGTCCCACAGACTTGAAATCTGCTATAATAAAATTTCCAAATTTGCCACCAATGCCAAATTCTCCTCCCATCACTGTACTGCCCTTCATTTGTTAAACTGGCTTGAACTCCCCAACCATCTAAATTATCTCCAAATTAGTACAGCCCATAAACTAATTTTCCAACCTACTAAGTGCCCTGCCCTGTCCAATATCCTTCAACCATACTCCACTCCAAGATCTCTAAGATCATCCCACCAAAACCTAATCACTGTCCATAAACCCAATCGACCTGCTGTGCAGTATCTGCTATCCTTTAAAACTCTTCTACACTCCTACCTTTCTTCCAAATGGAAATGCAACTGCTCTCTCCCCACATAGCCTCATGCCTCACTCTCCTCATAAACCTTTCTCTAACGCTGAGCCTAAAACCTAACCTGACATAACAGTAAAAGTAATCACCTGTACAACCCTCTTCTACCTCTACCACCTCTGCTCCCTTTCACTTCGCTTTCCCCTCTTTCCCAGTAGCCTTTTCTTCCTTTACACTTCAAATACCTACTAACCTGTGATCGTACTCCCAGTCCTCAGTTAACCTGTGATCATACTCCCAGTCCTCAGCTAACCTGTGATCATACTCCCAGTGCTCTCCTAACCTGTGATCGTACTCCCAGTCCTCAGCTAACCTGTGATCATACTCCCAGTCCTCAGCTAACCTGTGATCCTGCTTCCAGTCCTCAGCTAACCTGTGATCATACTCCCAGTCCTCAGCTAACCTGTGATCATACTCCCAGTCCTCAGCTAACCTGTGATCATACTCCCAGTCCTCTGCTAACCTGTGATCATACTCCCAGTCCTCAGCTAACCTGTGATCATACTCCCAGTCCTCAGCTAACCTGTGATCATACTCCCAGTCCTCAGCTAACCTGTGGTCATACTCCCAGTCCTCAACTAACCTGTGATCATACTCCCAGTCCTCAGCTAACCTGTGGTCATACTCCCAGTCCTCAGCTAACCTGTGATCATACTCTCAGTCCTCTGCTAACCTGTGATCATACTCCCAGTCCTCAGCTAACCTGTGATCATACTCCCAGTCCTCAGCTAACCTGTGATCATACTCCCAGTCCTCAGCTAACCTGTGGTCATACTCCCAGTCCTCAACTAACCTGTGATCATACTCCCAGTCCTCAGCTAACCTGTGGTCATACTCCCAGTCCTCAGCTAACCTGTGATCATACTCCCAGTCCTCAGCTAACCTGTGATCGTACTCCCAGTCCTCAGCTAACCTGTGATCGCACTCCCAGTCCTCTGCTCACCTGTGATCGTACTCCCAGTCCTCTGCTAACCTGTGATCGTACTCCCAGTCCTCAGCTAACCTGTGATCGTACTCCCAGTCCTCTGCTAACCTGTGATCATACTCCGAGTCCTCTGCTAACCTGTGATCATACTCCCAGTCCTCAGCTAACCTGTGATCATACTCCCAGTCCTCTGCTAATCTGTGATCATACTCCCAGTCCTCAGCTAACCTGTGATCGTACTCCCAGTCCTCTGCTAACCTGTGATCATACTCCCAGTCCTCAGCTAACCTGTGATCATACTCCCAGTCCTCTGCTAACCTGTGATCATACTCCCAGTCCTCAGCTAACCTGTGATCATGCTCCCAGTCCTCAGCTAACCTGTGATCATACTCCCAGTCCTCAGCTAACCTGTGATCATACTCCCAGTCCTCAGCTAACCTGTGATCATACTCCCAGTCCTCTGCTAACCTGTGATCATAATCCAAGTCCTCTGCTAACTTCTTTAGCTAAAAATACAATCTGCAGTGACTTACTCCTGTTCTTTACCTTAAAATTACCTTCTGCACCCTTGACTTCTTCTATAAATCCCCTGTTCCTACTCTATATCATACCTTCATAAATACTCAACACTCTGAAGCCATATAACCTGTGATGTCCTCTGACTCTTAATCATGTTTGATTTGTGTTTCTCTTTACTTTGACTGTAACTATGAGCACACAGTGTAACATAATTTTATTTAATTGTACTCTTCATCTAAATTGGCTTTTTATGTGTACAACTGGGTATAACGGCATATATATTTTCACATCACTTAATTTGATTTTAGGTTCATAGGTTCATAGGTAGGTACTAGGCTATTGGCCCTGGGGCGTATATAAGCCTAGCCAAAGGTACCCTGGCTTTCGCCACCCAAGAAAATTATTTTACTGTGCCACTGTCAAGCAGAGCCACAGAAGTGATCCCCGGGGTGAATTTCCTATCTCCCATCCAATCATCAAGATTTTTCTTGAAGAGCGCTAATGAGGAGCTTTGTTTGATATAGATAGGCAGTTTGTTCCAGAGTATGGAAAGTCTCTGGGACAAGAATTTATCCCTCCAGCATGTTCTGTTTATTGTGGTGACAAGGTTTAGGTCCCTAGACCGTGTAGCTCATAGGGATTGGGATTTCTTTAAGTGGAGCATGTCTAAAAGCTCTGGGTTTGACATAGCTTTGTGTGTTAGGCAGAGATTGCCTCTGAGTAGGTGATATGCAACGGAGTAAAGCTGCAGTTTTTTGAGACGGTCTGCATAGGGCATCTGTTTGAGGCCAGTAATCCTCTTTGTGAGATATTTCTGTGGCCTTTCCAGTTGTTGTAGATGTCTTGTGAGTACATACCAAAAGGGGCATTGTACTCTATAATGGGTCTAATGAGTGACGAGTAGAGGGGAACAGTGACCTCTTTTTTCCTGGATGAGAAACCTTTTGTGATGAGGTGTGCCACGTAGAAGGATTTCCTGACTACTGTGGCGATGTGATTATCAAAAGACAGACTACTGTCCACCTGTGTCCCAAGGTCTCTTATCACACTTTCAGTGTTAAGTAGACTACCACCTATGTGGTAGTTCATGGGTACTGAGTTTTTATCAAAGGGGATGACAATGCACTTTTTGGCATTGAGCTTGAGGCCATGGCTTTGACACCAGGCATCTGTCTCAGCGAGGCCCTTTTGTAAGATGTCCACATCTTTTGTAGTTTTGATTATGGCTCCTAGTTTGCAGTCATCTGCGAACTTCGTTAGCCAAAGACCTTCTGCGTTGGCCTGTGCTTCAGAGAAGTAGATACCAAACAAGAGAGGACCCAGGACTGAACCCTGTCATACTCCACTTGTCACTGGTCTGAAGTTGGATTTGGAGTCTGCTACTTTCACAGTGTGGGTTCTGTCTGTGAGCCAGTTGGCAACCCATCTTGTGACATAGGGATTTATACCTAGTTTAGTTAGTTTATCTATAATTCCAGAGTGGGAGATGGTGTTGAAAGCCTTGGCGAGATCTAGATAGGCTGTGTGAACCACCTTACCCTCATCTACAGCTTTGGTGACTGCTTCAAAGAAGTCTATCAGGTTTAGGAGACATGATCTGCCTTTTACAAACCCGAACTGGGTGGGGTCTTGAGTTTGGTGATTACCAATGTCATTGTTTATAAGTTCCATGATGATACGTTCCACAGCCTTGCAGACAAGGCTCGTTAGGCTAATGGGGCGATAGTTTCCAGAGTCTGTGGTGGCTCCCCCTTTGTGGAGTGGGATAACTGTCGCTGTGCGCCATTCAGTGGGCACATAGCCTGAGGTGAGGCTATGATTGAACATGGTACTTAGGTGGGGTGCCAGTTCATTCTGTAGTTCATGTAGAACACAGCCTGGGATGTCGTCAGGTCCCATGGATGCTGTATTCTTGGCTTTGGATAGTGTGTTTCTTACCTGTGCAGCTGTGATTACAGGAACTTTGCATTCTTCTGGTATAGAGATGGGCCCTTTAGGGGATGACAGGGGGGTAAAGTTAGCACTGAACCTATCTGCCAGGATGTTGGCAATATCAGTTGGTTCTGTATATTTAGTGCCATTGTGCTGTAACTCAGAGCAGATCTGAGTGTTGCCATTGAGATGCTTGACATTGCTATAGAATGCTTTGTGGTTGTCTTTAGAGTCAGTGGCGATTTTGTTTTCATAACTAGCTTTGGAGAATTTTATGAGGGATCTCAGCTTCTTACTGAGGCTGACCAGGGAGTTTCTCCAATCATGGGATTTTACTATTTTTTGCAACAGTTTCTTTCTTCTGTTGTAGAGTTTGTTTATGGCAGGGGACCACCAGATTGGCTTCCTTTTTTTGGAGGATAGCATCTTGGTTCTGTTAGGGATTGCATGATCCATGCACTCATGTAAGTGCTTATAAAGTGCATTTGTGTAGGATTCAGCAGTCATACCTCTATTGTCCGTCAGCATGGGTGTCGTGAAGTTTGCCACTTCTGTCTTAAGAAGCGTGAAGTTGGCTTTGGAGAAATTTTTTACTGTGGTTTCCCTAATGGGGGGTAGGGTAGGGATGTGGATGTCTAGGGTGATTAGCTTGTGGCTGGATCTGACCAATGAGGAATTGACCTCTGGTGTGGAGCACCGGTTGCCCATGTTGGTAATAGCCAGGTCTAGGATATTGCTGCCCCTGGTGGACGTGTGGATAAGTTGATCCATGGCATTGGAATTTATGAATTCCAGAAAACGTTGAGCACAAGAGTTGGTACATGAGTAGTTTTCCAGTTAATGGCAGGGTAGTTGAACTCGCCCATTGTTAGGGTGTTAGGTTGTACCCTAATATTTTCCAGTGTATTAAGAAATGAGGAGTGGGAATCCTGGGGCATGGTGGGGGATCTGCAGCAAGCTACAATTTGGATTGCGGTCTTGCCCAGAGTTAGTTGCACTTGGATAATCTCGGCTGCATTATGCTGAGCAACTAGCCTGGAGATGTGGATATCCTTAATGAATATGGACACGCCTCCGCCTTTAGTGTTTCGGTCCAGGTTAGGTGACCGAAAGGTGTGGTATGAATTATAGCCTGGTAATGCAGGGGTGCTCTCTGGAGTCTTGAACCAGGTCTCTGTCACTGCACAGATGTCGATGTTCTCCATTTTAAGGAGTGCCTCGAGTGAGTGCATTTTGAGGTTTAGACTTCTAGCATTGAGTAGCAATACCCTCAGATTATTCTTGCCTGTACCTCTTAGGGTGGTGAATTTGTCATTTGAACCTTGCCTAAAAAAGGCACTATACGGGTGGCTAGAGCCTTAGCTAGTATCCGGAATCCCAGGGGCGACAGGTGCAGGCCATCTCTGGCAAAGCATCATGATTTGTCGATCATGTCATCCCAGGCAAACAGATACTGGATCCCCTTAAAATGACACCAGAAGCTTAGCCAATTGTTGAAGTCAATCATTTTGCCCTTGTACTGTGGTATCATTCTGGGTGATGGCAGGATGCTACTCAGGTCTAGGGTCATACCTGCCTGAGCTACAAGATAGGACAGCTCCTCCATGTCCCTTTTCATGTAGTTCAAGGAGGTACGTCTCAGGTCATTCACACCAACATGGACAATGACAGAGTCATATTTGTACTTGTTGTGGAGTGACCTGAGTGCATGCATTATGTGGTGGATTCTGGCACCTGACAGGCAGTTGACAGTAACTTTTTCCTTGTTTAGCCTGGTGAGAGGAACATCAGTGTGCCTGACTATAGAGTCACCTATGACTAGAGTGTTGGGTACATTGTTATATGGGCTGTGGTTGAGTGGCACACTGAGTTTGTGGGCTATGTGTCATTTGGGTTGTGTTGGGGGGTGGAGGTTGCTTGTGTTTCTGCTTTGAAGGTCCCTGTTGCTTGGGCAGGTTTTTACTGAGAGCCTCCGTGAACATAGGTGTGTGTTTTGTGTTTCTATGTGTGTGTTTTGGTGGTGTAGGTTTTGAGGGATTATGTGCTGAGTATGGTGTGGTGCAAGTGTTTACCTTCTCCTCTTGACTGTCTAGTCCAGTCTTGGGTGAAGAGAGCTTTGCTTCCAGTTTGGCTATATAAGTGCATCTCTCACAGGTTGTAGTGTTGGGTGGTAGGAGGAGAGGGTTGTCTGTGTACATGAGGCAATTACTGCATTGCCCCAAGATGCCCAGATTCATCAGGTAGACAGGAGAAAACACCGGGAGCTGACCCTTAGACATGCCTGGATAGGTGATTATTTGTTAAGTACTAGAAACTGTTTTCCTCTAGACAGTGAGGAAAGTTGAGTGCTGTAGTAATTTGTAGCTTATTTAGTGTTTACAATAAGTTCTGAACAAGTGCTGAGCTCAAAGAAACAGACGAGTGCTGAAACAAAAAACTGGCTAGTTCTAAGAAACAAAATTAAGCTAGAAGGCTTCCCTCCAACACAGAAAGGCTTGGGGGCTTAGAAGCCTACAAATAGTCCTGGACACAGCAAATCTATATCCAGACTAGACTACCCACAGGAAAGGCAGGAAACAAGCTTAGAATTTTTTTTTTTTTTTTTTTTTTTTTTTTAGTGGAAAGAGAGAAAGGAGTAGCAGAAACTAAGCTGACTGGCCTTCTCAAATGTTCTCCCTGTATTGGGTTGAGTGAGGTAATGACACTAGACTGGAAATAACTGTATGTTTATTTATGTTATGTGAATAACTATATAATTTCTATGTAATGCAGATTTTTATGTGAATAACTGTGTATAATCACTATGTCTTGCATATATTTTGTGAATAACTATGTATAATCACAATGCAATGCGGAGCTTTTCTCCCCGGGCCTCCACTGAAAATAGGCTCCCTGAGCCCAGTGGACCTCCCCGGTCATCAAATTGAAATAAATAAATAATAAATAAAGAAAATAAATAAAAAATCCATAACTTTAGATAAAAAGAACTACTACTACCACCTAGAACAAGTGAACCACAATAAACCACAGAAATTCTGGGCAGGAATAAATACACTCCTCCACACAGGCCAAACCACCACCCCACCCTCTCTGCCAGCAAACAAAAATCCCCAAAAGATATTGCTAACACCTTTAACAACTTTTTCACAGAAACTATCCAGTCTCTGGCCAGCCAACTCACTCCAACTGGTTCTAATCCAAATGCAGCCAATATCAATACCAATACATCCTTTAGCTTCCAACCAGTGTCCAATCAACTCATTAAGGCCCTACTTAAGAAACTAAGACCCACCACTCTGGCTCCTGACCACCTCCCTGCACACTACTTACAAAAGGCCGCAGATGCTATTGTATACCCCATCTCAATCTTAATCAACCAAACCATATCAGAAGCTACCATCCCCACCATATGGAAAATCTCTCATGTCATACCTGTTCATAAGGAGGTCAGTTCCACCGAACTGTCAAACTATAGGCCCATAGATATCTTGTCACCACCAGCTAAAATTATGGAGAAGTGTGTACATATATAGCTCATGCACTATCTCATGCAGAACAAACTACTGTTCAATTCTCAGCATGGCTTTAGGCCAAATCACAGCACTACATCAGCCCTCCTCTCTTTCACTAATGTTATAAACCACAACCGTAACAATAACAAACTAACCTCCGCACTCTTTCTAGACCTTTCCAAGGCCTATGACATGGTCGATCACAAAATGCTAATGGACACCCTGAAGACCTTCACCTTAAACAATCAGGCGCTCCAATGGTTTGTTTCTTACCTACAAGGCAGGCAACAGGCAGTCCTTTGGCAGGGTAAGCTACCTTTCTGCCTCCCCATCAAGTTAGGAGTCCCCAGGGCTCAATACTAGGTCCCCTTCTTTTCTCCATCTTTATAAATGACCTTCACACAGTCATCCCAGAGGCTACCTGCATTCAATATGCAGACGATTCCACCTTGATTTGTTCTGCCACCTCCCAAGCAAATCTTTCCACATCAACCCAAAACACCTTCAACTAAGTAGAAAAATGGCTATCAAACCAATGTCTAATCCTAAACCCCAAAACAACTAAGCTACTTCTCTTCTCCCCAATGTGCAGGACCACCCCACCACTCTTCAACATAACAGCTAATAATAGGACCATCATCTCCCCTGAAACAGTCACAATTGATAACAACCTCAGGTTTGATGTGCACATCAATCAAACTATAAAAACTATCAATAAAAACTCGTCTCTCTTTATAGGATCAAATCATTCTTCTCCCCACCTGCGCGAACTGCAGTTGCCTGCTGCCATCTACTATCTACCCTTCTTTATGCTTCTCCTCTTTTCCCCAACCTTAACAAAACTGATTTTAATAAATTATCATCATGTTACAACCATATTGCAGGATTTGCTACTGACACACCCTACCAAACCCACCACTGTCACAGCCTAAATCTCCTAGGCTGGCTGGAACTACCTCACCTTCTACAGTTCAATCAGCTCATAGTAGCCCACAAAGTCCTCTACTGGCCAGAAAATATCCATGCTCTAAAAAACATGATCTGCCCCTAGAGTAACAATCGCCCACTCAACTCATCTACCAAACTCCTAGTTCTAACGGTCAAATCCATCCACTCTGCTGGTGACTCATTCTTTACCATCTTTGTCAGAAAGACATGGAACTCACTACCAGCTGACCTGGCTCTAGAGCGTTCACTAACCGTATTCAAAAGCAAACAAAAGAATTACCTTAAATTGCACTGGATATGTCCCTGTACTAACCCTGACTAGTGCCCTGTCCATTTCACGTGCCTCTCTTCTACAAATGTCCTTTTCTTTGGCCACCCCTCTCCGTATCAGGAAGGGTAAACTGTATAGAATGCTACTCAATGTATTTTTAATCCTGAAGGTAATATGTTGTTACTCCTGTATATACATATATACTCGTATTGCTTATGTCTGTAACCTGTGTGCACTTGCTATTCACTAAAAGTTCTAAAATTGTAATGTGTCCATGTACCTTGGAGCTTTTCTCCCCGGGCCTCCACTGAAAATGGACATTCATCCAGTCAGACCATCCCGGTTAACAAATGTAAAATAAATAAAATAAATAAAATATAGAGTATTGTTGCAGATAATAAGCCTACAATGTGGAGAGAGATAACTTAGGAGTTAGGGGAAATATTAGCAGAGGGTTAGCATGGTAACAGGCAGGAAAGAGAGGGGTATGTAGGGTCCTGGCAGGAACAGATAAACGAGTGCAGTCATGGAGACCTGGTTCAAGGTTCCAGAGAGCACCCCTGCATTACCAGGCTATAACTCATACCACACCTTTCAGCCACCTAACCTGGACCAAAACACCAAAGGAGGAGGCATGTCCATATTCATTAAGGATATCCACACCTCCCAACTAGTTACTCAACATAATGCATCAGAAATTATCCAAGTGCAACGAACACTGGGCAAGACTGCAATCCAGGTTGTAGTTTGTTACAGATCCCCCGCCATGCCCCAGGATGCCCACTCCATGTTTCTTGATATACTGGGTAATATTATAGTACAGCCCAATACCCTAATAATGGGCGATTTCAACTACCCCACCATCAACTGAAAAAACTATTCATGTACTAACTCATTTGCTCAACGCTTTCTAGAATTCATAAAGTCCAACGCCCTGGATCAGCGTGTCCATACCCCCACCAGGGACAGCAATGCCTGGACCTGGTCATTACCAATATCGGCAACCGAATTTCCATGCCAGAGGTCAACTCCTCGCTGGTCAGATCTGACCACAACCTAATCACCCTAGACATCAATATCCCACCCCAATCCCCCCATTAAGGAAACCACTGTAAAAAACTTCTCTAAAACCAGCTTCATGCTTCTTAAGACAGAAGTGGCAAGCTTCACGACACCCATACAGATGGAAAATAGAGGTACGACTGCTGAATCCTATACAAATGCACTGTATAAGCACATACATGAGTGCATGATTTGTGCCATCCCCAACAGAACCAAGATGCTATCCTCCAAAAAAAGGAAGCCAGTCTGGTGGTCCCCTGCATAAACAAACTCTACAACAGAAGAAAGAAGCTGTTGCAAAAAAAAGTAAAATCCAATAATTGCAGGAACTCCCTGGCCAGCCTCAGTAAGAAGTTGAGATCCCTCATAAAATCCTCCAAAGCTAGTTACGAAAATAAAATCACCACTAATTCTAAAGACAATTGCAAGGCATTATACAGCTATGCCAAGAATCTCGATGGCGACACTCAGATCTGCCATGAACTATAGCACAATGGCACTAGATATAAAGAACCAACTGATACTGCCAACATCCCCGCAAATAGGTTCAGTGCAAACTTCACCCCCCTCACCCCCCCAAAGGGCCCATCACTATACCGGAAGAATACAAAGCCCCTGTAATCATGGCTGCACAAGTAAAGACCGCACTCTCCAAAGCCAAGAACACAGCATCCATGGGACCTGACAACATCCCAGGATGCGTTATGCACAAACTACAGAATGAACTGACACTCCATCTATGTACCATGTTCAGTCATAGCCTCACTTCAGGCTTTGTGCCTTCTGAATGGCACACAGTGACGGTTATCCCACTCCACAAAAGGGGTGCCACCACAGACCCAGAGAACTACCGCCCCACTAGCCTGATGAGCCTGGTCTGCAAGGCCATGGAACGTATCATCTTGGAGCTTATAAACAAGGGCATAGGTAACCTCCAAACTGTGGTCCCCACTCAGTTTGGGTTTGTAAAAGGTAGGTCATGTCTTCTAAACCTGATTGACTTCATTGAAGCAGTCACCAGAGCCGTGGATGAAGGTAAGGTGGTGCACACAGCCTATCTTGATCTCACCAAGGCTTTCGACACCATCCTCCACTCTGGAATTATAGATAAACTCACTAGACTGGGCATAAATCCCTATGTCACAAGATAGGTGGCCAGCTGGCTCACTGACAGAGCTCAAACAGTAAGTAGCCAACTCCAAATCCAACTTCAGACCAGTGACAAGTGGAGTACCACAGGGCTCAGTCCTGGGTCCTCTACTGTCTGGCATCTACTTCTCAGAAGTCCAGGCTAATACAGCAGATCTTTGGCTAATGAAGATCGCAGATGACTGCAAACTAGGTGCGATAATAGTATTGCCCAATGATGTGGACATTTTGCAAAGGGGCCTCACTGAAACTGATGCTTGGTGTCAAAGTCATGGCCTCAAGGTCAATGCCAAGAAGTGCATTGGTATCCCCTTTCAGAAAAACAATGTACCCACGAACTACCACATAGGCGGTAGCCTACTAAACACTGAAAGTGTGATAAGAGACCTTGGGACACAGGTGGACAATAGTCTTCCTTTGATAATCACATTGCCACAGTAGTCAGGAAATCCTTCTACGTGGCACACCTCATCACAAAGGGGTTCACCTCCAGATAAAAAGAGGTTATTGTTCCTCTCTACTCATCCCTCATCAGACCTGTTAGCATGTACCTAGCAGGACATCTACAACAACTAGAAAGGCCACAGAAATACGTCACTAGGAGGATTACCGGTTTCAAACAGATGCCAATATGCAGACCATCTCAAAAAACCTCAGCTCTACTCCATCACTTATCACCTACTCAGAGGGGATCACTTCTAGACAGGGGCACAGGAAAATACCATTCTTGGGTGACGAAAGCTAGGGAACTTTTCTGGCTAGGCTTATATAGGCCTCAGGGCTGATAGCCTAGTACCTACCTATGAACCTAAGTTTAAGAGGGCATCTTTTAGTGCTTTTTTAAGCTATTTGTGTGGGTAATAGTTCTAATGTTGTAAGGGAGTTTGTTCCGGGCTTGAGATACTGAGTATGTGTAGAGAAGTTTGCCAATAGCTTGTTTAACATTTAAAACTCCAGGTGCTCTACATACAAAATAAATATTGACTAGAGCTTTTCACAACTTAACTAAAATGCATCAGTAATTTGTCCCAAGACTCCTTTTTCAATAAACATGCCAACATTGCATAGCAACCATTAGTTATTAGAACTCCCAACAATACAGTGAAATATATAATAATGACATAGCAAAGATCAATCCAACAAACAAATAACTATTGGCAGCATAAATCCACTCACCTTCCATATCACACAGCAAGTGTTAAGTCCCTTTGCTCACTCTGAACACTCCATGGACCTCTGAAGCTGTGGGACACTGCTCAGTTCTGAATGTTCACTTGTTAAAAGGAGAAAGGGTGGGGGGAGAGGGGTTCAAGTGAAACTCTCTCACCTGACCTAAATGATACCAGTATACATACCACTATTACAAGAGAGAGGGAGGGAGATTGGGATGCTTTAAACCATGCCAAAAGAGGCTTGACGTGGCCCATTCCTAAAATATAACCTCCACCCCCACCCTTTGTTCCCCATACCTACATTACTTTCTAAATTCTTCCACCAACATTACATTTCCTCTCTGGAATTAACCCTTTCTCATCTGTTTCATATAATATGCTAGAATCCACTCAGTCCCACTACCCCTTACTCCTCCTCTCATCCCACTACTCAGAAGTCATTTGGAGATATGCGTCTACAAGTAAACGCCACTTGTTCCAAGACTCCTTTTTCAATAAATGCAGCAAAATTGCATAGTGAGCATTTATTATTAGAAATATGGCAATACATCAATATACATAATAACATGACATATCCAACAAACAAATAACTGTTGGTAGCATAAACCTGCTCACCTTCTATATGAGCCAGCCACGTTAAGTCCCTTCAGTCACTCTGAGGACTCTACCAACCTCTGAAGCAGCATGCCACCACTCACTTCTGAATGTCCCCTTGCCAAGAAGAGTAAATGAGGGAAGGGTGGAACAGAAGAAGAGTTCAATTGAAACTCTTTTACTTCACCCACCAGCCTGCCCTTGCTGGGTGTCCCCCCACCCCCATCCTAAGCCCTTTAACCAAATCCATCAAAAATACACATGAACACTAAACAAATCTAAACTGGTATTGCTTAAATTAACTCCTTCCCTCCTGTACCAGGAATGATCTCTGTCATCAAAATCCCTGTGCTAAATCACATGCAGATCTGCAGACCTAGCCAACTCAAAACCCTTGCCACTCTATGACTGACAAATTATCTCACACTCTTAATGTCAGTAAAATAATTACATGCCTCCAAACCAGCCTGAGAATTTTCTCAGACCATACTGTAACCATCTGAGAGAATCTTTGCTTTCAAGTTAATAAATCAGAAATGATCCTTCTCAACAAAGCTCTTTTGAGTAGCTGCACCAAATCATTTCCTCGTAAATAAAAACCTAAAATCCAGGTAAACCTAACCCCTCCCACAACTCATCAAATTTCCAAAACATTTCTTGCCAACTGAGTGCACAACAACCACACCAAAACACATTTCAATGTATCAGTGCAATCCCAACATAGCTCCACCAGGTTGAGTCACTGCTCTTCTTTATTCCCAGTAAGCAAATGAGTGCCCCCAACATTACAACAGATCCACCTGTAAAACAAAAGAACAATAAATACTAAAATATTCTTATCTAATGTGATAAATAAGCTTTAGAAGACAAATCAATTATAACAACCCGCCATCCTTAGGAAGATCTGACACTCTGCCAGTCCTAAAAGTATGCACTACAAATCTTACCACTAATTTCCTGAGATTTCAAAGCAGTTGTTATCCTGCTTATGAATTGTGATGCACCTACTGCTTTTCCACTAACTAACTGGATAATCAATTTCTCTATCCTACCACCTTGCAGCTTCCGCAATTGCCCAAGCCAGGACACTGGACATAACAAACACTTGATATTGTAGTGCAAAACAACCTTCTGACAATTCTCGACCCCATCCATCTTCAATCTCCTCAACCAAATTACCACTGAAGATTCAGTAATACAAATGTCACTCTACCTTAGCATCCCCAAACACCCCTGGGTACATAATTACTGCCATGGCTACCCATACCATATAATCATCTAGATCAGATGCCAGCCTAAACAAACCTTTCAACACAACCCACAACACCTGTTTACTTAATGGAAAACATCTATCTCCCTTTGAACTCTGAACTCCCTGCCTTTCATTAGCCTACTCACCACCCAAACTTTAGTCAAATCCCTGATACCTCTCAACCTTGTAACTGCATTAAATGCCACCAAATGCACTTTGTTTCATCTCACTGCCTCACCCAAAAACCAACAAGGAACCAAATACCATTTCAACAACAACAGACCACTGCCTTTCCTCAATCAGCATCAGCCTAACAAAACCTGAGAAAGCAGTAACTGCTGCATTGTAAGCCTTCCATGTCGACTCTGACTAAGATTTCTTGCTCAACCAACCAACAAGTCTTGGAAAACCACTTTACCTGCTTTAGCCTACCCCTCATCTTCACAGATCAATAAAAAATCATCTAGATAATGAAATGCCTTTTGACCTGACACCTTGCTCTGCCAAATCCACTGCAAAGCTGAAATGAATTTTTCAAATGTGGTGCACACCATCGCATACCCCATCAGCATTGCCTTATCAAAGTGATAGTCCCCATCTAGACACATGCCATGTAACTGTCACTCTAACTCCCTGATTGGAATGAGGTGGAAAGCCACTTCAGTATCCAGTTTGACCAATCAAGGGTACTGAAATTCCCAGATTAAACAAATCAAGTCCTTCAAAGACACATATTGAAACTGTGTGTCAGATCTGTAGATAAAATCATTCACCACACCCCCTTCCAGATAAGGCAAATAATGAAATAGCCTAAATTTCCTGTCTTCATCTTTGGGCTAAAAATTGTCAAATGGCGACAAGTGATATGAGCCTAACACCATGTCTGATTTGTTCAATAACCTGCAGACAACTGTTTCCTTCCCCTTGATGGAACTCAAATTGTGGCAAGGCACCCCTCCATCCCCAGCCCACAATTTAATGGAAAAACATATTTTAAAACCCTCAATTAATTCTTTTTTCACCTGGGCATCAGAGAAGCTG
This sequence comes from Protopterus annectens, assembly GCF_019279795.1. Taxonomy (NCBI): domain Eukaryota; kingdom Metazoa; phylum Chordata; order Ceratodontiformes; family Protopteridae; genus Protopterus; species Protopterus annectens. The sequence continues at coordinate 1,782,621,851 of NC_056737.1, read as the reverse complement.
CCCAAAAGGGCCTCCAACAACACTACATTAATTGATGAGTGGAACAACTTGCTTCACTGCTTGACCTCAAAAAGGCATTGCTCCTGCCTCAAAAATTACCCCTATCCCTGACTCTCCACTGTTGTCCACCTACTGTCTGCCTAAACCCATCATGCCCTGCACAATCGACTACCTATGACCATTGTCTTTACACCAGGTCTTTACTGCTGCATGATTTCCCAAGCACCCTGAATACACACCTACAAGCTAGCCAAGAACATTGACTGGCGTTAAAAGCCTAGCATATCCCTACAACATCCCCTGAATCTCTCAATTATCTACCTTAGCCCCCCCCCATGCTGTCCAACATTCTTGCAAGCCATAAATTGGCATGTCCAACCTCTCAGCACAGCATCTTGTCAACTGCTTTCCTGTTGTGGAAACGCTTGTCGTATCACAATCAGGCATTATGTGGTCGCAACATCTCTGCCTCACAAATCATTAAAAAATATGCAAACAACAACAGGGCTTGTGATGCATGTTTTACACTACTGCCATATAGTACAAGAAATCCAAAAAACAATTGTCCTAAGTCCAAGCCCTAAATTTACCAAAGCTCTTTCTACCCAAAGCTGTCAATGCAGCCACCAAGTCCTTGGTTCCTGGACCTTCAAGATCAACCAGTTTCTGCAACTTGTCTGCATCAGTCAAGACAAATATATTTGCAAACTCCCCTTTCCATATCTTCTCCTTAACTGTGACCCCTCCAAAGAAAAGACTGGGTTGCTAGCCAATCCTGCAGTTGCACTGCCATGTACACCCCACTGCCCTCAACCACCTGTCTACAATCCTGCTCAGCCTGGCTCATAAGTGGCTCCAAGCTGTCTCTTCCTTCACCCCCCCCCATTTGGGCTTTCATCACCTGCCTACCTACTAGCTTTTTACACCTGTTCATCAAAATATATTAGTGCCTGTACCCTGGCCCTCTCTGAATTTCCTAAACTTTGCAGCAGCTGATCTTACCTTTTATCCTCCACTTTAGCATCACATTGTACAGTAGCTTCAAGTGACTGGGGCTGCACTGCCAAGCATATGCTGGCTGCCTTCCTCCCACATGTGGGTGATCTTCTCTCTCTCTTCTCTGCCATGCTGCTCATGCCGCTTCCATTGCTTTGTGCTTCCTCCATCCTCTCATACAACGTTCTGCAGCTGGCTTCACTGATGGGTCCCTAGTGGAATGCCTAGACAACTCCACATCCTTGAAAAGTTCCTCCACTTGGGACACTGTCTGGGCTCACCACTCTTTCAGGGCTTGCGTCTCATCAATTTGTAAAACAAAATGAAACTTAATCACCAAATGTTCCAGTGCTAAACATAATCACCACTTGTTCCTAAGCTATGGCCCCCCTGCCCCTCTACCTCATTACCGACTGCTGACAAAGTCTGGTTGTGCTTTTACAAGATCCAATATACAAAGACAGACCTAAGAGCTAAGTGAACCTTTGTTCCACAAAAAATAACTTCTCTTCTTGGTAAATAGAAATGTAACAAGAGATAATGGAGTTAGACAAGGTCATTACTTTAAGTGTTTACAGAGATAAAGTAGTTAAACAAGACTGTTAACTTTAAGCAAGGTGGAATAGATAGAGACGCATGAACATCAATCGACAGTGAATAAGAGGATGACTGTTATTAAACCAAAGAATAATATATATTTTTTATTTTATTTATATTTTAGCCAGGTAAATTAAGCTTAAGCTAGCAAGGAATATAAGTTATGAGTGATCACATACAAGTTTCAGAAAAGACTTTGTGAGAGTGAAAAAAACAATAAGAGGTCATTACCCCCCAGGATGACGTGGCAGGATAATGACTGGCAGAGGACTGACCAGAGGATGACATGACAAAGACCTTTGATGAGCAGGGGGAGAATGAGGAAATTTGGTACTAGATAGGGATTAATGTAAGAATTCTTCTTGCTGAGGGTAAAGTGAGATAGTCAGCTGCAATTAAGTAAAATGGAAGTTAGTGAAGCATAACATTAGTGAAGGAACTGCAAGATAAGGCAAAATTAGGGAAACTACTGTACACAAAAAGCACCAGACCAGAAAGCTGGACACTTCAATGTGGTGTTTAAGCTTAATGTGATCTTAGAGAAACGAAGGTGCTAGAGTAATGAATGTTTTGTGGAATGAAAGCTTGCAGAAGACAACACTGCTGCACAGAAGTGTGTACTGAGCTGTATCTGTATAACAGAATACAAACAGGCCAATGATACGAGCATGTAAGTTTTATTTGAAGCTTGCAAGATGTCAGGGAAGTGTGCAGGTGTTACACAAAAGGGTAATTCTGAGTGAGCAATAAACAGTGGAAAGGATCATTCTACATAGACAGCTGTAACTGACAGATGTAAGGCAGATATAGATTGGAAAGGAAATGTCCTTTGGTTGTTAAACTGTGGTCCTATTTATTTGAGTTGCTTATAGCTCATGTGGATATAAAAGATCACATAGCATCTGTCAAAAAGGGTAAGGGGAGTTCCCTAATGCCCTAGTCAAAATTTTCCTAGTAGTATAAATACCATCTTGGGTATCCCCTGAAAAGATGCTACTAGTCTAGTGGGACTTACTAGGTTAACAAAAGCTAGATAGACAGAGTATGTTCATCTTATGCCATGATCAGTTTGTGTGTTAGAAAAATGTAAACAGCCTGAGTACTACAAACATGACTTGGGTTAGTGATTGAAATATGGGATGTCAATGAAAACATAGTCAAAATCAAAGTAAACTTTATTGTCTATCAGATATATACAGCAGTGCGAGCTGAACGGAATTACGTTGCTTTGGTCCATGTGCAAGACATAACAATGAACACATAGTTTGAATGACAGCAAGACTAATGCTCATACAGTAATTAAAATATTAACAACACAATACATTACCACAATTGGACAGGAAGACATTATATAGTATTATACTAGTAGGTATTGTGAGACTATGACTTCCCATTGTGATTGCTTAGAATATTGCACTTCATCAGTTGTAGTATAATATATTCTGATGTTCATATTGCACATGTATAGAGTGATGGACTCACTTGTGACTATTGCACATTCAAGAAGTAATAGCATAAGGCTGACTGTACCAGCTATTGAACCAATTTGCCAGAGTGATTGCTGTAGCTGATACTTCATAGCAAGTGGCATATTGACCTGATTATTCACTGTCATGCCTGGCATTCAAGTTCAGCAGCCTTATAGATAGAGGGAAGAAGCTCCTGCTCAGTCTAGATATTTTCCAGTGCAAGCTGTGATACCTCCTGCCCCAGGAAAGGCAGATGTACATGCCATGTGTAGGGTGAGTGGGTCGTTGATTATCTTCCTAGTCTTTCCCACATACCAAGTCTCTTGCAGATCATCCATGGATGGGAACAAGGAACCAATGACTTTTTACGCTGTCCTCACTACCCTCAGGAGAGCCTTGCAGTCAGATGCTTTGCAGTTACCATACCAAACTATGATGTTATTTGAAAAGATGCTCTTGATAGTCCCCCTGTAGAAGGCTTTGAGAATGGACTGAGGCAGGTTTGCCTTCCTCAGTTTCCGTAGGAAGTGCAGATATTGTGCCTTCTTCACTGTGGGGCTAATATGAGTCAACCAGGATAGGTCATTTGAGATGTACACCCCCAGGAACTTGGTGTTTTTGACTATTTCCACTGCCACCCCCTTAATTTCCAGGAGTTGATGTATCTCCTGAGTCCTCCTGAAGTCCACTATTAATTCTTTAGTCTTGCTTACATTTAAGACCAGATTGTTGCTGTCATACCAGCCTATTAGATGCTGTAGGCTGTTTCCTCACCATTTTCCACAAACTTGAAGATTTTGTTGGATTCATGCTTGTCCATGAAGTCATGCATCAACAAGGTGAACAGCAGAGGAATCAGGACACAGCCCTGAGGGATACCTGCGCTCAGTGTAACACTGATTGAACTATCATTTTGTACATGTACGTTTGGGGGTCTGTTGATGAGAAAGTCCAGTATCCAGTTACATAGGGGGTGTTGATGCCCAGCTGGATCAGATATCAGATTCTGGGTAATGACAGTGTTAAAGGCAGAACTAAAATTGATGAACAGCATTCTGGCATAGCAATTCTTGTTCTCTAGATGTGCCATGGATTCATGAAGTGCTATAGCTATTGCATCAGCTGTGCAGTCGTTAGATCTGTAAGCAAACTGTAATGTATCCAGTGTTGCAGGCAAGCCTGAGGAGATACGGTTCTTGATTATCCACTTAAAACACTTCATTACTGTTGATGTAAGAGCAACTGGCTGGTAATCATTTAGGCTTGTCGGGTGGGAATTTTTTGGGTAAGGGAATGATTGTCGTATTTTTGAAGCAACTTGGTATAATGGCTAGTTGCAGGGATGTGTTGAATATATCTGTAAGTACAGTGGACAGTTATGTAGCACAGTCTCTTAGAACCCTTCCCATAATATTATCAGGATCAGCTGTTTTTCTTGGGTTTATTCACCTCAGGGTCTTCAGAACATCAGATGTTCTTAGACATAGCACATCTTCACCCTGTTCGACAGGTAACATATTTGGCACAGTGTTGTTGTCCATATCAAATCTGCTAAAGTAGGTGTTTAGTTTGTTCAGAAATTCTGTGTTCTCATCACATGGGGAGGATGCAGACCTGTAGTCAGTTATGGCCTGAATGCCTTGCCAGAGATGTCTGGAGTCCCTTTGTTCAAGAAGTGTCCCTGAATTTTATGCCCGCAGGTCCTCTTAGTTGCCTTTATACGTCTACTTAGATTTGCTCTGGACACTCTTAGGGCATCCTTGTCTTTTGATTTAAATGCAGTATTTCATGCATTTGTAAATATGTAAACATATTTAGTGCCACTTTTATTATTTGGATTAGTGATAGAATGTCTTTTTGGTCAGAGTTTCAAATGATAGTGCAAGCATACATGAATATATTTTGTGCCTGTTGTGATGCTTGTAATACTGAAACCATGTGCTGACTGAAACTTAGACTTGTACTAAGTGAGCTGGATTCATAGGACAAAGCATCTTTGCTCTTAAATGATGATTAGTAAGTTTATAATCCTACAGGTAGCTGTACCTCGGCATTGGGAGTCGATAATATAAAAATTATGCTGCTAGCAAGTTGTTATTATACAGTAGAAGTTAATTAAATGAAATTACTTTTATGGTTACAGAACAGAGAGAGGGGTTTCTTGAAATGAATTCCTTGGGGACAGGCTAAATAAAATGTCAAGTGTAGTAGTTAATAGTTGACTTACAGGAGAAAACATTTTCAGCCTGCTACAATAGACATCTTATGAAAAATAAAATTGACTTGTCAAGTTTTTTATTCAATAAAATATTGGTTAGCATTTAGTAGGTATTGTAGTGGCCATGGCCATATTTAGTAAAGAATTATGCAGCAGTTCTTGCTATTGTGGTTGTTTTGTTGGCCAGGCCTTCTTCCTGTTGGTAATGCTAAATGTACCCAAAGGTGCACTCAAGTTACTCATTGGATAAAAATCACAGTCTGAGGTATGGTTCAGAAATATTCTAAACTTTAATGAGAAACAACCATTTCCATACTTGGAGCTCTGTAATTCTGACCTAAAATGTTACCAGATACAGCACTACTGTGAGCTGCAAAATGTAGGTAAGAAGTATTTTGTACTTTATAATGAGATGCCCTTCTGTATCTGTGATATATATGACACATAATTTAATGCTCTTTAGATGTTTTAGGATGATGACAGGGCATGCCTAGCAAGTAACAACAGTTTGTTAAATCAGTACACTTGTAAGGTATGGACCACCCTCGCATGGTTATTACAAATGTTAATGAAGTATGTTGTCAACTCATTTATGTCTGTGTGGTATGTAATTCCTTTTTAATATGTTACTGCCACTGGCAGTGAAGAATTTAAATATGCATTGAGACCTGGAAAACTGCACCTTATCTCATATGAAAATGAAGGGAACTGGCCTTTCCATAATCAGCCTGCCACTTTTTTCGTTCATATGCAATATGGAATGGAAAAGTAGCTAGAGTTTATTAACAGTACATAACCTATACAGCTGTATCAAACCTCAGAATTATATCTTTAATGTTTCTGTATGCTAAAATGTTTCATTATTATGATAATAATGAAGTCGCACATTCACTGCTGTTAATATAGATTCATAGGTAGGTACTAGGCTATCTGCCCGAAGGCATTTATAAGCCTAGCCAGAATGTGTTGGCTTTTGCCACCCCCTTAGATAAGTTCCCTGTGCCTCTGTCCAGCAGAACCATTGAAGTGATCCTTGGGGTAAACTTTCTGTTTCCCATCCACTCGTCAAGGTTTCTCTTGAAGAGGGTTAGCGAGCAGCTCTGCCTAATGCAGATTGGAATCTTGTTCCAGAACATGCAAAGTCTTTGAGACAGGAATCTATCCCTCCAGCACGTCCTATTTATTGTTGTGGTGAGTTTTAGATCCCTGGAGCATGTGGCTCGAGGGGATATGATTTTCTTTAGGTGGAGCATGTCCATCAATTCTGGGTTGGACATGGCCTTGTATGTCAGGCAGAGATCACCTCTGAGTAGGCGGTATGCAACCGAGGACAGCTGGAGTTTTTCTGTCGAGCTACATAAGGCATCTGCTTGAGGCCAGTGATCCTCTTGGTGATGTACTTCTGTGGTCTTTCCAGTTGTTGCAGGTGTCTTGTAAGGTACATCCCAAATGGGGAATTGTACTCTATGATGGGTCTGATGAGTGATGCATAGAGGGGCCCAATAACCTCTTTCGATCTGGATGCAAACCCTTTTGTGATTAGGTGGGCCACAAAGAATGATTTTCTAACCACTTTGGCAATGTGATTATCAAAGGAGAGGTTACTATCTTTTTGGGTCCCCAGATCCCTTATTACATCTTCCATATTTAGGGGGCTACCACCTATGTGGTAGTTTGTGGGCACTTTGTTTTTTCCAAAGGGGATGACTATGCACTTTTTGGCATTTAGCTTGAGGCCATGGTTTTGACACCAGGCATCTGTCTCAGTGAGACCCTTTTGGAGGATGTCTGTGTCAGCCGGAGAGTCAATTATAGCCCCTAGTTTGCAGTTGTCTGCGAACTTAGTCAGCCATAGTCCTCCTGTGCTTGCCTGTACCTCTGAGAAGTATATGCCGAACAGGAGGGGTCCTAGGACTGAGCCCTGGGGAATGCCCCTTGTAACCGGTTTAGAGTCAGACCTAGCTCCCACAACTCTTACCATGTGGGTTCTCTCCGTGAGCCAGTTGGCAACCCATCTCGTGACGTAGGAGTTTATGTTCAGGCTGGTGAGCTTGTCTGTAATACCTGAGTGGGGAATGGTGTCGAAGGCCTTTGCAAGGTCTAGGTAAGCTGCGTGGACCACCTTTCCCTCATCTATAGCCTTGGTAACTGTCTCAAAGAAGTCCACCATGTTTAGGAGACATGATCTGCCCTTAACAAAGCCAAACTGGGTAGGGTCCAGTGTTTGGAGGTTTCCAATGTTTATGTTGATGAGATCCATGGTGATGCGCTTTATAGCTTTGCAGAACAAGCTAGTCAGGCTTATAGGGCGATAGTTCCTGGGGTCTGTTGTGGCTCCACCTTTGTGGAGTGGTATACCTGTTGTTGTGCACCACTCTGTGAGCATGTAGCCTGTGGAGAGGCTGAAGTTAAACAGTGTGTTTCGGTGAGGGGTTAGTTCATCTTTGAGCTCATGTAGGACGCAGCCTGGGACACCATCCGGTCCCATTGATGCTGTGTTTTTGGCTTTGGAGAGGACTGTTTTAACCTGTCTGTGATTTCAGGGGCACTACATTCTTCTGGTATAGTTATGGGCCCTTTTGGGGGTGAGAGGGGGGTGAAGTTTGCACTGAACCTGTCTGCCAGGATGTTGGCTATATCGGTCGGTTCAGTGTATTTTGTGTCATTCTGCACTAACTCTGAGCAGATCTGAGAATTGCCACTTAGATTCTTGACATAGCTAAAGAATGCCTTGTGGTTATCTTTGGAGTCCATGGCAGTTTTTCTTTCGAAGCTAGCCTTGGATGATTTTATGAGGGAACGTAGTTTCTTGCTGATACTCATCAGGGATATCTTCCCGTCTTGAGATTTTATACTAGTTTCCTCCTTCTATTGTATAGCTTGTTTATGGCAGGGGTCCACCAGACTGGTTTCCTTTTCTTGGAGGAGTGAGTCTTGGTTTTGCTTGGGATAGCATGATCCATGCATTCTTGTAGGTGTCCGTAGAGTGCATTAGTAAAGGATTTGGCAGCTTGGACAGCATTATCCTTTAGCATGGGGGCTTTGAAATTTCCCACCTCGGTCTTAAGTAACATGAAGTTTACTTTTGAAAAGTTTTTCAATGTGGTTTCTTTGACCGTGGGTGGTGGTGGAATGTGGATATCCAGAGTGATTATTTTATGGTCAGATCTAACCAGTGAGGGGTTGACGGAATGTGGATATCCAGAGTGATTAGTTTATGGTCAGATCTAACCAGCGAGGGGTTGACCTCCAATGTGGAACACCGGTCTCCCATGTTGGTGATGACCAGGTCCAATATGTTGTCACCTCTGGTGGGGGTGTTGATCAGTTGATCCAGGGCATTTGGGTTTATAAATTCTAAGAAATGTTGGGCAAGGGAGTTTGTACTTGAGGAGTTTTCCCAGTTAATGTTTGGGTAATTGAAATCACCCAATATCTGGGTGTTTGGTAGGACCTTTATGTTTCCCAGTGTTTCCAGGAATGCAGAGTGGGGGTCCTGGGACATGGTGGGTGATCTGTAGCAACCTATAATTTGAATAGCAGTTTTGCCCATTGTTAGTTGCACATGGATGATCTCTGAAGCATAGTGCTGTGCCACTAACCTGGAGGTGTGAGTATCCTTGATGAATATGGATACTCCCCCGCCGTTTGTATTTCGGTATGGGTTTTGTGGCCGAAATGTATGGTATGAGTTGTAGCCTGGTAGTGTTGGGGTGCTCTCTGGAGCCTTAAACCAGGTTTCTGTTACTACACATATATCGATTTTCTCCATATTGAGGAGTACCTCAAATGAGTACATTTTGAGGTTTAGACTTCTTGCATTGAGTAACATTACCCTCAGTTTTTTGTTACTTGTGGTATTTACGGTGGTGGGTTTGTCTTTTGAGCCTTACCTAAAAAAGGCACTATGGGGGTGGCAAGAGCCTTGGCCAGTATTCAAAAGCTTAAGGGTGACAGGTGCAAGTCATCTCTAGTGAAGCAACGTGGCTTGTCGAGCATGTCATCCTAGGCTGACAGACATTGGATCCTCTTTGAATGACACCAGAAGATTAGCCAGTTGCTGAAACTGATATTTGTTTCTCTTTACCATGATATCATTCTTGGTGAGGGCAGGATGCTACTCAGGGTCAGGGTCATACCGGCCTATTCTACATGATCAGAGAGCTCCTTCATGTCTCTTTTCATGTAGTCCAGGCAGGTACGGCTCAGGTCATTCACACCAACATGGACAATGACAGAGTCATATTTGTACTTGTTCTGGAGTGACCTGTGTGCTTGTGTTATGTGGTGGATCCTGGCACCTGACAGGCAGCTAACAGTAACCTTCTCCTTGTTCAGCCTAGTGAGTGGGACGTCAGTGTGCCTGACTATAGTCACCTATTACTGGTGTGTTGGGTATATTATTTTGCCTTAAGGGCTGTGATTGTGTGGCACATTGGTTTTGTGAAGTATGTGTTTCATGGTTTGTGTTGGGGGGTGGAGGTTGCTTAGATGTCTGCTTTAGAGGTCTCTGTTGTTTCTACAGATTTTTATTTAGAGCTTCCGAGTATGTTTTTGTGTATTTATGTATGTTTTTTGCTGGTGCTGATTTCATAGGTCTATGTGAGTCTGGTGGTGTGATGCAAGTAATTCCCTTCTCCTCTTGACTGCCTGGTCCAGTCTTGGGTTGAGGGAGCTTAGCCCCCAGTTTGGCTGTATAATTGCATCTCTCGCATGTATTAGTGTTTGGAGGAAGGAGGAGAGGGTTGTCTGTGTACATGAGGCAATTGTAACATTGCCTCAAAATGCCCAGATTCACCAGTTGGACCAGAGAGTACACCTGAAACTGCCCTTTGGACATGCCTGGATAGGTACAGTGAACTATTTTACTGACTGGCTGCTAAGGTCGAAGAGAGAGCCTTGTCCTTCTGTACAATATAGGGGGGTCTAGTGCTAAGGTTTATTAGTGCTTTCTATGAGTTTTGAGCAAGTGCCAGTATGAGAAGTGAGTGGTCTGAGTGCTTAAGTTGAAATTTTGTCTAGTTCCAAGGGAAAAATTGAAGAGTAGACTTTCTGGAGCCGGGAATAGTTATACCCTAGCTAACTGGCGCCGTTCGCAAGCAGGAACCATGCAAATGCGGGTTTTATAGCAGGGAAATGAAACAGATAGAAATTAGCCCAAAATGGCCAATAAACTACTGATGTCTGGGCTGAAACCACTCCTCCAGATACAGATAGGCTGCTCAAAGCTCTCTGTCTCACAGTGAACAGAGAAACTTCCTTCTATCCATGTAACGTATGGGCAAACACAGAAACTTGTAACACAGCTCTGAATTCAACACTAACCTGAAAACTGTTTTTTTTTTTTTTCAGAAAATAAAGCAGATACAATCAAAAAAACACTTTAAATGCACATAAATTGCTATCACACTTGCGTGCGTAGCATACAACAGTTAAACAGATAATTTAAATACAAAAACAACTTTGTTAAAGTGCAGGCAGTAAAATAAGTACAATATGTAGCTGAAACAAGCATTTTAAATCACAGAAAAACTAGAAAATTGGCATTTTAGGCGGAATTAGCTAAAGGCAGCAAGAAAATGCAGAAAAATGATACTTAATCACTCCAAAGTCTCTCTTTTGTCTCTCTGCTGCTATAGAACTCTGCAAGGCACCAGGCAGGAGCTTGCTGAGCTGTATACTAGCACAAAAATCTTGCAAATGAGGGTTTTATAGCAGGGAAATGAAAGAAATAGAAATTAGTCCAAAATGGCCAATAAACTACTAATTTCTGGGCTGAAACCACTCCTCCAGGGACAGATAGGCTGCTCAAAGCTCCCTCTCTCACAGTGAACAGAGAAACTTTCTTCTATCCAAGTAAGGTATGGGCAAACACAAAAACTTGTAACACAGCTCTGAATTCAGCACTAACCTGAAAACTGGACTATACTAGCTTAGAAAGGTGGGAAAACAGGTATATTTTTTTTTTGTTTTTTTTTTTTCAGAAAATGAAGCAGATACAATCAAAAAAGTGTCTAGCCTACAACAGTTAAACAGGTACTTTAAACACAAAAATAACTTTGTTAAAGTGCAGGCAGTAAAATAAGTACAATATGTAGCTGAAACAAGCTTTTTAAATCACAGAAACTCTAGAAAATTGACATTTTAGGTGGAATTAGCTAAAGGCAGCAAGAAAATGCAGAATAATACTTCAACAAAATGACACATTTTCAGGAATTTCTATTTAAAGTTATTTCTTTCATAGTTTGAAAGTTTTCCCTTCATGTGCAATTTTAAATGAATTTAGAGTCCTTGCGTAGCTGTAGGTTAAAACCACAGTAATTTTAAGGATACCCTGTACCTTTAGTAAGAATGCTGAGCACATGGGTAATGGACAAGCTTTTAAAAAATGTCAGTTTGATGTACTGTCTCACTTTAATTCCTTCCGACAATCTAAATACTCTGAATAATTTTTAAATTACTATGTACAGATTTAGACACCTCTGCAACTCTCACCCTTCTTCTAATTAACCTTATTCACTAACATATTTTGACAAGTAACATATTAATAAAAACACTTTGGTACCGGTGGTAGCTCCAAGTACCTTTTTTAATAGGGCACAATATGGGCACAGTAGCTAGCTGATAGAGTATGTGAAAACCAAAACACACCAATATTCCAGGCTGGCCCTTTCTAAAGGTTCCATTGCTGCTTCCCCCCACTGCTCCTTCCCCATGAACATTCTTCTGGTGAACCCCTACTTTCCCCATCCTGTCCTCACCACACTATCTAGATTACATTTGAACAATTTTTTGACATTTTTTCTTACTTTTCAGCTTTTTCCTTCATCCTTTCAATACACAAAAATTGACCAAGACTACAGTGTAATAGCTGTAAAGGAAATAAATGAATTTATATGGGGGTCTGGGGGCCTAGCAAACCCAGAACACATGAGGTTTTTGAAGGTTTTTTTTTTTTAAACAACCTTTTCAGCCAGTAATAGTGAGGACAAGAAGCATGACCAAAGAAAGAAATGAAGTCTTGCTGTTCAGTTATCCTTTTTTTCTGCATCCTTTCACCACACTTAGATGGTATTGCAATAATTGTGAAATAAAAAACATTATTAAGCTGGAAGTCTTGGGGTGGTTAGGCCTTCAGAAGCCATGAGGTTATATTCAAATAGCTCCTATCAAACATATATAGATAAATATATGTATATATACATATATTTATATCTATATATATATATATATATATATATATACATATTCATATATACATACATATATATATATATATATATATATATATATATATATATATGTGTGTGTGTGTGTGTGTGTGTGTGTGTGTGCACAGCATGTCTCCTCACCCTTACCTCAAAGACAGCCACCTTTGTGTACTATTTTGATGTCAGACTAGGACTAAGGTAAAGCCAACAAAGAGACACAGTAACATATTTCAACCCATAGCTGCTATCACATGTATATACACAGAATGCCTCTTTATCCCTAACCCAATACAGACACCTGTATAAACATCTAATGTTTGATGGTGAAACAAATAATGACCATAGCAATGTGGTTCAACTTGTTGCTCTGAAACAGTCTACACTTCCTCTGAACAAGATATAGTGACCTTCTTTAAATATCCCTTAGGTTTGTATGGAAAGTTAAAGAAATAGTGACCACACCACCCCCAGTCACCCACACACTCTACATCAACCTTCTTTGTACACATCTGGGCATGGCCAGTTTTAGACTGGGTTCTGGGCAGAGATCTCTACTGAGCCTGTGCCAAAATCCACTTGCATAAAGCCTAGAGTGTGGGAAACAACAAGCTTCCAGAAGCTCTGAGCATCTGTCTGTTGATTCTATGTAGCTATTTATGTTTTTTTAATATAATGACTTACTGATTTTTTTTGCTCCACCCATAAGAATTATGCATATATCCAGCAATATTGTGTGTATCCACAAATAAAACCTGTGACATTATTTCTGAACATGCGCACACACACACACACACACACACACACACACACACACACACACACACACACACACACACACACACACACACACACACACTCCCTCTGCAAGCCTGCCCCTGACAAGACGGGTCTATCACATCAAAGTGCACTAACACTCACATATGCCACATGCTTGCTTGCCAAAATGGAGGAATGCCAATTCACCTACATTGGCTCTGCAGGGCCCTGTAAGAAACTAGAGAACATGAATAAACCAACACAGAGATATGGCATGCAAACTCCACAAAGAAGAAGCCACAGTTAAGTGTTCAATCAGATTCAAGTGCTATGAAATAGCAGTGCTATTCATTATGTCACTGTGCTCAGTGGGCAGTTGCTTTCATACACATCATGTTCGCGCTAGACCATCAAAGACAGCCACTTTGTGAGGAGAAAGTGATTTAAATTACAGTTAACTTGCTACTCTTAAATACAATGCAACTCCCTTCCAAACACAAACAACCAGTCAATGCTAATTTTACAATTATTTTATTCAATGCTAATTTTACAGTTATTTTGTTAAGTATAGTGCATTGTGTGGCACGACTGTTGCCACACCAAATTATTGACTGTTAATTAACAGCAATCAAACAACAGCAAGGGTAAGTCACTTGTATTCACCAAAGGCCTCTGTACCTACCTGTCACTGCTGTTATATTGACCATGTACACATCAAATGTGTGACTATGATAGAAAAAAAACAATAATAGCAATCACTGTCAAATATGTTTCACACAGCTACACAGAAAAGTATTCTATTTTATGTCACACAACTATAGACTAATCCTACAAAGCCAAACAAGGTACTGTTTAAACTGAGCAAACAACTAGAGGACTGGTTATTTTCATCTCATCAGCTCCCACCACTAACAGGCAGTCACAGCCACTTCATGAACTTCAGATGTCTGCAATAAAAATAACGGCCATGTAATGCATTTCATCTTTATTATGCTGAAGTATTCAAAGTTACTTCTTACAGATTACATTAGACCTGCAAATCAGAATAATGAGCAAGCAGCAGTCATTCTCCTCCATAGACCACCTCAACAGTTATAACTACTTTGTGTTTATCTAAGATGTCGGAGTCTTATAAAATAATAAAAAAAATAATAAAGTAAAAATAAAGGCCATACAATAGTATTATGTTTTCAGCTGGGTTCTACTTTAACATGCATTTTCCGAAAAATACAAAGTTAGAAACTCATAAATCTGTCAATTTATTTGAGAGCATACTAGAAAATCACAAGATGTATTATAAAAAGATCAAATAATCAAATAAATAAAAACATTACTATAAGGCAAAATCATCTGGGACAGATGAGAAGTATGAACATTTAGCATACCTTCTAGAAAAAATAAGGTAGAACAAAAACCCAAAGGCAGGAACAATTTTAAATATTACTCTAGTTTACTTAAAAAAGTTCAAAGAACAACAGATTTTGCATCAACATTCATGTTTGGCATAAGAAGTTTGAAAAATGTCTTGCTTTTTTGACTGACTGTATCCCTCAGTGAAACATGAGATAAAATCTGGGTCAGTTGAGGGCTATGATATCGGTTGAGAGCTATGATATCTGGTTACCTGCCAGGGTAAAAAGAAATAGGCCTTACCTGTTACAAACCCAATGACATTGAGCATATACTCCCAAAGTCACCCATTATCTTCCAGCATTCAGAGTATCTGGACTTTCATTTTTGTTCCAAACACTGCGATCTAGGCAGTAAATCAGACTATCTCACATAGTCCTCATAGCTCTGTGATTCATTATCTAGTTAATGGGTGGAATTGACCAAAATGTACAGGAATCAAGAATAGCTGCAGCTGTGCTAGTTACAGCATGGCAAAAATGTCTAAGATAAACCATGGGAGCAATCACCAGGCATAATATTTTACAGAAGGGGCATGTTCATAGGTTCATAGGTTCATAGGTAGGTACTAGGCTATCGGCACAAGGGCCTAAGTAAGCCTAGCCAGCAAGGTTCCCTGGCTTATGCCACCCAAGAAAGCTAAGTTCCTGTGCCCGTGTCGGGCAGAGTCACAGAAGTGATCCCCGGGGTGTATTTCCTATTTCCCATCAACTCATCAAGATTTTTCTTGAAGAGTGCTAATGAGGATCTTTGCTTGACATAGATGGGTATCTTGTTCCAGACTATAGGAAGTCTCTGGGACAGGAATCTGTCCCTCCAGCATGTGCTGTTTATTGTGGTGACAAGGTTTAGGTCCCTAGAGCATGTAGCAATGAGGGATTGATCTTTCTTTAGATGTAGCATGTCCAACAGCTCTGGGTTTAACATAGCTTTATATATTAGGCAGAGATCTCCTCAGAGTAGGCAGTATGCTACAGAGTAAAGCAGGAGTTTTTTGAGACGGTCAGTGTAGGGCATCTGTTTGAGGTCAGTAATCCTCTTTGTGAGGTACTTCTGTGGCCTTTCAAGCTGCTGTAGATGTCTTGTGAGGTACATTCGAAAAAGGACGTTGTACTCTATAATGGGTCTAATGAGTGCTGAGTAGAGGGGAACAATGACCTCTTTTTTCCTGGATGAGAACCCTTTTGTGATGAGGTGTGCCACATAGAAGGATTTCCTGACTATTGTGGCAATGTGATTATCAAAGGAGATACTACTGTCCACCTGGGTCCCAAGGTCTCTTATCACACATTTGGCATTAAGTAGACTGCAGTTTATGTGGTAATTCATGGGTACAGAGTTTTTACCAAAGGGGATGACAATGCACTTTTTGGCATTGAGCTTGAGGCCATGCCTTTGACACCAGGCATCTGTCTCAGTGAGGCCCTTCTGTAGTATGTCCACATCATTTGGGGACTCAACTATGGCTCCTAGTTTGCAGTCATCTGCGAACTTCATTAACCAGAGGCCTTCTGTGTTAGCCTGTACTTCAGAGAAGTAGATACCAAACAGGAGAAGTCCCAGGACTGAACCCTGTGGTACTCCACTTCTCACTGGTTTGAAGTCAGATTTGGAGTCTGCAACTTTTACAGTGTGGGTTCTGTCAGTGAGCCAGTTGGCAACCCATCTTGTGACATAGGTATTTATACCTAGTTTAGTGAGTTTAGCTATAATTCCAGAATGGGGGATAGTGTCAAAAGCCTTGGCAAGGTCAAGATAGGCTGTGTGAACCACCTTACCCTTGTCTACAGCTTTGGTGACTGCCTCAAAGAAGTCGATCAGGTTCAGAAGGCATGATCTGCCTTTCACAAACCCGAACTGGGTGGGGTACAGAGTTTGGAGGTTACCAATGTCTTTGTTTATGAGTTCCATGATGATACGTTCCATGGCCTTGTAGACCAGGCTCGTCAGGCTAATAGGGCGATAGTTCTCAGGATCAGTGGTGACTCCCCCTTTGTGGAGTGGGATAACTGTTGCAGTGTACCATTCAGTGGGCACAAAGCCTGATGTGAGACTATGATTGAACCTGGTGCTTAGGTGGGGAGCCAGTTCATTCTGAAGTTCGTGTAAAATGCAGCCTGGGATGTTGTCTGGTCCCAGAGATGTTGTGTTTTTGGTTTTAGAGAGTGCAGCTTTTACCTGCATAGATGTGATTACAAGGACTCTGCATTCTTCCTGTATAGATATGGACCCTTTAGGGGGTGAGAGGAGGGTAAAGTTAGCACTGAACCTATCTGTCAGGAGGTTGGCAATATCAGTTGTTCTGTAATTTTCATGCCGTTGTGCTGTAACTCAGATGAAATCTGGGTGTTGCCATTGAGATTCTTGACATAGCTATAGAATGCTTTGTGGTTGCCCTTAGAATCAGTAGCAATTTTGTTTTCATAGCTAGCTTTGGAGGATCTTATAAGGGATCTCAGCTTCTTACTGAGGCTAACCAGGGAGGTCCTCCACTCATAGGATCTTACACTCTTTTGCAACAGTTTCTTCCTTCTGTTGTAGAGTTTGTTTATGGCAGGGGACCACCAGATTGGCTTCCTTTTTCCTTTTTTTAGAATATAGCGTCATGGTTCTGTTTGGGATAGCACAATCCATGCACTCGTGTAAGTGCTTATAGAGTGCATTTGTGTAGGATTCAGCAGTCGTAACTGTATTGTCCATCTGCATGGGTGTATGAGGTTCACCACTTCTGTCTTAAGAAGCATGAAGTTGGCTTTGGAAAAATGTTTTACCATGGTTTCCTTAATGGTGGGTGGGGGCGGGATGCGGATATCTAGGGTGATTAGCTTATGGTAGGATCTGACCAACGAAGAGTTGACTTCAGGTGTCGAACACTGGTCACTCATGTTGGTAATGACAAGGTCTAGGATATTGTTGCCCTTGGTGGGGGTGTGGATAAGTTTATCCAGGGCATTGGAATTTATGAATTCTAGAAAGCGTTGAGCAAAGAAGTTGGTACATGAATAGTTTTTCCAGTTAATGGTGGGGTAGTTGAAATCGCCCATTATTAGGGTGTGTGGTTGAACTCTAATATTTTCCAGTATATCAAGAAAAGAGGAGTGGGAATCTTGGGGCATGGTGGGGGATCTGTAGCAAGCAACAATTTGGATTGCAGTTTTGCCCAGAATTAGTTGCACTTGGATAACCTCAGATGCATTATGCTGCGCAACTAGCCTGGTGGTGTGGATATCCTTAATGAATATGGACACACCTCCGCCTTTGGTGTTCTGGTCCAGGTTAGATGGCCGAAAAGTGTGGCATGAGTTATAGCCTGGTAATGCAGGGGTGTTCTCTAGAGCATTGAACCAGGTCTCAGTCACTGAACAGATATCGCTGTTCTCCATTTTAAAGAGTGCCTTGAGTGAGTGCATTTTGAGATTTAGACTTCTAACATTGAGTAGCATTACCCTCAGTTTTTGCTTGCCTGTTCCTGTTACAGTGGTGAATTTGTCATTTGAACTTTGCCTAAAAAAGGAATTATAGGGGTGGCAAGATCCTTAGCCAATATCCAGAATCCCAGGGGCCCCAATATGCCCCACAGTGGAACCACCTATAATACATGCAACAGTTAAATCCATTTCTTACCCTTTGTTTATTTATTCCCCTTTTTTTCTCTTTTCTAATAATACCTTTTTATATTAATCTACTGTATCTAAACAAGCCTTTATATAAACTAACTTTCATGCATATACTGTCTTGGGTTTATGTAATATGAATACACATATGATTGTATTATTTTGCTTTTCTAATCCAGTGTCACTGCCTTTCTACCCCAGTGTCACTGAACTTCCTACAGTATACCATGCAATCAATAAATCCACTTTTTATATTATTTTTCATTTTATCTTAGATCTTTTCTCCCTAGATCTCCACTGAAAATGGCTATTATGCTCCGTGGGACTATTCAAATTTACAAATGTAACTAACTAGCTAATTGTCAAAATAGTCAATTGAATAAAAATAGTCAACTGAATACTAAACTGCTCCTTCTCAGACCATTTTCAACTATATGTCAGGGTAGTGCAGGGATGGGAGACCATGACTTTATAAATTTAATACCCGAGTTCTACCTCCACAGTTCAAGAAAATTACAGTATAATTTTATTTTGTGTGTGTGTGTGTGTGTGTGTGTGTGTGTGTGTGTGTGTGTGTGTGTGTGTGTGTGTGTGTGTGTGTGTGTGTGTGTTTGAGATGACAACAAAGAACTCTCTGAAACCTAATAATACTGTATAAAATTATATAATGAAAGAAAAGACATCTCTGCTTTGCTGGTTATCCACTGGAAATGGGCTCAGTATAATGGGACCTGGTTTATTAGAATCCTTGGCCAGGATTCATTTAGGTAAACATATTACCACTAGGTTCAGCATGATGTGGAAGATTCTTCTACTGGCAGCAATTACTTTTGAGTCCTCAGCTGTGGTCCATGTTGGTCCTTAAGCTGAAGAAGACAAGGTAGAGTTGATTGTAATAGGTTCATAGGTTCATAGGTTGGTAATTGGCTATCAGCCCTAGGGCCTATACAAGCCTAGCCATAACAATTCCCTGGCTAGGCTTGTATAGAAAAGCTTCTGGGATGTGAATACATGTCTTGTAACATGAATATTACAGTGTGAAAATGCTTACTTCTGAGAATAGAAAGGATCTGATTCTTAAGCCAAAGGGTCTAGTGTGAACACATTGGGGTACTATGAAGGCTGCTGGTGAGGACATTTACTGATACGCAGAAGGGAGGTTGCAGTACAGTTATGTATTTATATTTGACTTGATTCAACCTACTTGGCAAGTTGTCTCTTTTCAGGGGGTACATCAAGGTAATAATTCCCCTAAACTTGTTGTATCTAATGTATATGGTAAAAGGGTCTATATTATATTCTCAAAAGCTGACAATGTCGAATCTGACATTGTCGACATGAGAATATCGAACACTCAGAATCTCGAGAATGTAAACGGAAATCTCCATAAGGGGAGATTTCTGTTTACTGCAATGTAGTGCAGTCTCGGAGCTGGTATATTTAAGTAGCGGGGGGTGTGGGGGGTGCCGGGGTCTTGCCCCCCTGCTTAAACCTGTTAGGGTACTTTTTTCTTTTTTTTTTGTCTTTCTATAAGGTCGATGTTTGAAGACATCGACCATATCTTGTTCGATGTTTTCAAACGTCAGTCTTATAATATAAACCCTGGTAAAAAGCTGACATACTGCTAAAGTAAAATATGGACACACACAAACACCAAAAAGCACTAGCCTATCTAAAACAACCCCATTTCCAAATCTACAGTTTCAGTTACAAAAAAAGCTAAACAATTAAAATAAAACACAGATCTCATCTCAGTTTTCAGAAATACAACATACCTTATGCTGCTCCTGTTGGAGGTGTAGGACAATTTAATTATGAATTTGGAGGGCCTAAAAACCTGCCACAAAGAGTGCTAAAGTTGGAGAGTTAGAAAACATGGCTAGAATATACTGTCGAAAAGTAGACCAATAGTAATAGAACAAGATAAAACCTTCCAGAGATCAGATCCAGACTTGATTTATTTTTGTAGCACTACAGAGAGAGTGTAAAAGTAAAATAGGTTCTACATTTGTTACTATGGAACACAGGTAGCATGTTGGGATATGTCATTATGAAAACAAGATCAGCAGAGAGATAAATGGAATTCATCTCAACAACTGATTTTTTTTTTCTTGTTTCATTGGAATTTAGTGCTGATTCAGCTGTAATACTTGTTTCAATTTATTTTATTGGGAGGTGAGCCTGACTTATTTAAATTACTATGAGTTAGAAGTAATCAGTATAAAAAATCAGCTCAAAATGACAAACAAATCACAACATGAATGCAGTAATCACAGTCTTTTAATCTTTCTCATTAGAAATCAATGTTGACAAAATACCTATAACAGCTGGGGACAAAACTCTGATTATTTAAAGTTAGTCAAACACAGGTCCTCCAGATATAGCGATTGCAGCAGAGATCCAGAGTTTGTTTGCTAGACTACAAAGCAATGTGTTGGAGCAAGTTAAGGAAGCTTAATGCAAAGTAGAGGAAAGTTGCTTAGTTACAGAAGTTTACAATCACTGTGATTTATAAATAGTCAGTTGACAGTTTGATAAAGTTAACTTGCAGAAAGATGGGCAAGTAGTGTGATTTTCATTATATACACCATTCATGACCTGTTTCTGACTAACGCACACATCTCCATGTTTTATTTAGTACAGCATGAATTGCCTGCAAGTTACATGTTAATGCCTCATACTGAAAAAGAAGTCCTTATTGCAATGTGGAAGCAAGAACCCCTTACCAATGGAAAATATTTTTCCTTGTTAAAAACAAATAAAACAATGAACACTGAACTTAATCTAGTTGAGCATTTAATTAATAGTTAAGTGGATGGTGCAGTGGTGCAGTGGTAGCATTGTTGCCTCACAGCAAGAGGTTCTCTGGTTCATTTCTTGGCTGGAGTGCCTTCTGTGTGGAGTCTGCATCTCCTCCCTGTGTTTGTGTGGATTTCTTCCTCTGGGTGCTCCAGTTTCCTCCCACGTTACAAAGAATTGCATCTGGAGCATTTCTCCATGCTCCTCCGCTGAAAATTGGCTTTGTTTGACAGGGGTCCAGAGAAGTAAATATTGTGGGAAGAAATATCCAGGGAATTGTTATGGCTAGGCTTGCATAGGCCCTAGGGCCGACAGCCTGGTACCAACCTATGAACCTATGTTCCAAGTCGGACTTTCCCGGTTAACAAATGTTAAATAAATAAGTGCTTTCATCACTTCACAGGGAGACTTCAGGTTCTAATAACTTGGCTTCTTTCCAGGATCAAATAAGGAACAAATGTCAGGGGTGCTAGGGTGCTGGTATGCCTATATTGGGTGTTGATATTGCCACAAGGTGAGCAGAGACTTAAATTGCCTTTAGTGCACTAGGGAATTTTTTTATTTATTTGACATTTGTTTACCAAAAAGTCCAACTGGGTATGACCCATTTTCAGTGGAAGCCCATGGAAAAAAGCTCTACAGTACAATTTAAACAGTATTACAAATCAGCATTGGTTAGAAAGACTGACAATCGCATAGGAGTACAATTTGTGAACATAATAAAAAAGAAGAAAATAAGCAAATACAAAGCAAGCATTAAGTTGAATATACATTATATAGAAGATAGAAGACAGTTCCTAATATGTATGTTACATAATAATTCATGAAAAATATATTACAGAATAAGTAATAAGTTGTAAAAACTATATACAATTTCTGGCAAGAGAAATAGGTAGTAAATTTCAGTCATAATTTCTGGTATAGATAAAGGTTAGTGTAAGGATAGAGAGAAGGAATGTTAGAAGGTTAAGGAAGTATAGACATATTATGCTAGAATGTAGGTAATGCAGGAAGGGAAGTAGGAAAGATCAATAAAAGGTTATTAAGACTGTGGATAAGGGAATGGAAAAGAGTGCTAAGATGGCATGGAGCATGGGCAGATCCAATTATTGGTTAGATGTTCTTTCAGACTAGACTTGAAGGAATAGTAGCGGGGCATAAGTCTGATTAATTCTGGAATGCTATTCCATGATTTGGCAATGCAGTGAGATTACAGACTAACACCGTTCAATATTTGAGGTTTGTAAATAATAGATACTTGTGAGAAAAGAGTTGGTCACAAGATGGAATATGGTATTGAAGTGGTGATGATGTAGTTTGCGGAAATGAGGAGTTGTACAGTATTTTGTCTGTTAGTATTAGTTGAATAAAGATGAGAAGGTGTGGTAGTTTCAGCCAATTTATGGACTTGAAAGCAGAGCAGTGGTGAGAGTAGTGGGCTTGGCCTATGGCAAATTTAGCTATTTTATTATAACACTGCAAAGTTTTGCTTTGAGGGAAGAGTGAATATTGGTTAGAATAAGTGAAGCATATAGAAGAGAGGGTAAGGAATAGGTGGTGTCAAGGGTTACTCTTGCAGAGTTGCAGATGAATTTCTTAGACTTATACATCATGCCCAGTTTTTGATTAGTTTTGTTTTATGATGTTGCTGATATGCAGGTCAAACTTAAGATTGTTATCAATTACTCCTAACAGTATTGTGTGTGAAACCACATTGATTGAAGTATTATTCAGACTCAGAGAAGTCCTAGCAAAGTTAGAAGTATCTGGAGAAAATTGTTTTGGTAAAAGTAGTAGAAGTTTAGTTTTTTGGATGTTAAGTAGTAGATGGTTGTTGGTGAGCCAAGACTCAATGGAATTGAAGACTTCTTGTGCTAAGCTCTGTAGATGAGAAAGATTCCAGGTGGAGAAGATTAATGTAGAGTCATTGGCACATTGAATTAGGTGGCTTGTTTGGTGGCAGTATTAAGATGATTAATAAAAATGTTGAAGAGGAGAGGACCTACTATTGAGCCTTGGGGTACCCCAGTGCTGAATAGTAAGTAAGGAGAGAATTTAGAGTTCCATTTGACAGATTGATATGTGTTAGAGAGGTAACTAGTGAAACATTTTAAGGATGTTTCAGTTAAGCCTAGAAGAGACAGTTGGGATAAGTGTTTGGGGTGGGAGACAGTCTCAAAGGCTTTGGATAGGTCTAAGAACAGAGAAGAGACAAAGTTTCCTGAGTCACGAGCTTTGTTGACAGTGTCAGTAAAGGATAGTAGAGCTGGTGCTGGTCTGAATACATGTTGGGTGGGAGAGAGATTATTGTCAAGTAGGTATTGAAGAAGTTGTTTATAGATACATTTTTCTAGAAATGTTGATAGTGGTGAAAGAATAGCAATTGGCCTAATGTTAGAAATTTCTGTGGCGGTACCACCTTTGTGGAGGGGAAGGATGAAGGATTTTTTCCACATGGAGGAGACATAAGCTTCCCTGCTAGATCTAATAATGATTATGGAGACTGGATAGGCAGTTGAGTTAGAAGACATTTTTAGGACTTCATTAGGGAGATTGTCTGCAGAAGGGGAACATGGCTTAAGCTTGCACAAAAGGGATTTGATGAAGGAAGTGGAACTAGTTGAAGGGAAAATGTGGTGTGACAGGTAATAGGAGGCTGAAGAAAAGTAGAAGGTAATGGAAGGAATTTGTTAGTGATGGAATCTGTGCTATTGATGAATTAAGAGTTAAACTGAAATGCTGTTTTAGGGGAGATACTATCATTGGAGGTTTGGCGTAGGACTGACTTCCCGGGTGTAGGATTTTTTGATAGTGTACCAGAAGATTTGTGGACTGGATTTGTGCTGATCCTGAGGCTTTCCATAGAACTGTTTTTTTTTTAACTAAATTAGCCTGTTTCTTTGCAAGGTTATGCAGTGCTTTGAAATGCTATAAATTATTATGAGTCTTATGTTTTAGATAAGTTGTCCAAGCCTTGTCTCTTTTTTGCATGACTGATCTGGTTTAGACAGAAAGCCATGGAGTTTAGTTGGTTTTAATTATTTTCCTGTTAGAGGGAGCTAAATTGCCTAAGCTGTTTTGGAACGTAGAATTAAATTGTTTAAATGCATTATCTAGCTGTAAGTATTTAAGGAAAACCCAATTAATGGAGTTTAATATATTTGTAAAGACTTGCTGGTGAAAGGTGGATAGGTTTCATACTGTCTTGTAGGTAGTTGTCTGCATGAATGAGAACTAAGTCTAGTTGTGCAGATGGGGGTGGTGATCACTGATACAGACTGGAAGTGTTTTGGATATAGAGAAATTGCTAGGATGGGAGACAAAAATCCAATCAATAATTGAGCCATTTTGGTTTCTGGAACTGGTAAGGGTTGGGTGAGTGAGTAGTTGAGAAAATCCAAATAGGTTTATGCTTTCTGTGGGGAATTGTAAGTTAAGTTTCTGCCAGTCAATGCTGACATCACTTAATATTACTGTTTCCAAAGAGCTATGTTTTGACACCCATGAAATGCTACTTTTCTGAGTTGATAAGTTATTGCCAGGGGGTTTGTATAAAGCTATAATGCAGAGACTTTTATTGTCATTTAAGGTAGGTAATCAATATTTCAGCTTTGTCAAAGTAGGGTATGAATTGGTTGTGAGGGGTTAAGGAGATAGAATCAGGATAAATTATTGCAATACCGCCTCCTTTTCTTTTAAGTTGATCATCTCTGAACATATTAAAGCCCAGAGGAAGTACTTCAGTATCTTTTATGTGCAGTTTTTAGCAATTGCCTTCAGGATGCGATAGGGCAAAAAACGTAAACTAGAAAGACAATTATGTAGAATAAGAAGAATCATTCAGTAGAACACCACAGTATGTATACATTTATTTTTAGTGTTAGTAAAGAGGCAACATATAAGCTAAGAAAATTCCATGTCCATGTTTAGGGTACAGTCCATATGTTGAATGTTAAGAGACACATAGGCAGAAACACCAGCCAGGGAAATGTGTCACAGCAGACCATGAAAGGGAATACAGTTATCATCTGGGTAGGTATTTTTGTTTTATTTCTTTGAATTTTATTACATTGAACATTGTATGCATAAGTAGTATGACTATGCTGTGGAATAATCTCCATGTCAGGGGATGTGGGAGGCATCAATGGACTCTCAAGAAATTACTGTAGTTGTTCACATTTTATATTTTGCCTCATCGATATGCAATTATCATGTTTACAATTTTCTTATTTAGCAAGTTAAGTTGAATGAAAACATGATCTATGGAGATCAGTGCTCTGCCATAGTTAAATTTAAATAAGTACATACATGTTTTAATATATGTTAAGTTTCTTTTTTATTGTAATATTTTTTTATATATCATTCTTGGGTGATTGCAGATTTACATTTTATTTTATTTATTTATTTATTACATATACATATACATACACACAATTACATTGGATTATTTGTTTTATTAGATTTTTAGGCTTTTATTGGTGTCATTGTATTTAGTGTAAATAGCATTTATCTGTTAATTTTTAATTATTATTTTTACTTCTCATATGCTTATATATATGCATATATATATATATATATATATATATATATATATATATATATATATATATATATATATATATATATATATATATATATATATATATATATATATATATATATATATATATATATGTGTGTGTGTGTAGAAACTATAGATTTGGGTAATGAGTATGTGTAGATATATATATATATATATTTTTTTTTAATGCATTTTGGGATGTGCATTAATATCTGCAATTACTGCTTTATTTAAATTATTTATTGTGACTTGTGCTTTATAGTGATTTGTAGTTGTGTATTTCTGTTGTTTTTTAAAGTTGTGTATAAGTGTGATTTTTTAGCTTAATATTATATGTGCTGGCTTTTGTTTTACATCTGTTTGAGGGAAATTCATATTTTGATATAGCTTTTGATTAATTAATTTATATTATTTTATATGTATGTTTGTGGGTTGTTATGGTTGCTCGTATGTTGTGGGGTTTCACTTTGGCATTGTGTTTTGTTTGGAATTTTTTCTACATCTATAGAGACCAATGTGAAGGCTCCCAGCCTAGCCAGATTGAATTTTATAGATAATTCTGTCATTTGTAAATATTAATGTAAACCACGGGTTTGTTGTCTTTAATGGTAAAAATAGTGTTAAATGTGGAACTGCAAAAATGTAACAACAGTGCACTCTGCTGTAAGGAAGCTAAGTCAAGCATTTTATGACTGCCTTTGATCTTGAAAGTTGGCTCCAGCCTGTCTAGGTGAAGGAATTCTTACTATTGTTTTAAGGCCCGAGTTAATGGCCAGAATTTGCATGCATAAATGTCCTTTATGGCTTTGCTTCCTGACCTGGTGTGAGCTTACTAAAGAATGTAAATGTAGTTTTTTCTGTTAGCCTGGGAACCCAGGGAAATGTGAAGAATGATGTAATGTGAACCAGGAATGTGATTTTAAAAACAGAGAGAATCAGAGAGCATTAAGCATTTTTGTCTTGACCATCCAACTCAATAGCACTGTCTTGCTCTATATGTAAGTTTATCTTAGACTTCTGTTTTCTCTTACAAATAGCTAGAAACTAGAAAGAATAGACAAAGTGTTTTTCTGTGATGTCTTAACTGTACTACTGAATTATTTTAAGTATTTCACTGTGATCTCTGAACTCTTGACTAGCACTGTGTAGTAAAAAGTATTGTCTTTGTGTTTTTGATTATTTATTATTAAATATTTTAAACCCTTTTAACTGTGGCTGTTTTGTGTAGAGATAAATTAAGCTCTAGAGTACTTGCATGACTTTGATAAAATTGTACAAAGCCACTCCTATAGCTTTAGCCCTGGGCTATACTACCAATTGGATAATAATATTGCACAGTAATAATTGGACACCGTTTTAAGGGCCTTTGAGTAGCTGATAAATATTAGCTGGGTGGTGGCAGTGATTTCTACCGTATAGTCTGGGTAAAAGGGGCACAGCTGGAGAACCTGTGCCAGCCTTCCCCAGGAGTGTCTGTGTGGTTGTATAAACTCTTTCCAAAGTGTGTGTGTGTGTGTGTGTGTGTGTATGTGTGTCAGCTACTTCGGCAGGGACATGAAACACTGGTTGGACAGAGAGGGTGCTGGAGGTTTTAGCTTGCCCACTAGGCTGAGACCTGGACCCTATAGCTGTGCCAGTCGGGAGTCTTATTGGGGACCTGGAGAGCAAGGGAGTGACCAGCCCCAGACTGACTGTGATCTCTGTGTGCTTTTAAGGGAAATTGCACTTTACTGTGTGTATTTGTTATCCTTTCCTCCTATATGAGATGCCCCTCACTGGTGTTAGTGGTGAGGATTGAGGCTCCTTGATTGCTGGACCAGGGCATGGGCATCACAACCATTTACTTTGTAGTTGTTGTGATGTGTATATTTTATGCACTGATGGGGTGTCATACTTAGTGGCCCAATTAGTTGCTGTGAGATGTAGGTGTTAGTACTCTTTATTATTTTAGACTTTTGTGTTACTAATGTGCTGAAATTGTTGTGATTTTACTACAGTTAAAATTTTATTCACTTTTTTAAAATTTTTATGTTTTCTTTGAGTAGAAGATTTTTTACGTTAGGTGTTGTGCATTTTATGTTTTTGTCAGCTTAATAATCTGAATTTTCCATATTTTATTTTATATTGGTTTGTGTTTTATTTTAGTTTGTGTTATTGTTTATAGATTTTGTTTAGTTATTTTTGGAGTACCCCAACAGATGGCTAGATTTAAATTCCTTAACCAATCATTAAAGTGCAAAATGCCAGTTGTTATTTTCTATATAAAATGATTGCTGGAGCAATTTCTAAATGTGTGCCAGCATTGCTTCCATTTCCATTTTTTTCGGAGATTTCTCCCCTCTTCAAGTTGATGCAACCATGATTTGGTATATATAAGTTCAGGGGTGAGAGGTGCTCACCACCCCCTATCAGCAGGGCCAGGGGACTTACACCTCTGCAAAAACACTTAAAAGTTCATATATTAGTTTAATAATTTTTTGACATTTCTGATGACTGGAGCACTGCTGCCCCATGTTTCACAGTATAACTATTTGTGTAGTTGTGTGATTGCGTTACACTTTTTTGAATGCTTACTTTTGTTTATTTATTTCACGTTTTTACTGTAAGCATTGTATTTTGCCACTGAAGTCTATGGGTTTTGTATTCTACTAATGTCTATGGGAATATTTCCCCATCTTGGTTTGTCTACTTTTGTTAAGCATAGTTAACCACCATGTATGCATTTTTGGGAGATGTAATCAACTTATAAGTATTTCCTAAAATTTAAACTTGATATGTTTTTATGGCATACTCTTTGCAGGCAAGATTAGGATAAATATTTATACTGAGTTCGATCACAGCAGACAGTGAGATTCTCAAAGTCACTACCTCTGAAATAGAGAAGTGCTTTTAGTAGTCAGTTACAAAGACAGTACAGTAAAAAAAAGTTTCATTGAGGAAACAGCTCACAAAAAATATTTTAGAGGTTTCCTCCCACATTTCAAAGCTGTGCAAGTGAATCCTCCAAACTTCTGATAGGTCTGTATGGTGTGTGTGTATGTGTGTGTGTGTGTCTGTGTGTGTGTGTGTGTGTGTGTGTGTGTGTGTGTGTGTGTGTGTGTGTGTGTGTGTGTGTGTGTGTGTGTGTGCGCATGCATGCATGCATGCATCCTGCAATGGACTAGCATATTGCCCAGGATTAGTCTCCATGCTTTGTGTCTAGTGAGTGCTGGGATAGGGTCCAGTTCCTCAAGACCCTGCCTGGATTAAGCAAGTAATTAGAAAATGAATGAATAAATATTTCAGTGATGCATGTATTTTTCAGCAGAGTATACAACAGATAGAAGATTTTGCAACTGTATTTCTGTCCAGTAATGGGTGGACTGCAAGTTAAATGAGAGGAATGATTTCCTGTGTTTCTTTTGCACTTATGCTTTTAGGTTTCTGCTTCACTACAGTTTGAAGATGAAGAAGAAGAAGAAGAAGACAAGCCCATTGAAGACTCGTCTAATACCTTAGGCAACACCCGAACTAAAATCATGACAGCTCAGTTTGAATGTTACCAGAGTTTTCTAAAGGAAAGTCCTATAAGGGAAGGTAAAGATGACTGTGCATGAGAACTCTATGTGTGGTTAACCACTGAGCAACCCAGAAGTAAACTCATTCATGTTCTGAGTGGGTGCATTGAAAATGCCCAAAGGAAACATTGGGGCAGGTCTATTTGCAAAAAGTTAAAATCTAAGCATTTTTATTACCAGGGCAGTGTTAACACTGACTACAAATGTGAAATCTAACCTGTTCTTAGTTTTCACTTCTGTTATCCTTATCTCATGTCTTCTGAGATAATGTTATGATCTATACTTGTTATTCAGCAAGAAAATACTGTCCGATTTCACATAGTTTAATGGGGTCCCCTAACCTTAACCCAAATATGTAAGAAAATGTCAGTTTTACATCTAGCCATGTAAGATGCCATGCATTTAAGTGGCAGTATCCACAGGAATGCTGATCTTTCCTGCTGTGAGCCAGGTACTGCTGTTTTTATCAGATCTCAAATTCAGTGCAGCCATTCTTATAAGAACATGATCAGGCCTTTATCAATCTTCTCTTCTATACTGTCAGTATACTGTCTCACTTCTCAGGACTAATAATTGCTTGTTATCTGCCAAGTGCAGACAGTCATTTTTGTTGACTTATGTCTGGCACAGGCTACTTTTGTACTCATAAAGGCTTAGTTTTACAACAGTACCCCCCCCCTCCCCCGCCATGCGCAGTAGCAAGGTCTGCACAAACTTTGCCCAACAGTCTGCACATGGCCATTTTGTTTTCACTATAGTTGAATAAACATGAAGAAGGTTCGGTAGTCTGCATGAATATTTATTTGGTATTTCCAGCATGCGGTAAACATTCAAAGGGGAAAATGTTATGTTTTTTCTTGCAAACAGGGACAAAATCAAAAGCATTCTTGTCACTTAAAATGAATAACGATCATAACAATGAAGTATGCGGAGTTCACCAAAGGAAAACAGTCATTCCCATAGTGTCCCTAGCTACATGGTTCTTGCATTTGTTTTATATTAGACTTGCAGGTTTTGCGTTCTGCATAAATGTTACTTAAGCAAGACTTAATTGTACCAGCATGAAAGCAGCGTTTCATTAGGAAAGACTGCTTCCAAATGTAATTATACATAGAACTGGAAAGCAGATCTGCAAATGCAGTAGTTGGCAACGTATGTAACACAGGCAAGCAATTATTCTTTTGCTTCACTCTAAATGGATACAAGCATTGTTTCCCTTTTGAAAATGTTGCCAGGGTGATAGTCATAGCACTCAACCTTATAAAATTACAACTCGTAGTAGTAAACCTTTAAAATCCAAGGAGAAGTTTAGGGCTTTGTTTTACTTTCTTAACTCACCCATTCATGAGCTAGAGTATCATGCCTGGTATATGGCGCATCTAATAAATAGCCTTGAGTCCATGTGTTTACTTTTAAGTTGTGGTATCTAATGCTTTATTTTGGAGTTTTGTAGATTTTAATAGACTTTAGCATTTACAAAGTGTGCAATCTGTTTTGACAAAATTTGCAGATATCCTACACATACTGTCTGCAAACATATGTTCTTTTGACGAGCTGATAGTCTAACTCATAAATATTACTTTTTTTCCTATGCTTTTTGCAGGGGGGCAAGCCCCCCTGCACCCCCTATTTATATACATATAAATGTACCGACTGCGAGATTGTGTTATTTTGAGTAAGAGGATCTACTACATTAGACAATGAATATTCATGATGTCACAGGCAAATCTGGATGACATGTCAGTCATGTGTCATTTGCATGCTACATCAGAACCATTGTGCATGTCAGTCAATCTGGCAATGCCCATTCCTGCGCAAAACAGCCAGGGGGTACTGTTGTAAAACATCACCCTCATAACATATTGTTTTTCAAAAACAATACTTACATGCAAGTCTGGCAAAATGCTTACATGATCTACCAGTCAACATGATGAAATGGTAATCTGTTATAAGTGACTTCCAAAAGTAATATCATATCATCAGCATGGCAGACATTCTCTTATCAATTAAAACAAAGTCAGCAACAGCTTTAAATGCAAGCAGTGAGGGAGTTTCTTTTACTGGGTACATATTGGTGATAGCATTCATAAGATTACATAATTTCTTCTCATTTATTTTTATTTTATTATACATTTGTTAACTGGGTAGGTGGGCTGGTCTGAGTACCCTCTTCAGCCACTATTCAGGCCCAATGAACAAACACAAAGTGGAAACAAAAACGTATTAAAAACAGAGTAAGTAAAATTATTGCAATATAAAACAGTTCAGATGCACATAAAGAAGTGTAAAAAAGGTATATGCACATCTGATAATCAAATACATGGCTCATGTGGCTGAAATTAACTGATATGACATATGTACAGCCCGAATCATCAGATAAAAAAAGTTATTAGATACATAAATTAACTACTGCTAGTAATCTGAGTGGATATGAGGTTTTGTAGTGATATGTGACACATTGAAAAGACGAAAAGAAAGAATATCATTGGGATACTTAAGAGAAGTTTAAACATTTCCACTTAATAACAACTAATGAAGACAAATGTAAAATGAGCAGGCACAGTGGTGCATTCATTAAGTCTATGGACACAAAGACATATATTTTTCGTCAACATCTTTACTGGCATAAAGGTTAAGTGAATCTTTTGTAATATTAGAACAAAGTGAATTTTATAAAGAGAATTAAAACAGTAGAAGCACAGAACAAACAAATCAGTGGACAGAAAATATATTGTGGTACTTCAGCAATAGGATATGGCATTGCAAAAGCTAAGAAAGAAAGAATATCATTATATCAATTTCATTCCACTATAACATTGCAATGAATCTCCTCCAAGTGTTGTTCACATGGTTTATCATATTGATAGGATACACCTTTATTAGAAGGGTAGTTGTGAAATGTTTGGTTCCATCTGCTAT
Organism: Protopterus annectens; assembly: GCF_019279795.1. NCBI lineage: Eukaryota > Metazoa > Chordata > Ceratodontiformes > Protopteridae > Protopterus > Protopterus annectens. The sequence goes on along the minus strand of NC_056737.1, from coordinate 1,782,589,744 downwards.
TTTGCTCACGTAGTCATATATTTGCCTTATGAGCTGTGGCCCACAGTTAGAAGAGGTGACTGAGTGTTGTAAGAGAAAACATATACCACTAGTGGTAGTGTATGATGTAAAGACAACATTGGCTTTAGACAGTGTGGCCAGTAGCATAGCTATGGTGAGGCAAAAGGGGCAACTACCATGGGCACAACATGTTGAGGGGCACAACTGTCTGATCTCAGACACTTTTTAGTGCATATTGACTTTTAAAAGCTGATATTGTATTTGCCATTAAACCTGAGCACTGTAGCTTTCTATGTGTAGTCTAAACCCATAGCAACTACTTGCCACACTGTAGCATCAGTTTTCTGCAGTTTAAAATTTTATTTAATTTATTTTATTTTACATTTGTTTACCAGGAAAGTCCAACTGGACACAGGTCCATTTTCAGCGGAGGCCCAGGGAGAAAAGCTCCAGTACAGTACAATACAAAGGATGCAATATGGCAAGATAAGAAGTAAGCATCACATCACACAGGAAATAATAGAACTGAACATACATAGCAGAACTTAACAATTGTTAAAATATCAATACCATATAGAATATGTAATTGTGAATATCTGAAAGATAATTTTTTTTTAAGCAAATTATTTCTTTCCTTTTTTTTTTTTTTATTTAGGAAAAGCTAAGCGCTGTAGCGAGTCATGTGTAGTATAAGCTAACTGTAGCATCTTATCTTTTTTTTTTAAGCTGAAACCTGAGATGTTCTTCGTGTTTCACTGTCGCAGTCATCACATTTGGGTTATCTGCCTGCAGGTAGCCCTCAGCCAGCCTGAATACCAGAGTCTTCGGATTTCTGCGTCGGATGCTGTCTCTTCTTCCATGACGTCAGGTCGTCAGGGGTATAAAACATGCAGCTGACACCATTACATCAGTCTTTCTTGCCATGCGGTGCCCAAAGCAGAAGCAGTTCACAAGTGCTGGTTGGCCGACTCCTGAAATTTTTGTTTTAGAGTTTCAGAACCAAAGTCTTCAACTAAAGCTAAATACCCCATTGGAGATCCTTTTTCTTGCTCTAGCCGATGTCAGTAAAAGTTAACAATTGTCTTACCTGTGGAAAGCAAATACCTCATAGAGATTTTCATTCTTACTGCATCCCCTGTTTAGGCCCAGACCACGATGTCCCTCGCTGTCAGTTTTGTGCCTTGCTCAGTGCCTGAACTATTCATCGTCGGGCTATTTTTGCAGCCAATTACTTTCGTACTCGATCTGTGTACTCCAAAATGGCTTTGTTAAGCCATCCAACTACCGATCTTCTAAAAAAACGTAAGGATAAAGATAGAGACAGACCGCATAGGTCCAAAACTGCCAATGATGCTTCCATTAAGCTAGTCACCAGACCACCGGTACTCAGTGAGGTGCTTTCGCAGCCTCTGATACCCACTACTTAAGATTCGCAGGCCTTTACTGAGACCCATTTGGAGTAACAAATGCCGCAAGATGCTTCTTCGACTATGGAACCTGCAGATGTCTCTACCTTGGATGGGTCTGGAGCTGCTGTGCAGGCACCGGCTTCTGAGGCTGTATTCAGGCCTACAGACATTCATATTAAACTGATGCTATCATTTTCATCCAGGCCAAATACTTGCACTACTACGCCTAGAAAACCGACGACCAAACTGCAGGCTCAGACCCATATGCCTCAAAATCAAATGCTTAGAATGGCTGAAGACCTTATTACCTTAATTAGGGGAAGCCAGCCTTCCCCCTCTAAGAGACCTAGAACTGAATTTCTTTCTGATTCTTCTGATCAGGAATCTGATATTTCTGCTCCTTCTGATTAACAGGATTTGCCTGTATCTACTTATGAGGATTCTGATGCAGAGGATTCCATTCCCTCTTCTTCCCCTCCAGAAGATCTTTCTTTTGGTGAAACCTTGCATACTCTTAGGGAGCATTTCCACTGTGAAAGCCAGGATTATTCTGGGTCCAAAAAGAGACTTAGGGAATTTTTACTCCTGCCTCAACACAGGCCTTTATTTATCCCTCCTGTTCTGGACATTGCAGATTATGCTTTCTTAGAATCTAGCCTTACCCCAGACACTTTACCTCCAGCTCCCAGAAAACCTGACAGGTACTACAGAGTACATGACTCTCACAAGTTCCTCTTCAGGAATCCTTTTGCAGATCCAGAGACCATTTCCCAAGGACCAAAAGGCATTAAGGCTACTGCTGCCAAAAATCCTACCCCTTCTGGTAGAGATTCTAGAGCCTTAGACAGATGGGGTACGAAGGTATACACTTCTGCTACTTTGGCCATTAGGGCTTTAAATTGCCAGTTTCATATGTTAAAGTATCAGCAGTATATTATGGGACTACTTAAACAGAAAATGATGTTGATTCCTGACTGTGCTGAACACAAAGAATTGCAAGATTTAATGCATTCTGCAGAACAAGCTGGTAAACATAATTTGCAATGTAGTTTTGATGCTTTAGAAGAATCTTGCAGGGCTGCTGTCACTGGGTCTGTACTTAGAAGGCATGCTTGGCTTAAGGAACAAAACTTGCCAGATCATGTTAAAGCTAAATTACTGGATGCTCCCTAAAACCAAGACCGCCTTTTTGGCAACAAAGCAGAAGAAGTCCTCAAAAGGATGGAGGAAAAAGATAAATCTATGAAAACTGTTAAAGATTTCCTACAAGTCCAGCCTCCTAGATTTAGTAGGCATTGGCCTTCAAAGAACTGGCCCTTTCCAGTCCCTTCCAGGCCTTCTCAGTCCAAACCCAAAAACAGTAGACCACCTAGGCTACAGTCTCAGGCTACGCACAAACCTCAGCAGTGGGGGGCTCCCACTTCCAAAGCAGGGAGTAGTAAGCCACCCCCATATAGAAAAATGTCACAATGACGTAACCTTAACCCTTCCAAGCCCTGCACAACTACCTACTCCCTTAGGAGGAAAGCTTGCCCTGCACGCAAAAAACTGGGAACTCATTACCCAGGACAAATGGGTTTTGAACATAGTTTCCAAAGGATACAGATTCCACTTAAGCACACTACTAATCCCAAATGGTTGGCCAGACCTACCTCCAAATCAATAGGTGGAGGCCCAACAGCAGGTTCTCTCTCTTCTCAGTATCAGGGCTATTCAACCTGCCTCAGCAGAACAAAGGGGACAAGGTTTTTATTCAAGACTTTTTCTGGTACCCAGAAAAGACAACTCCTGGCGTCCTATCCTTGACCTTTCTCTTCTCAACACCCTTCTGGTAGTTCCAAAATTCAAAATGCTAACTCTTCAACAGCTTCTTCCTATGCTAGCCAAGGATGCCTGGCTGGCAACCCTAGACTTAAAGGAAGCTTACCTGCACATACCAATAAGGGAATCTTGCAAGAAATACCTATGCTTCAGGGCAGGCTCCATGCACTATCAGTTCTCTGCACTTCCCTTGGGCTTATCTAATGCACCCAGGGTATTCACAAAGTGTCTAGCTCCAGCCATTGCATTTTGCAGGCAGAGAAATATTCAGATTTACCCATACTTGGACAATTGTCTGATTCAGGCAGAAAGCCAGGACTTGCTATCACAACACTTGGCATTCGTAAAGAAACCTCTAACCTCACTAGTGTACACCATCAATGAAAAGAAATCTCACCTGGTACCCTGTCAACAGATGGTATGCCTGGGAGCAAACTTGAACACAACTTCCCAGATGGCATTCCTCACTCTGGAGAAACAAGTTTATTTGACAACCTATGTAAGATTATGCTCAACAAGATATTAAGGTTGAATGTAACTTTGCTACAGATATGCAACATAAGTATAAAATAAAGCTTGCTTAAATGCAGAAACAGAGTTTAGTAATATGTGATTGGCATCCATACTACATGACTGTGGCTTAAAAAAAATATGGAACTTGCTTATGAGTGTATTACACACACAAACACCAAGAAAGCTGACTTCTTACAGAGATGACAAGAATGTAATTTGCTTTCTTTAAAGAACTGACAACAGGATATGTTTTTCTAAGAAAGTTTAAAAATGTGCTTTTCTAATCCACAAGGCGTTTCCTTGAAGATAGTTTACTTATCAGCATTTGCACAAGAACAGATGTGTCAGCATGTGCATCATCAAAGTAGTATCTTTCCAAAACCAAGAGGGTGTGTGTTTAACTAAAAATATATATAAAGTCTGTATTAAATCTAGTTATGTTAGGGGTAATGGTAGGGACACATTTTGTCCTGAGGTAAATGTTATATCTCTCACATAATCTGTACTATATGAGAAGTAAAGTAGAGCATTTCTGAAGCTGTAACAGAAGTACGTGTGGTTTGTTATAAAAAGTTATTGGTTGCTGCTCTTAAAGACAGGTGCTGCAAAGTATATTCTCTCATCAGTGTATATTCTGCAAGTTTCGGTATGCAACAGACTGACTGCAACTATAATCAGACTTTGATTTCAGCAGAATCCAGCCAGCAAGACTGAGTGTCTTAAGAAGACTTCATATCCATCACAGTAAGCATCAGAGAGACAGCACAGTGTGGCACCATTAAAATTATTTTTTTCAATGGCAAGTCTACCTGCATTTGAACCTAAAATCTACATTCGAGCACAAAAGGAGTGGTAAGCCCTGCAGAGGGTTACTTCAGTCAAATTGCAGTAACTAACATTTGCACGTATGTGTAAATCCTAAACAGAAGCATTCCAGTTTATGCAGCTTGCAGTAGTACAATTTTTTCAGATGTCTGATTGAGCCTGAAGTCCGGGACAGTTGCAGTGTCATAAATTCTCCAAGAAAAGGTGGACATCTTCTTTCACAGCAGTCCGCTGCCTGTTGTGCTTCACCAGCTTTTCAAGTGACTTTGAAAAATTTCCAGCCATCAGCAACAGCAGCCTGATCACCTTTTTTCTTGCTAACTGCTAAGACTTTTTTTTTTTTACGTCACATTTTTTAGTATGGATGCTGGATAAGGATCGCTTAATGTGGAAAGCTGGATATAACTTATTATTAGCTTATCAGTCTCCCCCCCTGTAGCCATGTCTGTGCTGTCGTAGTTACGTTTATTCCTTGAATACTATCTATAGGTCTAGCTTCATGGGAGATATTACCTGTATACCACATTAATGGCTACCTATCTCATAACATTGTGGATTTCCCTGGCATATTCTTAATTTTTTGAAATAAGAATTTAGTACATATGCTGCTGTATGTCAATACTCCCTAGGAACTAAGACCACATACACAGCAGCTGCCTCCTGCCTCAGAACTGGAAAACTTCCATGGTAAGGTTTTATCTTGTTAGATAACCCTTTATTAAAGGGAATTGCAATAATTTAGTAATTTGTAACTGTGCTTTAATATAATTTAACATGTTTTAGGGTCTGTTTTGCTGCTAGGCTGAAGTACTAAACCTAATCTTAGAGTACTTTTAGTTAATACGACCCTGTGAGGATTTGTCCTTTCTAAAGGTAATTACACATTAGTAATTGTTAATTGTGCATTAATATACTTTAACAAGTTTTAGAGTCTGTTATATTGCCAAGCTGAAGTACTAAACCTAATCTTAGTGCAATTTAGTTGAAATGTATAATAAGTGTTTTTTAAAGAGTTGTTGAACTGTGAAATACCTCTCTGTATGTGTACACTAAGGTCTGTCTTTTTTTGAAGCTGTATTCCTTTTTTAATATCCCTTCTTCTTACCTTTTTTCCCCCCTAGCAATCTCTCTTCAACCTTGTATTAAGGGACTTGCCTGCTCCTAAGGACCCTTGAACCACCTCAAGCCTTACCTAAGTGGACCATCCGCTATTTTCTGCTGCCCTGTGCTCCCACCTGACTGTACTGAAGTTACTAAGTATGTTTTTACACCTGACCCATTTTGAAGGCTAATCTGCCTAATTCATACTGTAATTACACCTTATAAAGTTTTTTAGCCTCTGGGTCAGGAAAACCAGCAGCCAGTCCTCCCTCCCTGAATTTAGCCTCCAGAAAGATCTACCCCTCACTACCTACCTTTCCTTTCCATCTGTGGTTTCTTCACCCTGGCTACCTGCTACTACTTCCATTTCTGCCCACTAGGTGGCAGTGTACTTTAGGCTTCATGTCCTTACTATCTCCCTTATTCTCTCTTAGTCTCTGCTCATAGAACTTCTTTTGCCTTCTGCCCCCTTTTCATCCCTTGCCTAGTAGCCTGATTTCTCCCCCTTCTACCTTCCTCTCTGTTTCTAGGCTGTACCTCCTCTTCTCCTAACTACTATAATGTTTATCGCTCCATAGTTCCCCTCTCCTCTCTGTCCTACTCCCTATCTGCTTTGCTAGCAGCTACTCACCTGCTTCGCTACCTCTCCCTGTGTCCTGCTGCTCACTGATTGTCTCTGCTCACTCTGTCTCTACTTGCTCTGGCCCCGCTACGCTCCCCTCCCTACCCCCAATTCCCACCCACCCCCAGGGGTCCTTCACTTATACCTCACTAGACACTCCCCCTATTTCTCTCAACCAATCTCCATCCTTCATAAAACTAAGCTTATCCCTTGAATTATATCTTCTTTTGTCGCACTCCCCTCCTCGGGCTGCACCCATCTCCAAACACTATCTCTAGTTCAAACTCCCATTCTCTTTCATCACCTATTTAACTCCATCTCTTTCCTCCCCCATTTCTACTTTCTCCTTTTTCCTGGCCTTGCCATACTTTGTACTCCTATTCTATAGTACATACCTGTTAATTATAACCTCTGCCTATCTCCTTTTTCTGTTCTCCTTTTCTCCTTTTCCCTCAAAACCCTTCTCTGTAAGTTGGCTCATTTCTACTTATTCTTCAACTGACATTCTCTCACAAGCTATATTCACCTGATACTTACTCACTACCATGTCTCCTACACTCAAAGCTTTTTTCACATATATCCTACTCTTTACCACTACTATAGCCACCATATCCATACCTTATTATATCACCTTCTTTGAAAATATCACTTTACATGAACAAAATCTTCATCTCCAACAAACATTACCAACCTCTTTTTTCAACACCCTCAATCACAGCAACATAACCTGTTCCTCCAACTTTCTAGTACCAAAATACCACAGAAAAACTCATGTGTCATTCTACGTAAACAAAAAGAATCATTATAACTCACCAAAGACCCTCAAATTCCATTTTGATTCCCAGCACAACCTCCTCCTACATGGAGATATTCATCCTAACCCTGGTCCCAATACTAACATTAACTTTAATCTAAACAATATTACTTCACCGATACCATCATCATGTACTAAAACAGCCAACTCCCTTCTAATAGCTCACCTTAATATTAGAAGTATAAATAACAAAACTCACCACCTCCATTCACTCCTGGACTTACACTCATTTGACATTCTATGTCTTACAGAAACTTGGCTAAAACCCTCTATTCAAGACCAGGAAATCACCCCTCCTGGCTATAATATACTTAGATGTGACCGAATAAAGAAGAAAGGTGGAGGCATAGCCATTATCTATAAATCTAATCTACAAGTCACCCTCTATAATGGACTTCCATCACTAGACTCCAAAACCGAAATACTATCTATCAAACTTCAAATTAACAACAACAAATCAATCTATCTAATTTGTATGTACCTTCCCCCTGGAAATAATACTCATATTCTAGAAAACTTACTTAGTTCACTTTCTAACCAACTACCCCAGGAAACCATAATACTTGGTGACTTCAACATTGACTGGATAACCTGTTCATCCCAGCACCCTACTAGCCATATAAATCTCTATGGGTTCTCTCAATTAATAACCACTCCAACTAGAATCCTTAAACCTAATAGAAAAGAAACAACTCTTGACTGGATCCTTACTAATAACCACCCTAACATTTACACTCCAGGAACTCTTCCCGATAATATTAGTGACCATATGCTCACATATGTTATTAGACAAAAATTGCATATCCCAACTACCCATAAACTCAAGATATCCCACTCAAACAAATTCTTCAACCCTGATAACTTTCTGACTGAATTGAAAGCATGTGACTGGTCTCCACTGACTAACCTTGAACTAAATGAAGCAGTGACCTACTTTAATACCCACTTTCTACAAATCCTTGACTATCATGCTCCCATTCGCTCTACTAGGATAAGATCCAAATCGGCACCATGGCTAACTAAACAAACTAAGCAAAAAATGCACCTTAGAAATAAAATTTGGGCTAAATGGAGAGCTACCAAATGTACATCTGATCACCTCCTCTTTAAACAATTAAGAAAGGCTACTAAGAAAGATACTCTTACAGACAAAAAGGAATATTATCTTCACCTTCAACAAACGAGTCAACACACCCCTCAAAAATTCTGGTCAGGTATTAACAAACTTCTTAAACCAGGACATTCAACTACTCCTACCCCTTCAGGCTTTAACCTCAACAATTCCACCCAGATCCCAGATGCCTTTAACAAGTATTTTATGGAAGCCATTCAAACCCTAGCTAATTCATTACCCACATCTACTGCTACCTGTCCTAATACCTCTAATGCCTCATCTAATGCCTTTCACATTCAACCTGTCACTACATCTCTTATTTATAAGCTTCCCAAGAAACTTAAACCTTGCACCCCATCCGCTGACCAACTCCCATCAGAATACCTACAAATTGCTGCAAAAGCTATAGACTACCCCATATCTATACTTATTAATAGAACTATCTCTGAAAGAAAAATCCCCACCTTATGGAAAATATCTCATATAATTCCTCCACATAAAGGGGGCTCCTCTACTGAGTTCTCAAACTTTCGCCCTATTGCCCTACTCTCCCCATTAGCGAAGATTATGGAAAGATGTATACACAAACAAATTCTTAACTACCTTCTACAAAACAAACTTCTAGCCAATTGTCAACATGGTTTTAGACCTTCCCACAGCACTACAACTGCCTCCCTTTCCTTCTCTGATGCTATAAATAATAATAGGAACAATAATCTTTTCTCCTCAGCACTATTCCTAGACCTGTCAAAAGCCTTTGACATGGTTAACCATAATATACTTCTCGACAAACTAAATCTCTATTCTCTTGGCTCACAAGCACTTCAATGGTTTAGGAGTTATCTCCAAAACAGGCAACAAGCAGTGCTATGGGACAACAATCTATCTTCCTTACTCCCAGTAAACATTGGGGTTCCACAAGGCTCAATCTTAGGTCCCCTTCTTTTTTCTTTATGTATTAATGACCTTCACTTGAATATACCCCAAGCCATCTGCATTCAATATGCTGATGACTCAACTTTAATCTGTGCTGCTAATAATGTTTCCTCCCTCCAGTCCCTCACCCAAACAGTCTTCCATAATGTAGAAAAATGGTTTATGGAACACTCCCTCCTTCTTAATCCCAAAAAAACAAAACTTCTTCTCTTTACTCCTATGCTCAAATCTCCAACTCATTTCTTCACTATCTCCTCTAATAATGCTACCTGTATTAACCCAGATATGACCACTCGCCTATTAGGTGTAACTATTGATAACCGTCTTAATTTTGATGACCATATTAACAACACCATTAAATTGGTTAACAAAAAAATAGGTACTCTCTACAGAATTAAACCCTTTCTTACCCCAGCAGCCAGAAAAAACGTGGCCCAGACCCACCTGATCTCCACCCTTTTCTATGCCTCTGCTATATATACTAACTCATCTAAAAATAACATCACCAAACTCTCTACCTGTTACAATAGCATAACTAGATTCATTACTGCTAACCCCTTCAGAACTCACCACTGTCTCAACCTCAAGCAACTAGATTGGTTAGAACTAAATAACCATGTACTCTATCAACAATTACTTATCATTCATAAGTCCCTTTACTACCCTGATGCTACCCCTAGCCTTACAAAACTAATTTCACCTTATAAAAACCTAGCCACACTACGCTCTGCTAATAAACTCCTAGTAGCCTTGACTAAATCATACAATAAAGCTGGGGACTCATTATTTTCAAACTCTGTCGGGAAAATCTGGAATCAACTCCCTTATGAAATAACTAACCTAGACTCTACATCCCTTTTCAAAAAACATATCAAAGAACATCTTAAAACCCAGTGGCTATGTCCTTGTGCTAACCCCGACTGAAATTACTTCTTCATTATTCCTAACTTACCCTCTCTCCCCTGACTGTGCCTCTAAATATCATATTTAATTGTTGACAGTTATATCTTTGATACTGATTCTACCATAACTTTGTTTTTTTTTTCCTCCATGTTATCCCATCTTGAGATTTGCTTATCTGTTTTTATTAATCTAACTTTAGTATGTTGCATACCTTGTAATTGTATTGTTATCTGGCTGTTTTTCTGTTATCATGCTTTTTGCCAGTTTTTTTTTTTTGTTAAATTCTTACATAAGTCTACCTTGGTACTTTTCGTATTATGCTTATCATTGTTTTTGTTGTTAATGATTGTTTACTTCTTGTAATTGGAGCTTTTCTCCCCGGGCCTCTACTGAAAACGGATATATGTCCAGTTAGACTAGCCCGTTCAACAAATGTAAAATAAATAAATAAAATAAACTATTCGACAGTTTGGATATTAGACAGTTTGGATATTAGACAGTTTGGATGTTATTAGACAGCATGGATATTTTCAGACATAATTCAAGCAAATGTAAACCAAGCTTTAGTAAATTGCAGTGTTGGTATACACAGCACATTAGTAAATGCAAAACCTTATTAGGGCAGGATGATAGTAAGGCATTATGCAAATGTATAGGTTCATAGGTTCATAGGTTCATACTAGGCTATCTGCCCTAGGGCATTTATAAGCCTAGCCAGAGTGTGTTTGGCTTTCGCCACCCATTTTAAATTAATTTTGCTATGCCCTTTTTCGAGGTTAGTATACTGTGCCTCTGTCTAACAGTGACACAGAAGTGATACCTGGGGTAAACCTACGATCTCCCATCCACTCATCAAGATTCCTCTTGAAGAGAGTCAATGAGGGACTCTGCCTAACCTGGACTGGGATTTTATTCCAGAGTGAAGGGAGCCTCTAGGTTATGAATCTGTCCCTCCAGCATGTCCTATTTATTTCAGTGCTGAGGTTCAAGTCTCTTGAGCGTGTAGCTCGATGGGGTTTGGATTTTCTGAGGTGCAGCATGTCCATTAATTCTGGGTTGGACATGGTTTTATACGTCAGGCACAGATCGCCTCTGAGCAGGCGGTATGCCACTGAGTAGAGCTGGAGTTTCTTTAACCGGGCAGCATATGGCATCTGTTTGAGCCCTTTGATCCTCTTGGTGAGGTACTTTTGGAGTCTTTCCAGTTGCTGCAGGTGTCTGATAAGATACATCCCAAAAGGAGCATTGTACTCAATTATGGGCCTGATGAGGGATGAGTAAAGAGGCACGATGACCTCCCCTGATTTAGATGTGAATCCCTTCATGATTAGGTGGGCTATATAAAATGTTTTTCTAACCACTTTGGCCACGTGGTTGTCAAATGAGAGATTGCTATCAACTTGGGTCCCCAGGTCCCTAATTACTTCTTCCGTACTTAATTATCACCTATGTGGTAATTTGTGGGCACTTTGTTTTTGCCAACGGGGATGACTATACACTTTCTGGCGTTTATCTTGAGGCCATGGCTCTGGCACCAGTTGTCTGTTTCTATGAGGCCCTTTTGGAAGATGCTTGTGTCGGCTGAAGAGTCGATTATGGTGCCCAGTTTGCAGTCATCTGCGAACTTGGTCAGCCACAGTCCTTCCGTGTTGGCCTGTACCTCTGAGAAATATATACCGAACAAGAGAGGTTCCAGAACTGAGCCTTGTGGGACACAACTTGTAACTGGTTTGGAGTCTGACATGGCTCCAGCAATTCTAACCATATGTGTTCTGTCCTTGAGCCAGTTTGCAACCCATCTAGTGACATAGGGGTTTATATTTAAGCTGGTAAGCTTATCTATAATGCCCAAGTGGGGTATTGTATCGAAGGCTTTTGCGAGGTAGGTAGGCTGTGTGGACCACCTTTCCCTCGTCAATGGCCTTGGTGACTGTTTCAAAGAAATCAATCAGGTTTAAGAGGCAGGATCTGCCCTTAACAAAGCCGAACTGGGTAGGATCCAGTGTCTGTAGGTCCCCAATATCTTTATTTATGAGGTCCATGATGATCCTTTCTATAGCTTTGCAGACCAAGCTAGTCAGGCTTATGGGGCGATAGTTTCCAGGATCCGTTGAGGCACCACCTTTGTGGAGAGGGACCACTGTTGCTGTACGCCACTCTTTGGGTACATATCCTGTAGTAAGGCTGAGATTGAACAGTAGTTTTATGTTTGGGTTTAGCTCTTCTTGGAGTTCATGTAGGATGCAGCCCTGGACACCGTCTGGTCCCATTGATGCTGTGTTTTTTGTTTTGGAGAGGGCATCTCTTACCTGAGCATCTGAGATGTCAGGGGGCAGCACTCTGCTGGATAGATATTTGCCCTTTTGTTGGTGAAGGGGGGAGAAGTTTGCACTGAACCTGGCAGATAGGATGTTGGCAATGTCTGTGGGTTCGGTGTATTTTTTGTCATTTTGGACTAATTCTGAGCATATCTGAGAATTCCCACCCAGGTTCCTAACATAACTAAAGAAAGCCTTGTGATTATCCTTAGTGTCCTGTGCAATTTTTCTCTCGAAGCTGGCCTTAGACGATTTTATGAGTGCCCGTAGTTTTTTGCTAATACTGATCAGAGATGCCTTCCCTTTTTGGGATTGTGCTCTGTCATGTAGTAGCTTCCTCCTTCTATTGTATAGTTTGTTTATGGCTGGGGTCCACCAGACAGGACATCTGCCTTTGGAGGATTGGGTCTTGGTTTTATTTGGGATTGCATAATCCATGCATTCCTGAAGGTGTTCATACAATGCGTTTATAAAGGATTCTGCGGTCTGGGCCGTATTTTCCACAGGTCCGGGGGCTTTGAAGGATTCCACTTCGGTTTTGAGGAGTGTGAAATTTGCTTTAGAGAAATTTTTCACTGTGGTTTTCAGGGCAGGGTGTGGAGTCAGGATGTGAATATCCAGTGAGATTAGTTTATGGTCTGATCTTACCAGTGAGGGATACACTTCTGGTCTGGAGCATAGAGTCCCCATGTTGGTGATGATCAGGTCCAGTAAGTTTTCCCCTCTTGTGGGAGTGGTGACAAGTTGTTCCATAGCATTTGAGGTTATAAATTCTAGGAACCTTTGGGCTAGGGTGTTGGAGCTAGAGTAATGCTCCCAGTCTATGTTTGGGTAGTTGAAGTCACCCAATATAATGGTGTTTGGAGAGACCTTCATATTTTCCAGTGTTCTCAGGAAGGCCGAGTGGGGTTCCTGGGTTTGGGAGGGTGGTCTGTAGCAGGCTATAAACTGGAAGGCAGTTTTACCCGTTGTTAGTTGCACATGGATAGTCTCTGATGCTTCGTGCTGTGCCACCAACCTGGAGGTGTGGGTATCTTTGACAAATATTGATACTCCCCCTCCTTTTGTGCTTTGGTCCAAGTTTTGGGGCCGAAAAGCATGGTATGAGGTATAACCTGGTAGTGCTGGGGTGCTCTCGGGAGCCTTGAACCAGGTTTCTGTTACTGCACAGATATCGATGTTCTCCATGCTAAGGAGAGTTTCGAGTGCATGCATCTTGAGGTTTAGACTTCTGGCGTTGAGTAGCATTACTCTTAGTTTCTTATCCCTTGTGATACCTATGGAGGTGGGTTTGTCTTTTGAGCCTTGCCTAAAAATGGCACTATGGGGGTAGCAAGAGACTTTGCCAATATCCAAAAGCCCAGGGGTGACAGGTGCAAGCCATCCCTAGTGAAGCATCGTGGCTTGTCGAGCATGTCATCCCAGGCTGACAGGCATTGGATCCCCTTTGAATGACACCAATACTTAAGCCAATTGTTGAAATTGATCATCTTGTCTTCATATTGTGGCATCATTCTTGGTGAGGGTAAGATGCTACTCAAGATCAGGGTCATACCGGCCTGGGCTACATGCTCAGAGAGCTCCTCTATGTCTCTTTTCATGTAGTCCAGGGAGGTACATCTCAGGTCATTCACACCAGCATGGACAATGACTGAGTCATATTTGTACTTGCCTTGGAGTGACCTGAGTGCTTGTGTTATGTGGCAGATCCTAGCGCCCAACAGGCAGCTCACCGTGACCTTCTCCTTGTTCAGCCTGGTGAGCGGGACATCAGTGTGCCTGACGATAGAGTCACCTATTACAAGTGTATCAGGTGTGTTGTTTAGCCTTAAGGGCTGTGACTGTTCGGCACACTGGCTTTGTGAGCTATGTGTTGCACGTGTTTTGTTTTGGGGTAGCGGTTGCTTGGGTGTCTGCTTTGGAAGTCTCTGCTGCTTAGGCAGATTTTTATTTGAGCCTCCGAGTATGTTTTTGTGTGTTTATGTGTTTGGTTTGCTGTCATGGTAGGTCTATGTGAGACTGGAATTGTAGTGAGTGTGGCTTTCTTCTCCTCCTGACTGGTTACGCCTGTACTGAGTTGAGAGAGCTTAGCCTCCAGTATGGCTGTATGGTTGCATCTCCCACATGTGTTGGAATTTGTTGGGAGGAGGAGAGGGTTGTCTGTGTACATGAGGCAGTCGTAACATTGCCTCAGGATTCCCAGATTCACCAGCTGGACCGGAGAGGAGATTGACAACTCACCTTTGGACATGCTAGAATTGTATTGGGAATTCCTTTATAATTGAAAAAAAGGGCCAGTGGGGAACAAGGTACTCAAGGGGAGTTTGTGAGGGTGTAGTGCTTTTAATTTTTTAGTGCTGACTTATATAATTGCTTTAGTGAGCAAGTGCCAGGTAACTTAAATGCAATGTGTTACACAGGTAACTTAAATGCAAAAACAACAAACAGTAACTTTCTTTCAAGTGAAACAAGGAAATAAGTACAGTAAGCAATGCAGATATCACTAGGGATCCACAGAGGCGCTGAAAAGCCACGTTTTAGGTGGAATTGGCATGCAGGCCACAAACCTTCCTAATGTAAAACAACTGGTCTGAAGCCCAAGTGCTTAATCCAAAAGACTTAGAATGATAGCTACACTTTAATCAAGTTACTACCAAGCAGTAATAAATACAATTGAATACTTTAAAGAATGCCTGGATTAGTGCTCAAGTTATACAAACAAAGCTAGATTCAGCAGGCCTGGATCTAGTCTATGCTACAGCAAACAAGGTGTACCAATTTCAGTAAGAAGCAGTTCAAATATGAAGGCACTATGAGCCTTTAACCAGAAATTCCCAGCTCAGAAGGGCAGAGTCCAGCCTCTCCTCCCACAAGAGTGCAGACCACGAACCCTTTTAATGTAAAATAACTGGCCTGAAGCCCAAGTGCTTAAACCAGAATTAATACACTTTTAGAATAACAGACACTGAGCCCTCAATCAGCAGTTCCCAACTTAGAAGGATGTAAGCTACCTGTTTTGCCACTACAGTTCAGACCACAAACCTTCTTAATGTAAAACAACTGGCCTGAAGCCCAAGTGCTTAAACCAGAATTAATACACCTTTAGAATAACAGACACTGAGCCCTCAATCAGCAGTTCCCAACTTAGAAGGATGTAAGCTACCTGTCCTGCCGCCACAGTGCAGGCCACAAACCTTCCTAATGTAAAACAACTGGTCTGAAGCCCAAGTGCTTAATCCAAAAGACTTAGAATGATAGCTACACTTTAATCAAGTTACTACCAAGCAGTAATAAATACAATTGAATACTTTAAAGAATGCCTAGATTAGTGCTCAAGTTATACAAACAAAGCTAGATTCAGCAGGCCTGGATCTAGTCTATGCTACAGCAAACAAGGTGTACCAGTTTTAGTAAGAAGCAGTTTAAATATGCAGGCACTATAAGCCTTTAACTAGAAATTCCCAGCTCAGAAGGGCAGAATCCAGCTTCTCCTCCCACAAGAGTACAGACCACAAACCCTTTTAATGTAAAATAACTGGCCTGAAGCCCAAGTGCTTAAACCAGAATTAATACACTTTTAGAATAACAGACACTGAGCCCTCAATCAGCAGTTCCCAACTTAGAAGGATGTAAGCTACTTGTTCTGCCACTACAGTGCAGATTACAATATTTGACTGGTATCTCAAAGAAAACCATGTGGGGTATGACAAATGTTTATTATGTCAATCAACAAAAACTGCATTTTGTGTATTATGCCATAAAAAAGTATTGCATTATATTGCTAGAACGATAGACTGTGAATACAGATCTTTTCATGATAATGAATTAACTAAGAGTAAAGTGTTTCCATTATATTCAGATGTTGAACAGTTATGTCCTGTCACCACATGAGTCTAATCAGTTACTGACAAGACCTCTAGTACATTTTGTTAGAAAATAATGTAATAAACTTCTAAGAGGCAGACACAATGAGTTCAGGATGTTTAGACAAGTTATACAAACATTTTTTCAAAAGTGCATACGAGTTTCTGATTCAGCAGAACAAGTTTTTGAGACATATCAGGCAGACCATGAGGAGACTCTTGAACAACAGTTACAAGATGAAGAAAATAGATCAGCTGAACTGACAGAGACTGACTTCCTATATACATTGGGAAAGAGCAGAAAACTACAGCTGATCTTTACAAAAGAGATATATTTTATAATATGTTTGTGTTTTGAAAATGGTTAAGCATATATGGTAGGATGGTAAAATGCAAATCATTCTCAAATGTTTAAAACTTCCATTCAATTAAAGCAAGATATTTATCAGTACTACAGTAAAGTAGAGCATGTGACTGCCATTATCATAGCATAGTCAAAAGGTAAACAAAATAGTTCTAGTGTATAAAAATTAAATACAAATAGTTAGTATGAGTAAAGATTTAAAATCACAACACTGACATGCTTGTATAAAGATTTAAAGTGACAAGACTGACATGTATGTATTTTCTTTTTATACAATGCACAAGAATAACAGGCAGACAACAGCAGATTAAATAATGTAAATATAAACATGTGTTAGTTAAGCTAATATATATTTATTTTTTTACATTTTTTTATAATTGTATAGTAACACCACACCAGTTAAAGTTCTGAATTTTAAAAAGAAATAAAATCATAGTTTTTGTTAGTCAAATAGTCTTTGTAAAATGAATGTCAGAGCAGTTAAATAAATAAATAAAAAAATACTGAAATCAAAAGTTAAAAAAATATGTAAGCTAATTGTAAAATAAGGTTTAGTTTGCATAGTTATACAAATCACAAATATAATACGAAGTGTTTTATAACTGCATTTTACTAACAGATGATTAAAGGAAAAATACTAAAAAGGTTAACTGAAATGTGAGCTCAGACCTTCCTAGACTGGATGAATAGTTATAGGAAATGTTGAGCAGATAAGATAAGAAACAAGACTGATTGTCAGACAAGTGGCTTGAGTTTTTCTAAAAACGTATTGTTATTAAAACATAATTGTTAAAATGTCCACATGCAACACTATTTGGTAATTATAATAAAACATCACAATTGTGCATATATGTCACTGATAAAAATAAAAAACTTAGTTACATCAGGTATAGCCAACAGATTGGTTATAGTATACATACAGTTCAAATAAAGTATACAGGAGGGTACAACTAACTACTAGTAGAAGGAGACAGCAAAGGCAACAGAAAAGAAGATCAAATCAGACAAAGGTCTATAGTTTAATAACCTAATAAAGCAAATGTATAACCAAAGTGTTGGGCTGACATACATTATAAAGCAAATAAACAATAGTGCAATACTACAGGGAGAGGGGTACTTTCTCAGTTTTACACTGACTGTGTGAGCAGCATTGCAAAAGGGTATAAAATAAAGCTACAGGAAGAAATATCTCATTCCTTCTTGACAATACTCTTTCAGGGGGGGAGGGAAAAACAGGTATTAGTGCATTAAAAATATTGGTAAACAGATTAAACCTGACAGAATAAGATATTTTACAAGTTTCTAATAGCTATCTTTCTAGTTATTATTGTATTGTTTAGTATTAAATTGTATTTACAGCCTGTTAAACTGTAAAGTTATACAAGAGATGACTTAAAATTGCTTTATTAAAGCTATACAAGAGAGAGTAAAGATATGTAAAAATTGAACAAGAATGGTCACCATTTTTAATATGTTTTTGCAAGACAATGTTGGTATGCAAAAAGCATAGCTGCCTCTGGTGGCAATTACACTAGATACTTCTAAAGAGACATAAGAATTTTCCAAGATTTTGCTTCATGTTAATGTTACTAAATTTGTAGATTGGACTATGTACAAATACAAAATAATTCAGTACAAATTAAATTAATGTCTAGTAACAAATATGTGTGAAAAACCATGTTTAAAAAAAATGGGTCCAGGATAGCTACTAGATTGAAATGCATGAATAGAAAACAGTCTGTGTAAATACATACTGTACAAGATACATTGTAATAAGTTCAAAAGTAATTTGTCAAGTTGTAATATTATCACTGATTTTAAGTTGGAATCTTATTGATTACCCCAGTTAAAGGAAAATTATATTAAAATATTATATTCATACAGCTAATAGACTCATATTTATTTATTTATTTATTTATTTACAGTTGATTTACCAGGATTGTCCATTGGGCCCGATGTACCCGTTTTCAATGGAGTCCTGGGGAGAAAAGCTCCTGAATAAAGATACAAAACATTACAGAAGTTTACACATTAGCACATTCAGTCAAATTAATACAAATTGACAAAAACAGTGGTAAAAAAACTTTAACAGTGGTTGACAAAATAGAGAAATGTGTGTTCAAGACAAAAAACAGAGGAATAGGTGATTACAAGCAAAGAATCTTTGGTTATGCTATATAAGACTAGCGTTGCATTGTTGTAGAAAAATATGTAGTATTTAGAATGGAATACTAGAGTTTAAGAATTATTAGGGTGTTATTGCTTTAGCTAATTTATAGTTTCTGGTATATATGATGTGGTGCCTGTAGGAAGCAGGCTAGACTAGGAGGGATGAGATCAGGAGCATTCCCAGGAAGATGTTAAGTGTGTGTGTAGAGATTTTTTAAAAGCTGGAAGGTTAGCAGTGGTACAAATGGAGGGGGGAAGGGAGTTCCAATTGCGTGCCAGGGAAAAGGACAGCAGATTTTTCCCTGGCGAGTGAAGAGGTTTGTACAGTTCTATCAGATTTTGGTTATTAGATCTTAGGGCTCTTTGTGGCATGTGCATTTTAAAGGTGGAGCTGAGTGAGGGACAGAGGGATGGATGGAATATGAGTTTGTGGGCAAAGCAGAGCTGAGTAAAGGTGAGATAGTTAGGAAGCTCAAGCCGGTTTAGTTTGTGGAGAGATACACAGTGGTGGGTAGATGCTTTGTGGCCAGTAGCAAATTTGGCAATTTTATTATAACATGAGGACAGTTTTGTTTTAAGGGATGATTGAAGGTTTGCTAGAAGAGGAGCCCCATATAGAAGTGAAGGAATGAGGAATGTTGTTGCAAGAGTATGTTTAGTAGATGTGGAGAGGAATTTATTATGTCGATAAAGCATGCCAAGTTTATAATGTTTTTTTTTTTTATGTTTAGTAGTAGGTGGCTATTGAATTTGAGCTGGTCATCTATCAGGACACCTAACACTTTGCTTTCAGATACTAGTTAAAGAGGGGTGTTGTTTTGGCTGATGATAGAGAGTAGATTTTTGTTAATGGTTGTGTTTTTAGAGGGGGTGAATACCATAAGCTTGGTTTTAGATGCATTGAGTGCTAGATGATTGTTTTTCATCCATTGTTCTGTGGTAGAGAAGGCCTCTTGGGTTAATTTTAAGAGAGTGGGAATGGATGTGGCTGTGCAGATGATTGTAGAGTCATCTGCATATTGAACAAGTTTGGCATGGGGAATTGAGTGGGAGAAGTCATTTATGAATATATTGAAGAGGAGAGGACCCAAGATGGAATCTTGGGGGACACCAGTGGATGTATTTAGAAAGGAAGAGATGGCTGTTTTCCATTTGACAGCTTGTTGCCTATGGGAGAGATAGTTGATGAACCAATTGATTGTGGCAGGGGATAGGTTAAGGTTAGATAGCTTAGTAAGGAGAAGGCTGTGAGATATGGTGTCGAAGGCTTTAGAAAGGTCGAGAAGGAGAGTGGATACAACAGAGCCAGAGTCTCGGGCAGTATTTACTGTTTCCAGGAAGGAAAGGAGGGCAGTCATGGTGCTGTGGCTGGGTCTGTACAAAACATTCTTTAGTATATACATCATGTTTTTTTTAATCCTCAAGTATTAAATATACTGAAATAATTGCATTCAAATATTTATTATCTAAGCCCAGTTCAGTACTTTATGTTCACTTCACTGTCAACCAAGATGTATATGGACAGTTCAGAGATATGACCATAATGTTATGGTTAAAATGACATTGAAACTGTATATTTTCAGCAGTGTATAATTGCTTGGAGTAGTACATAGTTTTTTGTCTCTTATAAATATTAGTCTATCTGTAATCTTCTGATATAAAATAATCAATAAAAGTAAAGAGTTAATTCAACAAGATGAAAGAGTTAATAAAAGAGTACTAAGTCATAAATGAAATTCTGTGATTGCAAAAAATAAAACTAAAGCAGACAGCTCATAACTGATAAAATATTTTCACAGAATGGTCTGTAAAAGAAAAAAGTTGTTAAATATATTCAGTTTTAATG
The DNA here is from genome assembly GCF_019279795.1 of Protopterus annectens. Lineage (NCBI taxonomy): Eukaryota > Metazoa > Chordata > Ceratodontiformes > Protopteridae > Protopterus > Protopterus annectens. The sequence continues at coordinate 1,782,569,126 of NC_056737.1, read as the reverse complement.
GTAATACTTGATATCACTGTATTAACTATGTAAAATTGAATTTTGACTTGTGCTTCTTAATAAAAAACAAAAAGAGAGAATTGTACAATTATGCTCAACAAGATATTAAGGTTGAATGTAACTTTGTTACAAATGTGCAACATAAGTATAAAATAAAGCTTGCTTAAATGCAGAAACAGAGTTTAGTAATATGTGATTGACATCCATACTAAATGACTGTGGCTTAAAAAAATAAGGAACTTGCTTATGAGTGTATTACACATACACCAAGAAAGCTGACTTCTTACAGACATGACAAGAATGTAATTTGCTTTCTTTAAAGAACTGACAACAGGACATGTTTTTCTAAGAAAGTTTAAAAATGTGCTTTACTAATCCACAAGGCGTTTCCTTGAAGACAGTTTACTTATCAGCATTTGCACAAGAACAGATGTGTCAGCATTTGCGTCATCAAAGCAGTATCTTTCCAAAACCAAGAGGGTGTATGTTTAACTAAAAATATATATAAAGTCTGTATTAAATCTAGTTATGTTAGGGGTAATGGTAGGGACACATTTTGTCCTGAGGTAAATGTTATATCTCTCACATAATCTGTACTATATGAGAATTAAAGTAGAACATTTTCTGAAGCTGTAACAGAAGTATGTGTGGTTTATTATAAAACATTATTGGTTACTGCTCTTAAAGACAGGTGCTGCAAAGTATATTCTCTCATCAGTGTATATTCTGCAAGTTTCGGTATGCAACAGACTGTGAATGCAACTATAATCAGACTTTGATTTCAGCAGAATCCAGCCAGCAAGACTGAGTGTAGACTTCAAATCCATCACAGTAAGCATCAGAGTACCAGCACAGTGTTATGGAACAATTAAAATAAATTTTTTCAACCTACTTCAAACCCAAAACCCCAGCTATTGGCAAGGAAAATACTGCAAGCCCTGGGGTTCAGGACCTGTTGCATTCTACTAATTCCATATGCAAGACTGCATATGAGAAAACTCCAATGATATCTAAAAAGCCTATAGTATCAACATTCTCAGGACCTGGAAACAATGACTTCTATCATTCCTTGTATGAAGACAGAGTTCCTTTGGTAGGCAGAGGCCTGCTACCACAACAAGGGACTCCCTTTCACTCTACCTCCTGCCGCCCAAACCCTGACAACAGACGTATAAGACTATGCATGGGGGGGCTCAGATGGCAGGGCAATGCATTCAGGGCAAATGGAACCCGAGACAGATGCACCTGCATATCAATCAAAAAGAAATGTTGGCTGTACAGAATGCTCTGACAGCCTTCAAAGACCGTATTTTTCCAGGACAACTATTGGTAAAGACAGACAACACCACAGTTATGTGGTACATAAACAAGCAGGGGGGAACCCACTGCTTGGTACATAAACAAGCAGGGGGGAACCCACTTGTACCCTCTCTGCAGACTAGCGATGGCTCTGTGGAACACAGCCTTGAGCTACCAAGTACACCTACAAGCTCAATTCCTGACAGGCAAACTAAATTCACTGGCAGATGACTTAAGCAGAAATCTCATGGACCCACGTGAATGGAAACTAGAACCCAAAATATTCAACCTCTTGAGGAAGAAATGGGGGACTCCAGAGGTAGACCTGTTTGCCTCCCCTCAGAACTACCAATTGAACAAATTCTGCACAAGAACTCCCCACAGTCAAGCTTGGAAAGTGGATGCCCTGTTCTTTACCTGGGAAAGCCTCTCAGTTTATGCCTTTCCCCCTCTGCCTCACCTCTTGAAGGTTCTACTAAAGATCAAACAGGACAAGCCAAGGACAATACTGATTACACCAGACTGGCCACACTGGCACTGGTACCCCCTCTTGCGCAGTATGACACTGCTGCAACCATGGCACCTGCCTCAGACCCCTTCCCTGCTGTCCCAGCAGGCGGGTCAGATTCTGCACCCTCAGCTTCAAACCCTGAACCTTGCAGCCTGGCTAATTCCCCGAGCTCTCTTCTAGCATCCCTCAGTAAGCAGGTGCTGGATGTCATTCTGGAGGCAAGGAGACCTGGTACTAGAAAATTCTATGCTGAAAAGTAAAAATTATGCTGTTCCTGGAGCCAGGCTCAGGGGATGGGCACAACAGTGCCCAGCTTACCTCATATTCTACAGGACTTAATAGAAATGCTCCACAAGGGCCTATCCTTCTCGTCAATTAAAATTCATGCCTCTGCCATTTCAGCGCATTATAATACTGAGCCACCCCTCTTCTCTCACCCCTTGCTAAAACAATTCCTTAGAGGGGCCAAAAATTTAAGACCCCTCAGGAGAGCTCCCACTCTAGCCTGGGACCTTAACTTTGTACTGGAAAAGCTCACTCTTCCCCCCTTTGAGCCAGCTGCAACAGCAGAGTTGAAATTCCTTTCTTGGAAAACAGAGTTTCTTCTAGCCATCACTTCAGCAAGAGGAGTGTCTGGATTACAGGCCCTCATGGCAGTGGAACCCTTCATTATCTTCCATGCGGACAGGGTTTCCCTCAGGGCTAATCCTTCCTTTATACCCAAGGTGGTGTCTAGTGTGGCCCTAAATCAGTCCATTCATTTACCTACTTTTTTCCCTAATCCACAAAACAAAGGGGAACGAATACTGCACTCTCTGGACATGCACAGACAACTTAGATTTTATTTGGACAGGACTAAGCCTCTCAGAAAATCTGAACAGCTACTAGTTGGCTTTGCTGCAGGGGCATAGGGAAAGGCCATTTCAAAGCAAACCATTTCCAAATGGATAGCCCATTGCATTAATTTCTGCTACAAGCACCATGGAAAACCTACCCCACAGGGGATAAGATCACATTCCACCAGAGCTGCATCAACCTCTGTGGCTTTTCTCAGAGGAGTCCCTACCAGGGACATCCTAGAAGCTGCTACCTGGAGCTCTGTACATACCTTCACCAAGCATTACCACATGCCTATCTTTTCTAAATCCAGAGCTGGATTTGCCACTGCAGTCTTACAGAGCTTAATAGCTGGCCCTAATGCTCCTTAACTTCCTCCTCCCTTCCTTAGCTTTAGGAATCAACCCAAATGTGATGACTGCAACAGTGAAACACAAAGAATATAGTACAGTTGTGTACACTTACCATAAATGTAGATGTTTGAGTGTATTCACTGTTGCAGTTCTGGTTACCCTCCCTCCAGCCCCCTGATTTCTCTTGGCTCTACCTTTCATTCTTGTTTAGTATATTTATTTTTTCTGGTGTATTTGCTTTTTGATGGGGTTGTACCATACCATATAATTGCTTCCTATTGTGGGGGCACCTGACATCTGGGGCAAGAAAAACTGATGTAATGGCATCTGCTGCATGTTTTATACCCCTGACGACCTGACGTCATGGAAGAAGAGACAGCATCAGATGCAGAAATCCGAAGACTCTGGTATTCAGGCTGGCTGAGGGCTACCTGCAGGCAGATAACCCAAATGTGATGACTGCAACAGTGAATACACTCGAACATCTACATTTATGGTAAGTGTACACAACTGTACTTTCTGTAGTGCTCTATTTGGAGTATAAACTGTAGCAACTGAAGTTTTCTGCAGTTTAAAAGAAATATTTATTTTTGTAATTTAGTAAAATGTGAAGGAGGTTCAAGCACTGGGAGCATAAATGGCACCTGACTGGCTCATGCATTTTAAGAGCTATATATTTTTGCTCTTCCAATTAAGAGCTGGAGCAAGAGAGGTGCATTGCATATCTGGCCATCTGGTTGGTGTGTGCCCGTAGAAGGACTGGACTTTTTTTTTTGCTCTTCATAAGAGCTGGAAGCGGGGTTTGTGTGTATTGGGTACTACCTGCAGGAAGCCGATTGTCATCCTTTTATTTGCAGAAGTCCTTTTGTTTTTTATTTTTCTCTTCACTTAAACAGCTGAGGGGGTAGTGTGCTAGTTTGTGGGACCTGCACAGGGCACTGGCTGAACCAACAACACCTTTGTGTATGACTACAAAGGCCAAATTTGACCCATGCCAAGAAAGACTATCAGAAAAATAAAGTCAATGTCTAGGAATCTGCTAAGAATTTCACTCAGCCTTGTGTGATGCAGCAATATCAATCAGTTCAGACATGGTCATACAGGCCAGAGAATTAAGTGATGTAGATGAGAAAGCAGACCAATCACAACTCTGTCATAGTACTGCAAGAAATGATCACGTGAGCCGCTGCCATGGTCATGGTTATGGTGGGTCTGACGACACAGGCTGGTATTTTAAAACAGTCATAATGCATAGGAAGTAGCTCTTTGACACATAAGATCCCATGTGTGGAATGTGATCGATAAAGTAAGGTAATGATCCTAAATAATGAAGTTCAAAGCATTTTCCAGAGTTGTTAGTAAGAGACTGCTATTGTCTTTTTAAGTTCCACTCCATGTCTCACTGTGTACAAACTAGCCAGGGAATTATGCTATGGTATCTCAGAATATTTTATTTCCATTACTATGAGGAACACTGATGCCAGAGTTAGTATGAAGCAGGTGTGTTAGGGCATGGGGGCAAAGCCCCTCCTCCAGCAAAACTGCTTCAAACCTTTTATGGTATATTCTGACTGATCCGAGATTCATATTGCTAAGTTACTGCATAATGAAGTTACACTTTCTCTTTCAGAGTTGAGGGACTTGCATTTATAGGTCTTGTGTTTCCAGTAACAAAGCATCTAACTGCCATCAGATCACATCTCTTAATATTAATGGAAAGTGCAGTAATTCACCAAAGTCAATAGCTGTTGCTTTAGTAACATATCTTGCCCAGGGGACAAATTCTAAGGAGTCCTCACCATGTTTGAAAAAGAACTAATGAAAATGTATTCATTTTTATTATTAAATTCCAGTCAAACAGGTCTTTTTTTGCCAGTCAGTAAATGATCAGGGAAATCCCTAATTGTAGTTAAGCAGATGTGTACAGTCTCTGTTCCAAATTTCTCAGGGCATGCAATGCAATTAATGCAGAGTCACTACTGCATGTCAGTAATTTTTCTTTTAATCTGGAGTTTTCTTTGAAGTTTAGAAAGCCATCCATGCTATTTCAATGTATATGTAAGACCCTAGAACCAACATATAGTCTTACATGTCCCTTTCTTTGCTGTTTACACTGTCCAAAACCTTGAAAAATGCTCTGTCTCCATATAAGCCCATTTGGAATCATGTGGCTTGTTGTCTAACTGGCAAAATGAGTTTCTTAAATGCACAGAAGCATAACTGTTTGACTTTCACTGACAGGCCTCATTTTCTGGATAGAGGCTGACAATCACCTCAGTTGAGTAATACTTAATGACCTTGCTAAGGCTACACTTTGTGTGACTGACTGACTCATACTGTGTGACATGTCATGCAGGGCATTATATCAATACTGCATCATACCTTGTCTTATTAAAATATGGGTTCCTTAGAGGTCCACCTTAGGTTCTATACTTTTTTACCCTGTTTATCAATGCACTCAGTGTTGGATTCCCACACATAAGCAAGTTATGATATGCAATAAGTCAGTGATGTGAATCTCATATCAGTTATAGACAGTAATCTCTGACAAACTCAAGGAACGTTTGCTGTAGGTTACTCTTTCTGTTTTGATCTTCACGTTATCATTAGCTACATAAGTCTCTGTTGTGTGGTACCTGTGCAAGACTTAAAGGACCACTATGGGCAAATGATGAAGAAACATATATTTTATATCTTGCCATGATTTACTACACCTCCCAATGCTGCCTGCAGCCAAATAAGTACTCATTCTTAATGTTATTTTGTTTTTACTCTTGTCTGCCCTCATGGGGGCAGACATCATGATTCCTTTGGAAAGCTAAATCTGTCCCATAATGCACAGACTGAGAACAAATAGCCCTACCGTTTGTTTAGACTAGACTTCCATTCACTTAGAATGGAACACCTGAAAAACCTGCCAAGTTTGAAAGTCTGTAGCTCATGTGTCATTGACTGGTATGCGCTGAGTTTTACAAATGTTGTTCCCTACTGATGTACTACACATTCTCTGAAAGAAACTTGCAAAAGTGTCAACAAATTACTGAGATAAAAAAGACTTTTCACAAGGAGCAGTTTTGCAAGTTTCAGTTCCTGGCCAAGTTACTCCTCCCATCTCCCCTCCTTCAGTGGGCTACAGTCTCACATTTCCAGCTTTACTAGATTCAGTTTTGCATGACAATAGAGATTAAAAAAAATCGCAGCCTGGTGTGCCACTAAATCTGTTCCCCTTGTATATCTCTTCACTTCTGAATAGTATTTCCCAAGAATAAAAAAAAAAAAAAAAGCAAATGCATCAGTCCAGAGTTTAGGCCAGTCTATCCATTTTTAAAATGTGCACAGTAAAATATTCAACTTGTAATGCATTTTGGCTGCTGACATGGCTATCTTTACATAGTTATTCTCTTATAGTATAACCTGAACTTCTGGTATTTAATGATAAAGTTTACAACAGTTCTCAGTTTCTTAACAATTACCTCCCAAGCCTCTGATGTGACCCAGTACTTTTTCCTACTATTGCTGTATCTAGTTTGTCTTAGTTGTATACCTGTAGCATGTCTCTCAGCAACAGACTCCTGGAGAAAACTCCAAAGTAGATATTTCTATTGAAAGAGTAGCAGCAGCTGTAGCAGTGATACCACACTCCAAAACAATACACTCAGTCAGTACTGACAAACACAGGGGAATGTATATGTCTGAATCAAGCAGTGATGAAATTGCTAGGGACTTCACTGAGCACAATTTTACTCTTAATCTTTCCATTTCATAATCCATAACACTCGCACCACACTTACAAAGGCACATCTCCACCTTACAAACACAGCTACCCACATCCACACACCATACCAGTCAAATTTAAGGCTTTTCTCACCTCTCTGCAAAACACTGCTGTAATGGCTTTGGCAAACAAATGAAAATGATTGATGGGTGTTGGTTCAGGGCTCCCATCCATATCTCTCAACAGTACAGATTTCTGCTGGAAGTCCAGATTTTTTTGTCTGTTTTTCGTAAAATTGCAGTTTTCTGTCAAATCACTGGCAAGTCATTGAACACTGAAGTCAGAAAGTTGACAGGCATTTGATTTTCAGATTTCATATCCTTAAGAAAATCCACTCTAAAGCAAAACCTGTTTATCAACTTCCTAAGTTTGTAAGTGCAATATGTATTGTCCCAATTTTTGGGCCTTTGTCCCCTATTATTTATGGTGTCCAGATTTCTTGTTCTATGATAAGAGGTATGCTCTATCCCTTCTTACTGGAGCCAGTCCACTGCACTTGCACAAGTGTCCCCCTCATCTTGTTGTCCATGTTATTTCTTCTTTTCCTTGGTTTCATTTCTCTTACTTGTAATGTTACTTTTACTGATTTTTTTCTCCTGCCTCCCATATCTACCCTAATTATTACTTCTAACAAATACTTTTTCTCACTCTTTCTTCTCTTCCTCTCCTCCTGTTTATCCACTACTTGAACTTTTCCACTCTGACATTTGCTTAATGAACTGTCACCCTTATAATGTCAGCACATTTCAATGCTACATAATACTGTATTTAGTCTAATAGGTTCATAGGTTGGTACTAGGCTATCGGTCCAAGGGCCTAAGTAAGCCTAGCCAACAAGGTTCCCTGGCGCTTATGCCACCCAAGAAAGTTATTTTCCTGTGCCACTGTTGAGCAGAGACACAGAAGTGTTCCCCGGGGTGTATTTCCTATTTCCCATCCACTCATCAAGATTTTTCTTGAAAAGTGCTAATGAAGAACTTTGCTTGACATAGATGGGTAGCCTGTTCCAGAGTTTGGGAAGTCTCTGGGACAGGAATCTATCCCTCCAGCATGTCCTGTTTATTGTGGTGACAAGATTTAGGTCCCTAGAGCGTGTAGCTCAGAGGGATTGGGATTTCTTTAGGTGTAGCATGTGCAACAGCTCTGGGTTTGACATAACTTTATATGTTAGGCAGAAATCACCTCAGAGTAGGCGATATGCTATGGAGTAAAGCTGGAGTTTTTTGAGATGGTCAGTGTAGGACATCTTTTTGAGGCCAGTAATCCTCTTTGTGAGGTACTTCTGTGGCCTTTCCAGCTGCTGCAGATGTCTTGAGGTACATTCCAAAAGGGGCATTGTACTCTATAATGGGTCTAATGAGTGTCGAGTAGTGGGGAACAGTGATCTCTTTTTTCCTGGATGAGAACTCTTTTGTGATGAGGTGTGCCATGTAGAAGGACGTCCTGACTACTGTGGTGATGTGATTATCAAAGGAGAAACTACTGTCCACCTGGGTTCCCAGATCTCTTATCACACATTCGGTGTTAAGTAGACTGCTGCCTATGTGGTAGTTCACGGGTACAGAGTTTTTACCAAAGGGGATAACAATGCACTTTTTGGCATTGGCCTTGAGGCCATGCTTCTGACATCAGGCATCTGTCTCAGTGAGGCCCTTCTGTAGGATGTCCACATCATTTGGGGACTGGACTATGGCTCCTAGTTTGCAGTCATCTGTGAACTTCGTTAGCCAGAGGCCTTCTGTATTAGCCTGTACTTCAGAGAAGTAGATACCAAACAGGAGAGGTCCCAGGACTGAACCCTGTGGTACTCCACTTGTCACTGGTTTGATGTCAGATTTGGAGTCTGCAACTTTTACAGTGTGGGTTTTGTCAATGAGCCAGTTGGCAACCCATCTTGTGACGTAGGGACTTGTACCTAGTTTAGTGAGTTTAGCTATAATTCTAGAATGGGGGATGGTGTCAAAAGCCTTGGCGAGGTCAAGATAGGCTGTGTGAACCACCTTAGCCTCCTCTACGGCTTTGGTGACTGCCTCAAAGAAGTCGATTAGATTCAGGATGCATGATCTGCCTTTCACAAACCTGAACTGGGTGGGGTCCAGAGTTTGGAGGTTACCAATGTCGTTATTTATGAGTTCCATGATTATACGTTCCATGGCCTTGCAGACCAGGTTCATCAGGCTAATGGGGCGATAGTTCCCGGGATCAGTGTTGACTCCCCCTTTGTGGAGTGGGATAACTGTTGCTGTGTGCCATTCAGAGGGCACAAAGCCTGATGTGAGGCTATGATTGAACATGGTGCTTAGGTGGAGAGCCAGTTTGTTCTGAAGTTTGTGTAAAACACAGCCTGGGATGTTGTCCAGTCCCATGGATGCTGTGTTTTTGGCTTTAGAGAGTGCAGCTTTTACCTGTGTAGTTGTGATTACAGGGACTCTGCATTCTTCCTGTATAGATATGGGCCCTTTACGGTGTGAGAGGGTGGGAAAGTTAGCACTGAACCTATCTGCCAGGATGTTGACAATATCACTTGGTTCTGTCATTTTCATGCCGTTGTGCTGTAACTCAGAGCAGATCTGGGTGTTGCCATTGAGAGTCTTGACATAGCTATAGAATGCTTTGTGGCTGTCCTTAGAATCAGTGGTGATTTTTATTTTCATAGCTAGCTTTGGAGGCTCTTATAAGGGATCTCAGCTTCTTACTGAGGCTGACCAGGGAGCTCCACCACTCATGGGATTTTACTCTCTTTTGCAACAGTTTCTTTCTTATGTTGTACAGTTTGTTTATGGCAGCGGACCACCAGATTGGCTTCCTTTTTTTGGAGGATAGCTTCTTGGTTCTGTTTGGGATAGCATGATCCATTCACTCATGTAAGTGCTTATAGAGTGCATTTGTGTAGGATTCAGCAGTTGTACCTGTTTTGTTCATCTGCATGGGTGTCATGAAGTTCACCACTTCTGTCTTAAGAGGCATGAAGTTGGCTTTGGAGACATTTTTTACTGTGGTTTCCTTAATGGTGGGTGGGGGCGGGATGTGGATATCTAGGGCGATTAGCTTATTGTCGGATCTGACCGAGGAGTTGACTTCAGGTGTGGAACACCGGTCATTCATGTTGATAATGGCTAGTTCTAAGATATTGTTGTCCTAGGTGGGGGTGTGGATAAGTTGATCCAGGGCAATGGAACTTATGCATCGAATGAAGGAGTTGGTACATGAGTAGTTTTTCCAGTTAATGGTAGGGTAGTTGAAATCACCCATTATTAGGGTGTTTGGTTGAACCCTAATATTTTCCAGTATATCAAGAAAAGAGGAGTGGGAATCCTGGGGCATGATGGGGGATCTGTAGCAAGCTACAATTTGGATTGCAGTTTTGCCCAAAGTTAGTTGCACTTGGATAACCTCGGATGCATTATGCTGAGCAACTAGCCTGGAGGTGTGGACATCCTTAGTGAATATGGACACACCTCCGCCTTTGGTGTTCCAGTCCAGGTTACGTGGCCGAAAAGTGTGGTATGAGTTATAGCCTGGTAGTGCAGGGGTGCTCTTTGGAGCCTTGAACCAGGTCCCAGTCACTACACAGATATCGATGTTCTCCATTTTAAGGAGTGCCTTGAGTGAGTACATTTTGAGATTTAGACTTCTATTATTGAGTAGCATTACCCTCAACTTTTGCTTGCCTGTTCCTGTTATGGTGGTGAATTTATCATTTGAACCTTGTCTAAAAAAGGCAATATAGGGGCGGCAAGAGCCTTAGCCAGTATCCAGAATCCCATGGACGACAGGTGCAGGCCATCTCTGGCAAAGCATCGTAGTCTGTTGACCATGTCATCCCAGGCAGACAGATACTGGATCACCTAAGAATGACACCAGAAGCTTAGCCAATTGTTGAAGTCAATAATTTTGTCCTTGTACTGTGGTATCATTCTGGGTGATGGAAGAATGGTACTCAGGGCTAGGGTCATACCTCCCTGGGCTACAAGATCAGAGAGCTTTGCCATGTCTCTTTTCATGTATTCCAGGGAGGTACGTCTCAGGTCATTCACACCAACATGGACAATGACAGAGTCATATTCGTACTTGTTGTGGAGAGACTTGAGTGCGTGGTTTATGTGGCGGATCCTGGCACCCGACAGGCAGCTGACAGTACCTTCTTGCTTAGCCTGGTGACTGGGACATCAGTGTGCCTGACTATAGTGTCACCTATGACTAGTGTGTTGGGTACATTGTTTTGCCTAATATATTATATATGTTATAAATATATACATATATATATATATATATATATATATATATATATATATATATATATGTTTGCCCATAATATCTGAATAAGTGAGTGGGAATTTCATGACAGCATCAAGGAAACATTTTCCTTCCTTCTGTGTTTTATTCTTAAGTTTTAGATTTTTCTTGGTATATTGATTGATTTTCTTAGTATATTTTATTTTTTATTTATTTTTCATTTGTTTACCAGGTTAGTCTGACTGAACACAAGGTGACCGTTTTCAGCAGAGGCTCGGGGAGAAAAGCTCCAGACACATAGTAAACAGTTATAAAAACTAATAAAAATAAATTATGCAAACATAACTATTTTGTACAAAGAGCACAGAAAATACAAAAGGAGTAAAATCAGAGTTTTCGATTGATGCAGCATACAGTGGTTAGAATATTGAGAAGCAATTAAACAAGATAATATGCAACAAATATACAATTGCTTGAACATAAATTCAAAAAGAAGTTTCCATACTCAGAGGGTCATAAACTAGAAATCATAACTATAGTGAGATGATTTATATTGCATTTATCTTGTTTTAATGATCGTATATGTGTATTATTGTACGTGTCATATGTGCACAAATATTTGTATTAATCTATGTATTTACAGTATATTGACAAAGTACTGGGTCACATCAGAGGCTTGGGAGGTCATTGTTCAGAAACTGAGAACTGTTGTAAAGCTTGGCACTGAATACCACAAGTTCAGGTTATGCTATAACAGAATAACTATGTAAAGATGACCATGCCAGCAGCCAGAACGCATTATAAACTGAATGTTTTACTGTTCACATTAAGAAATGGATAGATTGGCCCAAGCTCTGGACTGATGTGTGTGCTTTCCTTTTTTTTTTTTCCATTCCTGGGGAAATGCTATTTAGAAGTGAAGAGACATATAAGGGAACAGTTTTAGTGGCACACCAGGCTGTGATTTATTTGATGTCTATTGTCATGCAAAGCTGCCGAAATAGTTGAATCTACCCAAGCTGGAAATGTGAGACTGTAGCCCACTGAAGGAGGGGAGATGGGAGGAGTAACTTGACCAGGAACTGAAACTTGCAAAACTGCTCCTTGTGAAAAGTCTTTTTTATCTCAGTAATTTGTTGGCACTTTTGCAGGCTTCTTTCAGAGAATGTGTAGTACATCAATAGAAACATTTGGAAAACTCAGCACCTACCAGTCAATGACACATGAGCTGCCAACTCTCAAATTTAGCATTTTTTTTCAGGTGGCCCATTCTAAGTGAATGGAAGTCTAGTCCGACAGCAAATTGTAGGGCTATTTGTTCTCACAGTCTGTGCATTGAGACAGATTTAGCTTTACAAAGGAATCACAATGTCTGCCCCCATGAGGCAGACAAGAGTAAAAAAAAAATAAAATAAAATTAGGGATGAGTAATTATTTTGCTCCAGGCAGCTTTAGGAGGTGCAGTAAATCATGGCAAGATAAAAAAATATGTTTTTTCATTGTTTGCCCGTAGTGGTCCTTTAATATGGTAAACAAGACATAGAACCTTCCAGCAGAGGGTGCATGAACAGTTAAATATATACTAAGTTTCATTCATTTGGATGGATGTCAACAGCCTGGGTTCAAGTTGCCATTATACATTCAAAGGTTTGAGTATAAATCACTTTTCTGCTTGCTCCCCTTTATTGCATTAATCATTTGCTAATTCTTGAAGCAAGGTAGGCACTGTTTGAAAGATGCATTCATATGGTAATCAAATCTTTTTGAAAGGATGCTATCCTCCATCCATAAAGTATACCTGATTTGGAATGCACTCTTCCTGAAGCAGGAATCTCATCCAAAAACTGCCATGTATTATAAACAAATGCAGGGGTAAATCTGCAGGGATATTCCTTGTGTAAGATAGTTAAACACATTCCAAGAGGTTGAAGTCCTGACAGCTGTTCTGCTCTACAAGTTGATATACATGAATAATTTCAGGGCCTTGTACAAAATACACAGAGTTTAACCCACTGTAAGAAACTGTAGGTCTAATATTAACTACATTTGCACTCATTAACCTGCACCATCAAAATATTATAAGGCCTGAAACAGGGACGTCGGGAGGCATACTGACTGTACACATTTCAGTACAGTTTATCTGGAGTGGGGGGGGGGTAGAATCTGGCTGGCTGTAGGACCCAGCAGCTGTTACTTAAATTCACTTTCCTCCGGACTCCTCGCAAAAAAGAGCATTTTTTTTTTTTTTTTTTAGATTACGTGTCACAAAGCCACATGGCAATGATGGCATGCATTATGCTATTGCAGCTGCGCTGCTAGTATTCATTATTCAGTTAATTTCAGTTGTTGTTGTGTCTTTTGGCTTTTCCTGGTTACAGTATAAAATTATTAAGTATGTGAGCACTGCTACACAACTGTCTACAGTACAAAGTGGTCCGAATTTAATGTAACTCCTTCCTTCTTCCGGTATCTCACTTTTCATTCATTCATTTGTTGTTATCTCAATGAAAAGATGCAGTCTGCGACCCTGACACCTCGCGTTTATTGGGCTCAGAGACACGAAGATGTGTATTTGCGAGTGGTGCTTAATGACGTGCAGTTGAGATGAATTTGTAGCTGTCCTTACTGGACAAGAGAAGATCCCCGAGCCCGCAGTCTGGTTTGCGGCGATATAGTACAATCTTGAATGAAATGTGAATGGGCGAAGAAAGAATTGAATTTTTTAACAATTTTCAATGCTGCAGGTTACATAAAAATACTACGTGGACACATTGTGACCATTTAGTTAAGTTATTAAAGCTATAAAAATAATGATGTGAATAGTGTAATACAATTAAGGTAGGAAACATCTGCTTATGTTTTCAAGAATATTCTAGACTCGAATGCCACCGCTCACGTGCATCTATTTGAATTTAAACTTACAAAAACAGTTTTGGTAGTTCCCGTGGCTTACTGTGAAGAGGACGGCCTTGTAAAATGTATTTCAGATGTCATAAGCAGAACCACTAAAACGGACATACAGCCTTAAAAGCTCATTGTACTGGTGAGGCTGTGTCAAGAGAGTTGTTAGGAAACCTTGTCAGACTGCCATATAGTGACATTTCCATCATAGTACCTGTTGGTTGTTGTGATTAACTTTACTTTTCTTAGCTTATTGGATGTTGTAGAGGCTTTCTGTCACCTTCCTGGTCATCTTTTATTAAAGTTATGATCCTTGAGGCAGGCCACCTGAATTATCCCTCAGGAGTACACCATGTGTAGTCAAGGAAGGGATTATTCTCCATTGATGTACGAGAGGACTACTGGGAGTGTGACTCTAAACAGGAAGAGGATGTAGTTTGGTTATGCTGGAAGCACTTGCGGTGTTAGGGCAGATTTACTTAAGACATAAACTAGCTAAGTAAAGTATGGGGACACAAAGTACTGAGGCTGTAACCTAGAGGAGGGTATGTGCAGGAGCAGCCTTAGGTCAACTGGTACCCTAGGCAAAAGGGCTCCATGGTGCCCCCCACCACACCACACCACCTGATGCCCCCATCCTGGTCTACTTACACCAAATAAACACTGGAAAGTGCCCCTACTAGAGCGGCGCCCTAGGCGGCCGCCTAGTTGGCCTATACCTAAGGTCGGCTATGGATATGTGGTAGGAGATAGCAGTATAGCTTCCTGTGACAAGATGGGTCCAGATGCAAGATCCATACATCACCCACTGTAGCAGCATTGTCAAATTGTATTCCCTTCTGACATAGGAAGATTAGCCAGGAATAGGTGAGAGAGATTTTTTAGGATGTATAAGACATGTGTTAAGAATATTTAGGCTTGCCCTTTCAGCTGCTTTCAGTGGAAATACAGCAGTCTAAGAGGAGCAAGGGTGTCACAGTTAAATTGTAGTGAGAATGGAAAGGTTGACACTTTATTTTTTACATCATTTTTTTAAGGTGTTGGGGAAGGCTTTGTGCAATGAATATCTGTTTTGTCATGTCTATTCATTGTCATGGTGCTTTCACTTTGATAAGAAAGTACTGTACAATTTATACATCTATGTTAGATATCTAGATGTCCTTCAAGAATGCAACTGCAGTCATAACATATGGGTTGTCCTGCCTCAGGCAGCCCTCGGTCGGCCGGATTCCAAAGTCTGGGTCCGGCGTCGGCTGGTGTCACCTCCTCTCTGATGTTAGAGCGGCTGGAGTATAAAGGCATCGGCTGACGCCATCTTCTCCAGTCTTTCTTGCCACGCCATGCCCGAAGCAGAAGCAGTTCGCAAGTGCCGGTCGGTTAGCTCCTGTGTTTTCAGTACCGAAGTCATCTAAAAGCTAAGTACCCGTTAGAACATTTTTCTTGCCTCAGCCGATGTCAGAACAAATTGAGAAAGTTAATAATTGTTTGTCTTGTGGTAAACAAATACCTCATAAGGACTTCCATTCTTACTGCCTTCCTTGCCTGGGCCCAGACCACGACGTCTTGGCCTGTGCTGCCTGTGCTTGCTTTAATAAGCGCACTCTCAGGCGCTGGGCAGAATTTGCCGAAGACTTTTTCGGTGAACCTTACGCATATATTATGCCATCGGATCAACCAACTCAATCTACCAAAAAACGAAAGGACCGGGACCGACATCCTCGGCCCGCGTCCACCACCGATGCAACTCCTAAATCCTCCGCTAGTGCTTCGGTCCCTTCAGAAGTGGTAATTCAACCGCTCCAGGCCGACGACACAGCGTTAACACGTCCTTCGGTCTCGGAGACCTCTCCGGTGCCGGTTGTTGATTTTCCTCCGGAAACCAAAGTTCTGGATCTACCCGACACCATTCCCGTAGACAAGGTTACTCCTGCACGTGGGGCTGCAAGGCCTCCTGTATCCATGTCCATCAAGGCCTTTGCACGTGCTAAGGCCGCCAGCCAGGCCAAGGCCCATCCTAAACCTGCTGCTCAGGCCCCTTCTTCTGATAAACAGATCATGTCTCTTGCTGCAGATCTTATTTCTCTTATCAGGGGGTCTCAGCCTCACCCAGACAGAGGTTCTCAGCCACCTGCAGAGAAAAGGCCCAGAACTGAGCAGGCTGACAACCTCTCTTCAGATGAAGCCTCTGGGGATTCTGAGCATTCAGATACCCAAGAAGAATCCTTCCAGGCCTATGAGGACTCTGATGCTGAGGAATCAATTCCCTCTGCCTCCCCTCCAGAGGATTTCTTGTTTGGTGAAGTCCTGCACTCTATGAGGGAACATTTTAAATGGCAGGGTCAGGAATTCTCTGATTCCAGGAAAAGGCTACGTACCTTCCTCAAGCTTCCCCCAGCACAGACCTTTAGCTATTTCTCCTGTTATGGATATTTTGGATGATGTTTTCTCTGACTCCAGTACTAACCCTGATTCTCTCCCCCCTGCTCCTGTCAAGCCAGACAGATATTATAGGGTCCCTGACACTCATAAACATCTCTTTAAGGCCCACTCTGTGGATCTAGAAACCATTTCACAGGGCCCCAAGGGAGTGGCTACTTTCACTGCCAAGCATCCACTGCCAGCGGATAGGGAAGCTAGGTCCCTGGAGAGATGGGGTAAAAAAGTTTATACCTCTACCACCCTAGCCATGAGGTCACTTAACTGCCTTTTTCATATGTTTCAGTACCAGGATTTTTTACTGGATGATTTACAGAAAAAGCTAGCCTCTCCGGAGCCTATTGATAGAAAAGCATTGCAGGATCATATACATAACACTCAGCAGGTTAACAATCATTTTCTTCAGTGTGGTTATGATGCATTGGAGGCTTCATGTAGGGCAGCTATGACTGGGGCTGTGATATGTAGATATGCTTGGTTAAAAGATCAGCCATTGCCAGACCATGTTAAAGTAAAGTTACTTGATGCACCTCTGGAAAAACAGAAGCTTTTTGGTGCTAATGCACAAGATGTGTTGAAGTCCATTGAGGAAAAAGCAAAGTCAGTACAGACAGTCAAGGATTTCCTCCAGGTTCAAACACCCAGGTTCAGCAGAAACTGGCCTTCAAAGAATTGGTCCTTCCCAGACTCTGGCAAGTTTCAAAGGGGAAAAAACAGGCGTGCCCGAGGTAGAGGCCAATACCGAGGATCCTACAGGGGCCACCAATGGCAACCTCCAAATCAAAGAAGTGGCACAGGCAGCCCAGCTGCACCACAAGGACAATCACAATGACTTGACTTTCATACCACCTACAAAGGCTCAAAGAGAAGCACCTTTGGGCGGAAAATTATCCTTATTCTCAAAAAACTGGCATATCTTAACCAAGGACAACTGGATTCTGGATTTAATAGACAAGGGTTACAGATTCCACTTCCATACTTTACCAATAAGACAAGGCATGCCAAACCTGCCACATCATCAAAGGGCAGAGGCACTCACTCAAGTTTCAAAGCTGTTAAGTATAAAAGCAATAGAAAGGGTTCCTCCTCAGGAACAAGGCCAGGGATTTTATTCAAGACTGTTCCTTGTTCCAAGAAAAGAAAACAAACGGAGGCCTATACTGGACTTGTCTACTCTAAATACTTTTCTCATTGTGCCAAAGTTCAAAATGCTGACGTTGCAGCAACTTCTTCCCATGCTGGGCAAGGGGTCTTGGCTGGTCACTCTGGACCTCAAGGAGGCATACCTGCATGTCCCAGTCAGACAAAGCTGAAGAAGATACCTCAGATTTCTTGCAGGGATAGAGCATTATCAATTCTCAGCATTGCCGTTTGGCTTATCTACTGCACCCAGAGTGTTCACGAAATGCCTGGCATCAGTAGTGGCACACTGCAGACTCCAGGGGATTCAAATATACCCCTACCTGGACGACTGCCTCATACAAGCAGACAACAAACAAACCTTAATAGCAAACTTGGACTATGTCATTCAACTACTGCAGGCCTTGGGATACACAGTCAACATTCAAAAGTCAAGACTACTGCCATCCCAACAGATTATTTTCCTAGGAGCCAAACTGGACACAGAAACTCAAATGGCCTACCTCACAGAGGAGAAACAACAGCAGTTACCAGAGTACTTCAGAGGCCTAGCAAAGCTCTCCCAGCTGACTGCAAGGAAAATCCTGCAGGCCCTGGGGTTCATGGCATCTTGCATTCTTCTGATACCTTTGGCAAGACTTCATATGAGAAAGCTGCAATGGTACTTAAAAAGCTTATGGTCCCAACACAGCCAAAGCCTAGAGGACGTAATCCCACTCATTCCATGTCTGCAAAAAGAATTTTTGTGGTGGGCTCAAGCAAGTCAGTTAAACAAAGGCATGTCCTTCAACAAACCTCAAGCAGGTCAAATGATTACAACAGAAGCCTCAGATCATGGATGGGGGGTGCACATGGAGGGCAGATGCATTCAAGGTCTATGGACACCAAGGGAAAGACATCTGCACATAAACCAAAAAGAGATGTTGGCAGTGACACATGCAATCGAGACTTTCGAAAAATCACTACAACAAGGACATTTGCTAATAAGGACAGACAACACCACTGTCATGTGGTATATAAACAAGCAGGGAGGCACTCATTCTTATCCCCTCTGCAGACTAACAATGATTCTCTGGGAAAAATCCCTGAGTCTGAAGATACATTTGCAATCCCAGTTTGTGCCAGGCAAGGACAATGTACTGGCGGACAAGCTGAGCAGAAATTTCTTGGATCCACACGAATGGATGCTGCATCCTCACATTTTCTCACAAATAACAAAGACATGGGGAAGACAGGACATAGATCTCTTTGCATCTCACATGAATCATCACCTGGAAAAGTTCTGCACAAGGACCCACCATCCTCTAGCCTGGAAAACGGATGCTCTCTCCTTCAGCTGGAATTCCCTAAAAATTTATGCATTCCCTCCTCTACCTCTGCTGACCAAGGTAATACTGAAGATCAAAGCAGAACAACCAACGGACATTCTGATAGCTCCAGACTGGCCAAGGCAACACTGGTACCCATTACTGTTGAGCATAACTCGGACCAAACCGTGGCCTCTGCCCCTATGGCCCCTGCTTCTAACACAACACAATTACAGGACTGTCCATCAAAACCTGAAAACATTGCATCTGACAGCCTGGAGGTTACCATGACTCCTTCCGCTATCTCTCTTTCCAAAAAAGTTCAAGAGATCTTACTGGAAGCACGCAGACCTTCCACCAGAAAAACCTATTTAGCCAAGTGGAAGAGATTCAGCATCTGGAATGCCAACAGGGGTCAGGATACAACATTACTGAGTATACCTCAGATATTGGAATACTTGGCAGAAATGTTTCATACTGGACTCTCATATTCTTCTATAAAGATTCACGCCTCAGCAATCTCAGCAAAATACAATTGTGATCCACCAGTGTTTTCACATCCTTTGCTAAGACAGTTCCTAAGAGGGATAAAGAATATCAAACCTCCCAGAAAACAGCCAGTACCTGCATGGGACCTCAACTTCGTTTTGGAAAAATTAACTCTTCCTCCTTTTGAGCCAGCAGCAACTTCAGAAATGCAATTTCTATCATGGAAAACTGTTTTTCTATTGGCAGTCACATCTGCAAGAAGAGTCTCGGAGATACAGGCACTCATGGCAGTACCTCCCTTCCTCATTTTTCATCAGGACAGAGTTTTTCTAAGAACCAGTCCTACATTCATGCCAAAAGTAATTTCCAGGGTATCTCTAAATCAAGCTATTCACCTGCCTACTTTCTTCCCCAATCCGCAAAACAGGGGGGAAAAACTGCTGCATACTTTGGACATACACAGGCAACTGCGTTACTACTTGGACAGAACTAAGGTCACCAGAAAATCTGACCAACTGTTTGTAGCCTATGCTGCTGGAGTACAAGGAAAAGCAATCTCCAAACAAACAATTTCAAAATGGATTGGACACTGCATCAGATTCTGCTATTCTTTCCATGGAAAAGGTGTGCCAGCCAATATTAGGCCACATTCCACCAGAGCTATAGCCACATCCACAGCTTTCCTAAGAGGAGTGGCTACAAAGGACATTCTAGAGGCTGCTACATGGAGCTCCATGCATACATTTACCAAGCACTACAACCTGCCCTTATACTCCAGATCCCGAGCAGGCTTTGCTTCGGCAGTCCTGCAGGGCATTTTAGCTACACCATCCCTTTCTTAGTTCCATCCACCCCCAGCTTGGCTATGGTATTCAACCCATATGTTATGACTGCAGTTGCATTCTTGAAGGAAATAGTACAGTTTTGTACCTACCATAAATGTAGATGTCCGATAGATATGCAACTGCAGTCGGATTATCCCACCCTCCTACCCCTCTGCAACCTTCTTTATGGGTCCACTACTACTTCCTATTAGCTGGGGGTACCTCCTATGGTGTATCTGTTTATTACTGTTGTGCATGTCTGGAATTGTTTATCCATTCACCAACTTTAGCCTTCCTAGGAGGGCACCTGGCATCTGGGGCAAGAAACACTGAAGAAGATGGCGTCGGCCAATGCCTTTATACTCCAGCCGCTCTGACGTCGGAGAGGAGGCGACACCAGCTGACGCCGGACCCAGACTTTCGAATCCGGCCGACCGAGGGCTGCCTGAGGCAGGACAACCCATATTTTATGACTGCAGTTGCATATCTATCGGACATCTACATTTATGGTAGGTACAAAACTGTACTTTCTTGATGACCGCTACAGCAAAAGAGTGGTCTAAAGAATTATCCATGGTGTGTCGAATGAGTCTTATTGGTTACTACTGTACTAGACTTGGACTTAATTTTGGGTAAAGGTTTTGGATGAGTACAATTTAGAAACATCCATCCTGCTTTGTTTGAACATGACTTGTGTACTTTATTTTAAAGTTAGGTGATTCAGTTGACTTACTGAAAAAAAACTGACCATAGCTACACAGGAGTGGAACTCTCAGCAGTACAATAGCTGCTGCTGCATGTGAAAGGCTATTTCATATGTCTTTTGCCAAAATTAATTTCATACCTTTTTGCTTCATGGCTTATGGTAGCTGTACTGATGTAGAATGCATTGGCCCCTGTATTGATTGATGTAAATAGCTTCCTTTTGTTTAAAATTCTTCATAAAAATTGTGTTTTCCTTACACATATGTCAGTGAACCCTACCCTTTGTGAAATAAATCAGTGTAGCATTAACATTGGGGTGCACACACAGACTTTAATGGAACATAAAAGTATTCTTGGGTTGGCATATTTCAGGGGCACATTTCATACTATCCTTTTGCTGACATCGCTGAGGGATGCAGTAAAACTAATACAAAGCTTTGCAAACTACCAGCTCAAATGAAGTACTGCCCAGGTGTGTAATGAATGGTAAGGAAGGTAATGCATTGTGGTAAATAATTCCAGATGTGTGTTAATGTAGGTATGAAATTTAGCAAAGTACTATAAATTTGCAGGGCAGTATTATGGAATATTTGTGCAGTAATGCTGACCTTTGCTTATACTGTCCTTAGGTTAATTAATTAATTATTTATCCCTGGCTTTTTGAGCCCCCCCCCCCTACTGTCCACTCTACACACCTTGTCAGTGCCTCCTCCGCTGGTAGCATGCTCCTCATGTAAGTCTTTTTTTTGCACTGCTATCCCTACAAAATGCAATACTTTTTCTGTTACCGTTGCTGTTTTTATCTGTAGCTGCAAAATGAACAGTATTTTATTTCGCCCTGTGACTGCTTGTGGTGTAACTAAGTATTAACATGTGGTTTATATGTTTTTTCTCTGTCAGCATAGAGTCAGGGTGGTGTTTATTTCTAGCACATGCACATTGCATTTTTTTCTAGTAGTATTTCTTGAGTACAGGGACACGTGATTCTAGGGCTGTGACAAATTATATTGTTGGTTTCTCTAAATGTGCTGAGATTTGTAGTTTATACATTAAGGTTTTGTGTAGTGCTCTCATCTGTTTCATTTTTCGCACTTTATTGTATTTACTGTTGTAATTTGCTCCCCTGTGTTAGCGCAAAAAGAAAAACAAACTAATACCTATCTAATACTGCAAGTGACTTTGTATTTTTCAATGCTAAACATTTAGTCTACAGTAAATGTAACAGAGCACAATGTGTAGAGGTTTTACTAGAAGAACAAGTGCACTGTATAAGTCACACACAGTGAATTTGCTGTGCTCGCACTTGTTTCAGCAGAAATACCATTGTATTGGGAAATTGTCACCTGATTTATCTTACTGTTTCTTCCTTACATTATCAATACTTGCTGGTTTATTTTTTCTACAAACTGATCTTTTCTAGACTTGTTTTTTGTTCCTACTACTCTCCTAACTTTTCTCCTACCTCTTTCTTTTTTCCCATAGTGCTACCGAATCATTACTTTCTAGCTGAAACCCTGTTTCCTACAGCACTGAAGTTCAAGGCCCCTGCAAAGAACGGCTATCTGTCTGATGTACTACAATTTCCCACTGACTTGTATTTGCACAAAGTATGTTTTAATCATATTTGTTTGTTATATGCTCCAGTAGCTTAATTTCTGGTTGTAAGGGAGCACGTTATCAGGATCGGCAGCTGCACCATATAGCCCCCCAAACGAAACAGCTTTATTTTTCTTAAAACCCCTTCAGTCTTATGGCACCCCATCTGGATTCCTTGCCATTTTATCATATCCCTTCCTGGTGCATAGCCCTACTGTTTGTTTTCTCTGTCTTTATACCCCACAAAGTCATAGCTACCAAAATGTTTCTCACAAACTGATACAGTTGCTTTCCTGTCATTTCTTTTTGTAATCTCCCTCCTTTGTCTGCTCTAACCTATTCTCAAATTACCTGCTTGCAGGCGCTGTCCAAGCAGTGTTACTCATTCTCAGAATTTTTTTTTTTCTCTCAGCATCCTTTTTCTCAGCATTCTGTGTCTTGTGCTAACCAGGTCCGTTCCCCTACCCTACCCCCATACCCACATCAAATACTTTTATCCTATCCACTCCCTCCCCTTCAACCACTCATACTCCACTTCCTGCCTGTTAGCACCCAACCCATAATCCATCACTATTTACCACATCACCTCCTACTCTCTAAGTGTTCATTCACACATCTCTCACCTTTAATCCCCTCATAACCTAACATGCTACTTTCAGACTTTGCCTTGCCAATTCTAACATTGCTCTGTGTTCTAACTTCCTATCATACCAACCTTTCCCAGCCTTTTATACACTCTACCACATGTATCCCCAAATATTCTCCTCCATCTCAGTCCTTCCTAATCTCACCATCTCTCCAGCTTCTCCATTAACTGCCTTCATAAACTTGTTATATTAGAGCACTACCCTCGCTCCTATAAATCCAAACCAAAACTACACCACCATCTCTTGCTACTAGCCAATTTTACTTCACTTCCTAGTAATATACTTCTCGCTGGTGACATCCACCCCAATCCTGGCCTCCCCTCTTCATAACCCTACACCTGCATTCCCTCCTCCACCCCCCCCATCCAACCACCTGTCACACCCTACTCATCCTCCCTCTTACCAAACCTCACTACACAAACATTTCCCTATCTACTCCTTAAATGTACAAAGCCTCACTAACAAAATTCACTGACCTGCATTCCTGGATTGCCCAAACCACCCCTCACATCCTAACCTTATCCAAAACTTGGCTAGAACCCCACATAAACAAAGAAGTACTTCCACCTGGTTATAACATCTACTGCTCTGATAGAAATTCAAAAAAGGGTGGTGGTGTTGCCGTCCTTTATTCTGATCACTATCCCTACTCCAGACTTCCACCCAGATGGATATATCATTCTAAATTGTAATCTAAACCCTCACAAGAAATTTGTTATTGCCTCCATATACATCTCTCCTGGAAAAAATATTCCAATCCTGGAATCTGTCCTAGCCTGATTCTCACAGAGTATACCTTATGAAACCCTCATCCTAGGTGATGTTAACATCGATTGGACCAAACTTTCTACTGACTCTCCAACTTAGTATCGACCTTCAGGGATCCCCACCCACATGCACAATAGCTCTTCTTCCAACTCTACCATTAACTGGATCCTCACAAACTCTCCTAGCCTTTGCCGCAGTCCAACTACCTTACTAAATTCATTGAGTGACTATCTTCCTACTTCCATCCTGTGACTCTCTACCCAAGTTACTAAATCACCCCTCAGCAATCTGTAAGATACTAAGTAGAGTGAAACTGTTTTAAAGTGCTCTGCATAAGGTGGGTTTGTTTCACCTTGTATTCTTTTTGTATGGAACCTCTGAGGTGGCTGTAGTTGCTGCATATTCCTGGTCTGGTACATACCAAAGGGAGCAATGTACTCTGATTGGTCTTAATAGGGCAGAGTATAGTGTGGTAATTACCTCTTTTGGCCTTGATTCCATAACCTAACTGATAAGTTGCACAACCTAAAAGGATTTATTCATCACTGTAGCCATGTAGTGGTCAAAGTTGAGGCTATTGTCTACTTATGTACCCGTGTCTCTGACCACTGGGTCAACTCTTGGGGTGTATTATCATAGTAATTAACTGGAATGGCTAACTTTCCCATAGGATACAATTATGCATTTCTTAGCATTGAGTTTAAGACCATGGCTTTGGCATCATTTGTTAGTCAGAGATGGACCTTCTTGAAGAATACTATTGTCTGCAGGGGGAGTCATTGATAACCCCCAGCTTGCAGTCATCTGTTAACTTAGTTAGACATAAACCTTTAATATTTGCTTCTATTTCAGAAAAATAGATGCCCTGGGGACTCCACTAGTGACTGGCCTCTTGGTGGAGGTGGCTTCAACTATTTTGACCTTCTGAGTCCTATCAGCGACCCAGTTTGCTAACCAGTGGGCAGTTTAAAGGGTTTATACCAAAATTAGTGAGCTTGTCTTTAATGCCTGAGTGGGGTATTGTAGCAGATGCCTTGGGCAGGTCAAGGTAAGTTTTACTGTCATAATGCTTTGGTGACATTTTAAAGCCCACCAGATTTAATAGGCATGACCTTCACTTAACAAACCCAAACTGAGATGGGTCCATCATTTGCAGATTACCTATGTTTTCCTTTATCATGTCCATGATGATTCTTTCCATGGTCTTTCATATGAGGCTGGTAAGACTTCTGGGCCTGTAGTTACACGGATCAGTGGTTGGACCCAGTTTTTGCAAGGAGAATGATTGTAGCAGTCTTCCATTCTTTGGGCACAAAACCTGACTGAAGGTTCCAGTTGAAAAGTGTTTCAAGTGGATCAGAAAGATCCTGCTTCATGCTATTTATTAAACACCCTGGGATGTTATCGGGCCTATTGATGTTTTGTTTTTGCCCTTGAAAATTGCATTGATGACCTGTTCCCTAGTAATGGTTGGGGGGATTGTGGTATGTGGAATTTCTTCTGTGCTGTCAGTGGGAGGGAGTAGTTGGGGGAGAAATTTGAGCTTTAACTGTCTGCCAAAAGGTTGGCAATAGCCCTTGGTTCATTTGGAATGATGACATTTACTGTAAGTTCTGCATATTGTTATATATTTCCCTGAGGTTATGGACATAGCTAGAGAAAGCCCTGTAGTTGTCCTTTTTCTGAGAAGCTATTTTTTCTTCAAATTTAGCCTTTGAAGTATTAATTAACCCTCTTAGCCGCTTGTTTAGATTGGTCAGGGTCTTTTAGTATGTATGGCTTTGTTCCACCTATGCTTGGCCAAGATTTTTTTTCTTTTGTTGTGTAACCAGTTGGTACTATGATTCTACCAGGGTGGCTTGCATTTTGAGTTTCTTATTTTTAATATGATTGGGCAGAACTCACTCTATACAGCTGTCAGTATGACTGTACAGAGATTTCGTAAGTAGCTCAGCATATGCTATGATGTTTACTGAGTTTGGGGGTACAATTTAGCCAAGGTATTGCTTAGTAGAGAGAGGTTAGCCTTGGAATAGTTCCTAAAGGTTTTTACTTATGCTGGATCCCCAGATTTAATTTTTATTTCAAGTAATACCGCCTTATGGTCAGATCTGATGAATAGTTTCATAGTTTCATAGTATAGTACTAGGCTATCTGCCATGGGGCATTTGTAAGCCTAGCCATAGTGATGTGGCTTTTGCCACCCCATGAAGTGGTACAAAAAAATGTACAGAATAAATTTAGAATACTGTGCCTCTGTCTAGTAGTGACACAATGAAGGTCCCCTTATATAATAGAATTAGTTTACTGTGCCCCTGTCTAGCAGTGACATAGATGTGACCCCCGGGGTAAACTTACGATCTCCCATCCACTCATCAAGATTTCTCTTGAAAAGAGTCAGTGAGGGGCTCTGCCTAATACGAACTGGGATTTTATTCCAAAGCATGGGAAGCCTCTGGGTTATGAATCTATCCCTTCAGCATGTCCTATTCATACTTGTGCCGAGGTTTAGGTCTTTAGCTCTCGTGGTCCTGGTGGATTTGGATTTTTTGAGGTGGAGCATGTCCATCAGATCCTGATTGGACATGGCCTTGTA
Organism: Protopterus annectens; assembly: GCF_019279795.1. Classification (NCBI taxonomy): domain Eukaryota; kingdom Metazoa; phylum Chordata; order Ceratodontiformes; family Protopteridae; genus Protopterus; species Protopterus annectens. The sequence continues at coordinate 1,782,542,706 of NC_056737.1, read as the reverse complement.
CGTCAGGCAGAGATCACCTCTGAGCAGGCGGTATGCTACTGAATAGAGCTGAAGTTTCTTTAGTCTGGCAGAATAAGACATATGTTGGAGACCCTTGATCCTTTTGGTGAGGTACTTTTGTGGTCTCTCCAGCTGTTGCAAATGCCGGGTGAGGTACATACCAAATGGGGCATTGTACTCAATCATGGGTCTGATGAGGGAGGAATATAGGGGTACAATGACATCCTTGGATCTGGATGTGAATCCCTTCATGATGAGGTGTGCAAGGTAGAATGTTTTTCTAACCACTTTGGCAACGTGGGTGTCAAATGAGAGGTCGCTGTCGACTTGGGTCCCTAGGTCTCTGATTACTTTTCCGTACTCAGTGGGTTGCTGTTTATGTGATAATTTGTGGGTACTTTGTTTTTCCCAAAGGGGATGACTATACATTTTTTGGCATTTAGTTTAAGGCCGTGACTCCGGCACCAGTTGTCTGTTTCTGTGAGGCCTGTCTGTAGGATGTGTGTGTCTGCTGGTGTATCGACTATGGCGCCTAGTTTGCAGTCATCTGCGAACTTTGTCAGCCACAGCCCTCCCATGTTTGCTTTAACATCTGAGAAATAAATGCCGAACAAGAGGGGTCCCAGGACAGATCCCTGTGGGACACCACTTGTGACTGGCTTTGAGTCTGACATTGCTCCAGCGATTTTAACTTTATGGGTTCTGTCCTTTAGCCAGTTTGCAACCCATCTAGTGACATAAGGGTTTACTTTTAAGCTGTTGAGCTTATCTATGATGCCTGAGTGGGTTATTGTGTCGAAGGCCTTAGCCAAGTCCAGGTATGCTGTATGGACTGCTTTGCCCTCATCAATGGCTCTAGTGACTGTTTTGAAAAAGTCAACCAGGTTTAAAAGGCAGGATCTGCCCTTTACAAAGCCGAACTGGGTGGGGTCAAGTGTCTGTAGGTCCCCTATGTCTCTGTTTATGAGTTCCATAATGATTCTTTCCATAGCTTTGCAGACCAGGCTGGTTAAGCTTATGGGTCGGTAGTTTCCAGGGTCTGTAGAGGCACCCCCCTTGTGGAGTGGGACCACTGTTGCTGTACGCCAGTGTTGGTACATATCCCAAGTAAGGCTAAGGTTAAATAGCATTTTATGTGTGGGTTTAGCTTCTCTTGGAGTTCACGTAACACGCAACCCGGGTTACCGTCAGGTCCCATTGATGCTGTGTTTTTGCTTTGTTTAGGGTAGTTCTCACTTGGACATCTGAGATGACAGGGAGATTACATTCAGCTGGGATAAGTATTTCTTCTTTTGGGGGTGAAGGAGGGGAGAAATTTGCACTGAACCTGTCAGCCAGAATGTTGGCAATATCTGTGGGTTCAGTGTATTTTATGTTGTTGTGAACCAACTCTGAGCATATCTGAGGGTTTCCACCCAGGTTTCTAACATAGCTGAAGAAGGCTTTGTGGTTATCTTTAGTGTCCTTAGCGATTTTTCTCTCAAAGTTGGCCTTGGATGTTTTTATGAGAGAACATATTTTTCTGCTAATGTTGATCAGAGATGTCTTCCCTTCATGGGATTTTGCTCTGACGTACAGTAACTTCCTTCTTTTGTTATATAATTTGTTTATGGCTGAGGTCCACCAGACAGGACGCTTACCTTTGGTGGAGAGGGACTTTGATTTGTTTGGGATTGCATGATCCATGCATTCTTGGAGATGTCCATAGAAAGCATTTGTGAAGGATTCAGCATTGTGGGATGTGGTATCCACTGGCACAGTGAGCTTAAAGGATACCATCTCAGTCTTAAGAAGAGTGAAGTCTGCTTTTGAGAAGTTTTTCACTGTGGTCTTTTGTGCTGGGGGTGGAGGTGGGATATGTATATCCAGGGTGATTAGTTTGTGGTCATATCTCACTAGTGAGGGGTATACTTCCGGTGTGGAGCATTTTGTCCCCATGTTTGTGATGATTAGGTCTAGTATATTATCTCCCCTAGTGGGAGAGGTGACTAGTTGTTCCAGTGCATTTGAATTTATGAATTCCAGGAACCTTTGGGCTAGGGTATTAGGGCTAGAATAATGTAAACAATCTATGTTTGGGTAGTTGAAGTCTCCCAGTATGATGGTATTTTGTGATACATTCATATCCTCCAATGTCTTCAGGAAGGCTGAGTGGGGTTCTTGAGATTGGGAGGGTGGTCTGTAACATGCTACCAGTTGTATAGCAGTTTTGCCTATGGTTAGTTGCACCTGTATGGTCTCTGATGCTTCATGTGTTGCTACTAACCTGGAGGTGTGGGTGTCCTTGATGAATATGGACAATCCCCCTCCCTTTGTGGTCCGGGTCCGGTTTTGGGGCCGAAAAGAATGATACGAGGTATAGCCTGGTAGTGCTGGGGTGCTCTCTGGAGCCTTGAACCAGGTTTCAGTTACTGCACAGACGTCGATGTTCTCCATGCTGAGGAGTGCATCAAGTGCCTGCATCTTGAGATTTAGACTTCTGGCATTGAGCAGCATTACCCTTAGTTTTTCCATTTTGTTTTCTAAGGAGGTGGGTTTGTCTTTTGAGCCTTGCCTAAAAAAGGCACTATGGGGGTGGCAAGAGCCTTAGCCAATATCCGGAAGCCCAGTGGTGACAGGTGTAAGCCATCCCTTGCGAAGCAGCGTGGCTTGTCCAACATGTCATCCCAGGCAGACAGACATTGGATCCCCTTAGAATGACACCAGTACTTGAGCCAATTGTTAAAGCTGATCATCTTGTCTTTGTATTGTGGTATCATTCTTGGTGAGGGCAGGATGCTGCTCAGGGTCAGGGTCATACCAGCCTGGGCTACATAATCTGAGAGATCCTCTATGTCTCTTTTCATGTAGTCCAGGGAGGTACGTCTCAGGTCATTCACACCAGCATGGACAATGACGGAGTCATATTTGTACTTGCTTTGGAGTGACTTGAGTGCGTGTGTTATGTGGCGGATCCTAGCTCCCGATAGACAGCTCACAGTCACCTTCTCCTTGTTCAGCCTGGTCAGCAGGACATCAGTGTGTCTGACTATAGAGTCACCTATTACTAGTGTATCAGGCAAGGGGTTTGGCCTTAAGGGCTGTGATTGGTTGACACACTGATTTATTGAAGTATGTGTTGCATGTGTTTTGTTTTCAGGTGGTGGATTTTTGGATGTCTGCTTTGGGAGCCTCTGTTGTTTTGGTAAGTTTTTTATTAGAGCCTCCAAGTATGTCTTTGTGTTTTTATGTGTTTGGTTTGCAGTTGTGGTAGGTATATGTGGGACTGGGATTGTTGTGTGTGTGGTTGCCATCTCCTCCTGTCTGGACATGCCAGCCCTGAGTTGAAGGAGTTCAGTCTCCAGTTTGGCTATATAGTTGCATCTCTCACATGTATTTGTGTTTGTTGGGAGGAGGAGATGGTTGTCTGTGTACATGAGACAATTGTAGCATTGTCTCAAGATACCCAGATTGACCAGCTGAACTGGAGACGATGCCAGTAATCTACCACTTGACATGCCAGAACAGTATAAGGGAGTGCTGTACCTTTAAGGGAAGTGGATATTCACAGGGGTGGTAAGTAGATGTAGTGCTTTACTTGGTACGAGAGTGCTTACTTAGTAGAGAAGTATTGAGAACAAGTGCTAGGCTTATAATATAGTGAGTAGTCTGGTTATACTAAGAGTAGAGCTTCCTTAAGGGAAAATTTGAAGAGCAGACTTGGCGGAGCCAGAAAAAGTTTAACCTTGTTTAACCGGCGCTGCACTATGTGCACAATTGTGCAAAGCCGTGCAAACGCGGATTTTAAACAGTGAACTACAAAAGAGCTAGAAATGATCCAAAACAACCAATTACTACAACTTCTTGTGATGAGGTCACTTCCTACAGGGACAGATAGGCTGCTCAAGGCTCCCCACTCCCACTGGTGAGCAAAGAAACTTCCTTCTATCCAAGTAAGGTAATGGACAACACAGGAACTACACCACAGCCCAGAATACAGCAATGCCTGTAAACTGGTCTAAACTAGTCGAGGAGAGGCGGGAAAACAAGGATTATTTTTTTGTTTTTTTGGTAGAAACACACAGAAAATGCAGAAACAGTGATAAATTAGTTACACAGGCAAGCACACTTTAGTAGGCAGCCTCCACAGTTAAATTAAACAAACAAACAACAAACATTCGATCAAATTAGACTAAAATGTAACTTTAAGTGCAGATTTTAAAGTAATGCAGCAAACAGTTAAAAAACAGTTCAAGCTAGTTCAGGGTAAGCTACAGAAGCTATTCCAAGTGAAAAAAAAGCAAAGATACTTAAATCCAGATAGTAGTTGCTATGAAGACATTATATTGGGTGAGGAACATTGCCCCCCCCCATGTTCATGAGTACAAGGTCAAGGATTTTTGTACCCTGGTAAGAGAATGGACCAGCTGCTCAGGATGTTAGTACTAACAACGTTAAGGAATTGCTGGGTTTGTGTATTAGAAGTGATGTAGGATTCCCAGTCTATAGAAGGATAGTTGAAATCCCCCATGAATATTGTACTGGATTGAATGGTGAGGGACTGTAGTGCATACAGATAGGCAGTATGAATTTCCAGGGACATGGAGGGGGACCTGTTGTCGTGCAAATATTTTATATGCTGTACTAATTATCACTTTTATTTTTTTAGCAGCAGCTTGTGTTCTAGATTCAACTCAAAACTCTGTCAGAACAGGTCTTTCACTTAAGATGTCCTTATCCCTTTGTTTGCCTGTACTCTGTATGAATTCCTAATAGAGAAGGCAATACAGTCTTTAGCATGTAGTCCAAATGTCTTCTTGGCCTCTTTCCTCTCTGTTACCTTTCCCTCTCTTGTTGTTTGTCCCTAATAACTTGGTTCATTTGTCAGTTTTCTCCAGTAAATCCCAGCAAACTCTTGCCTTTTATCTATAGCCCTAATTGCAGTGATCCCTGCCTGCAAAATCTTTCACCATTTTCGTGTTGGCTTAGTTCTTACAATATTTTCTCCTACTTCATGAATACAATATTCTGTGTGGTGGTGATTTTCCATAAGAATCTGGATTCAAAATCCCAGTCTCTTTATTTCTTGAATTTCCCCCTGCTTCATCATCCCTTTCCACTTTGAATTATAGCTTTCTGCTTACATTAAGTATATGAGCCTTAACTGTGTAGCTCTAAATTATCCCTTCAAATTGGGTAATCCTAAACCACCCTGTCCTTTTCAAAGGATCAGTTTATCCCACTTGACTTTTGCCCTTTTCCCCTACTAACCTCTGCAAAATTTTAAATCAGAAGGTATTTTGGTTTTTGACCCATGAATATATGAAATGCTCAAGCTGCTTCATCATGCAAGTAATTACCATCCTGGCATATGGCTCACAATGATCATTCAGGGAGCAGCATTGTGAAAAGGGTGTGGCCTGGTCAGCAGTTTAAGGAAGTGTATGGACAGCAACGTGTAGATGTGGGTGTGGTGTGTGGGCGTGGCGTGTGGGTGTGGCTTGTTGGGGGCAGCAGTCTAGGAGCTGTGAGTACAAATCTGAAAATCCTGGCTACACCTAAAATGTTATCCTATCCTCGGTAAGAGTTTTGGAAATGCTCTCAGTATTTAAATTACAACTCAGATCCCCTATCTATAATATATATTCAGCATAACCTGTCAGTCTTGTTTTCTCCTGGCTAGCAGGTTCAGGATTTCAGCTATTAAAAAGGAAATGTGTGTTAGTTTTATATGACTTATTGACAATATGTTTGCATTTTAGTCTTTTCTTGGTGATTTAGCCTAATACTAGTATTTTTTTTTGTATTTTTGACTGAAACTAGGTCATAGAAAAGGGACAATAGTGGTCCATGCAAAATAAGGCATTAAATAAATCCTTAAATCAAAATGTTATGAATCATGTTCAGTAGGAGGTTTATGATCAGTAGTTTGAAAGATGCATTCATATGGTAATCAGATCTTTTTGAAAGGATGCTATCCTCTGTCCATAAAGTATTCTATTACGTTTAAGTAAACCTACCTAACTGGATTAGGGAAAGAACAAATATTGATAGAGAAATTACTACAAATAATTGGAAAATGAGGTTATGCCTTGAACACAGAACTTAAAAATACTGTCACTGCTGTGTGTCAAAAAGTAATAACTACAATTAAGATAAAAACAAAAGAATAAAATAATATAATTACTAGATAAAATTAAACATTAATAGAGAAATATTAATCTGTGTTCTAGGATCAGTTATACTGTTTGCCTGTTTAATGAATCTTAGTAATGTATGTAGTAAGAATTGATACAGACACGAGTAAATAGTTAATGTATTTATTCCTGTATATGACATTTCAATAAAATATTATTAAAAAACGAGACATTGCCTTCAGTTTAAATGTGTGCTACATCATCTGTTCACAAGCAGCCTGGCAACACGTATTATAAATACAGACCATACAGACAGGGTGGAATAATGGAAACTTGTGTGACACTTCAGACAGAGGCCTGTAATGGCTGTGACTCTTCAGACAGAGGCTTGTAATGGGTGTGACACTTCAGACAGAGGCCTGTAATGGCTGTGACTCTTCAGACAGAGGCATGTAATGGGTGTGACTCTTCAGACAGAGGCCTATGATGGGTTCTTGTGTAAGGCAAATGATTCAGATTGAAGCCATAATAGAGTATTTGTGTGACACAGTTACCTCAGACAGAGAAAAATTCTGAGCTGGGAAACCCACAAAAGGGCACTAAGTATTTTATTTTTTGCACTTCTCTTATATACTGTGACTGTACTTGAGTAGTTAAAAAAACTGTAGTGTTTGCTGCAGCTTTGCACTGTATTTTACTGCTGCATTTGTTGCACTTTTCAAATCAAAAGAAATAGACAAACTGAGGAAAAACAAGAAAAGCAATGGACAAAGTGCTCTCCAAGCAATAACAAAAGTTATGATACTGCAGTTTAATAAAGTAAGGTTAGCGCTTTTGTGCAGGTCAGTGCCTGCACTTCCTCAGACAAAAAAACACATTGACAAAATCAGTTAAATACCTTCTCTCAACAAATAACCACACCTACCAGGAATCACATGAGCAATAAAACAATTAAATACAATCAAATACATTAACCCATGAGCCAACACAAAAAATGTTCTAGTTAAAAATCCATTTAAAAATTGGTATGAGTGGTGAAGTATTAGCAGGAAATTCACTAAAACCAAGCCTAAAATCTATTATAAATGTATGGGTGTCCTAAAAAAAGTAATGGTTAAAAACATGCTCTATCAAAATAATAAATATATTGTTATACACATTTATATGAGTATATTTAAACATGTGTAAGCCCTGTGATAGGCCAATGGATATGGATATCTGGGCATCAATGATGTGTGCTCCATTGCCTGCATTTTAAAACTAAGGAGTTTAGTGAGATGAATCCTTTTGATGTTCATTGTGTTTCACTGTTGCAGTCATTACACTTGGGTTATCCTGCTGGAAGGCTACCCGCAATCGGCCAGAATTCCAAAGTCTAGGTCCGGTGTCGGTTGCTGTCGCCTCTTCCCTGATGTCAGTGTGCCAGGGGTATAAAAGATGCAGCCGACGCTATTTTCTTCAGTCTTTCTTGCCGCGCAGTGCCCGAAGCAAAAGCAGTTCGCAAGTGCCGGTCGGCCGACTCCTAAGATATTCGAAATTGAATTTCAGAACCGAAGTCTTCAATAAAGCTAAGTACCCCGTTGGGGAAACTTTTTCTTGCTCCAGACCGATGTCAGTAAAAGTTAACAATTGTATTTCTTGTGGGAAGCAAATACTGCATAAGGATTTTCACTCTTACTGTATTCCTTGCCTAGGCCCTGACCACGATGTTACTAGTTGTCGGTTTTGTGCTAGATTCAACAAACGCACTATTAAGCATCGGTTTGATTTTGCTTTACATTACTTTGGCCGAAGGTTTAACTACATAATGCTGTCAGAACAACCGATGACCGGAATTCATAAAAAATGCAAAGACAAGGAAAAGGACAGGCATCCAAGGTCCAAAACCGACGATGAAGCCTCTTCGAGGCCAGTCGCCGGTTCTCAGTGAGGCGCTTTCACAGCCCCTGACACCCGCTACCTCAGAGCCACAGGCCGTATCCGACTCCCATGTGGAGACAACTAGGCCTCTGGAAACTCAAGGTGTTGGGCCTGCGGAAACTATTCCCTCAGATGGGTCCAGAGCCGCTAAGCAGGCATCAGCTTCTGAGGGTGTTTTCAGACCTTCACAGCTTACTAGTAAGTCCACTACAGCAGCCAAGGCAAAGTCAAAAACACCATTAAAGACAAGGAAACAAGTACAGCATTCTCCTGGACAGTCATCCATGCCAAAGAAACAGATGCTTAAAATTGCCGAGGACCTAATTACTTTGATCAGGGGTTCCCATCCCCCTCCTGATAAAAGACCTAGGCAAGACACTGACTATGACTCCTCTGACCAGGTTTCTATTTCCTCTGATTCCTCCTCAAATCAGGGATATTCTCTCCCTCCCTATGAGGACTCTGGTGCAGAAGAATTACTACCTTCAGCCTTTCCGCCTGCTGAGGATTATTCTTTTGAGGAAACCTTGCACACCATGAGGGAGCATTTCCATTGGGAGAGCCAGGATTATTCAGAATCCAAGAAAAGGCTCAGAGACTTTGTTTTCTTGCCTCAGCACAGGCCCTTGGCTATCCCCCCTGTGCTTGATATAGTTGATGATGTTTTCTCTGAATCCAGTCTGTCTCCTGATTCTTTACCTCCTGCACCAGTTAAGCCAGACAGGTACTACAGGGTCCTAGACTCTCATAAATTTCTTTATAAAAACCCTGCTGTTGACCCAGAAACAATTTCTCAGGGTCCCAAAGGGGTTAAGGCTTCCACTGCAAAAAACCCTGTTCTCTCTGATAGGGATTCTAGAGCTCTGGGTAGATGGGGGAAAAAAGTTTACACCTCTGCTACTTTAGCTGTAAGGGCTTTAAACTGCCAGTTTCACATGCTTAACTATCAACAGTACCTCATGTCTTTGTTAAAACAGAAAATGCTTACAAACTCAGAATGTCCTGACAATAAGGAAATGCAGGATTTATTGCATGCAGCTGAACAAGTGGGAAAGCATACTCTGCAATGTGGTTTTGATTCATTAGAGGCTTCTTGTAGAGCCGCAGTTACAGACTCTGTCATTCAAAGGCATGCTTGGTTGAAAGAACGAAGTTTACCTGAACATGTTAAAATGAAATTATTGGATGCTCCACTACAGCATGATACTTTGTTTGGTGTTAAGGTAGAAGAGGTGTTAAAGAAAATGGAGTATAAAGCAACATCAATGCAGACAGTAAAGGATTTCTTACAGGTTCAACCACCTAGGTTTAGCAGAAACTGGCCTTCAAAAAATTGGTCCTTTCCGGTGTCAGACAGGCCACAAAGAGGCAGATACAGACGCCCAAGAGGCAGATCTCAGCCCCAAGGCTCATACAGACCTAAACAATGGGGTACTTCAGCCCCCAAAGTAGGAGAAGACAAATTACAACCTTATAGGAAGCAGTCCCAATGACTTTCTTCTACAAATGCCAAGCACTTACCTTTTGGCAGCACCCTTAGGGGGAAAGCTAGCACTTTTCTCACAAAATTGGCACATGATCACCCAGGACAAATGGGTACTGAATATTGTTTCTCAGGGTTACAGGTTCCATTTTCACACCCTTCCAAAATCAAAAGGTATGCCGGACCTGCCACAAAACCAATGGGCAGAGGCACAAAAACAAATTTCTGCTCTCATGGACATGAGAGCTATTCAAAGAGTACCACAGCAAGAACAGGGACAAGGATTTTACTCAAGACTTTTCCTGGCACCCAGAAAGGACAAAGCCTGGAGACCAATACTGGACCTGTCAATCCTAAATACTTTTCTGGATGTTCCAAAATTCAAAATGCTAACACTGCAGCAACTTCTACCCATGCTGGGCAAGGAGGCTTGGCTAGTTAACTTTGGACCTCAAGGAGGCATACCTGCATGTGCCAATCAGACAATCTTGCAGAAGATACCTCAGATTCATAGCTGGCTCAATGCATTACCAATTCTCTGCACTGCCCTTTGGCTTATCTACTGTGCCCAGGGTCTTCACAAAATGCCTGGCACCAGTAATTGCATTTTGCAGACAAAAAGGAATTCAAATATATCCCTACTTGGATGACTGCCTTATTCAAGCAGAGAGCAAGGACATTCTACTAAAGCATCTGACGTTTGTAAAAATATTACTAATTTGCCTAGGGTACACAGTAAACGAAAAGAAATCAAAACTAGCGCCCTCTCAAGAGATAATATTCCTGGGTGCAAGCTTAAATACGACTGCCCAGATGGCTTAGCTCATGCCAGACAAGCAAAGGCAACTGACTCACTACTTTCAAATGATGGCAACAAAGACCCAGCTCCCTGCAAGAAAAATTCTGCAAGCCCTGGGCTTCATGGCATCCTGCATTCTACTAATTCCATATGCAAGACTGCATATGAGGAAACTACAATGGTATCCAAAAAGTGTTTGGACTCAACATTGCCACAGCCTGGAAACACTTATAACTCTAATTCCCTGTCTGCAACAGGAGTTTCAATGGTGGGCACTGGCTTTTCACCACAACAAGGGACATCCTTTCACCTTACCCACAGCCAGGCAGACAATAACAACAGATGCATCGGATTATGCCTGGGGGGCACACATGGCAGGAAAATGTATTTAGGGCACGTGACCCAAGGACCAAATGCATCTTCACATCAATCAAAAAGAGATGCTAGCTGTACAGAATGCCCTGACAGCCTTCAAGGATCTACTACATCCAGGACAACTATTACTAAAGACGGACAATACCACAGTTATGTGGTACATAAACAAACAAGGGGGCACACATTCCTACCCCCTCTGCAGGCAAGCCATGACTTTGTGGAACACAGCACTGACCTATCAAGTACATCTGCAGGCACAATTCCTGCCAGGAACGAAAACTACACTGGCAGACGAACTAAGCAGAAATCTCATGGATCCTCACTAATGGAAACTAAATCCGCAGGTCTTCAGCATGATAACAAGGAAATGGGGACCCCAGACATAGATCTTTTTGATAACCCAAGTGTAATGACTGCAGCAGTGAATACACTTGAACATTTACATTTATGGTAGGTACACAACTGTACTTTATTTGTGTGCATATTTATTTATGTATAAACTTTTTATGTGCTTCCATTGACCTATCATAGGGCTTACACATTTTTAAATATACTCATATAAATGTGTGTAACACTATATTAATTATTTTGATAGAGCATGTTTTTAACCATTACTTCTTTTAGGGCACACATACATTTATAATAGATTTTAGGCTTGGTTTTAGTGAAATTCCTGCAAATACTTCTCCACTCTTACCAGTTTTTAAATGGATTTTTAAATAGAACATTTGTTGTGTTTACTCATGGGTTAATGTATTTGATTGCATTTAATTGTTTAATTGCTCATGTGATTCCTGGTAGGTGTGGTTATTTGTTGGGAGAAGGTATTTAACTGATTTTGTCAATGTGTTTTTTTGTCTGAAGAAGTGCAGGCACTGACCTGCATGAAAGCACTAACCTTACTTTATTAAACTACAGTATCATAACTTTTGATATTGCTTGGAGTGTATTTTGTCCATTTGTAAGAATAGATCTGTTTCTATTTTTTTCTATTGCTATTATTAATTCAAGAAAAATGGTGCTGCTTTTTTCACTGTTGCTTATTCAATTAAAAAATGATCCTGCTTTTTTTCTGTTGTTCCGTTGCACTTCTGCTGGCTGTAATATAGACTGGATTCAGAGCGGCTAAATTCAGTTCTGTTTGTAGGCTGAGCACTAAAACTCAGGATATCATTTTTGGAGAAGCCCCCCATACTCTAGTAGCAGGAGTGTACATTAGGACTATCTAATTGTAGGTTACTAGTTCAGGGCTGAGTTTGAGCTATTTCATTGGTTTCTTTGTATTAGCTGCTTTGCTCTTGCTTGCACATAGTGAACCATTGCTCACCATTGTGCACCACTATGCAAAGGAGGTAACTCTTGGAGGTTATAGTAGAAAAAGTGTCAGTAGAAGTATTTTCTCTTAGAAGTGGCTGTTGTCTAGCAGAGTTCTTGAGTAGCTCTCAGCTGTTCAGTGAACCACCCAGAAGAGATTTTACCTCTTACCTATCAATATTAGACCCTATAGAGCCCCTCTTTTATAGACCTCCTACTGTACACCCCATAAGTTAGTCACCCTAAAATAGCTCCCTGCCTGATTCCTCCATCTTTTTCTCCTTGTCTGCTGAGATACCAGGTTCAAACCTTGCATTATGGACTGTCAGTTTCCCCTCTGTTTCTCCTGCCATCATAGTGGATATGGTTTTTTTGAGACAGTGTAGCAACTGCCTCATGTACACTACGAACTCCTTACTCTTAAATCATTCAAGTACAGTTTGTGAGAGATGCTCCTACACTACACATCTGGAATTACTCCAACAGCAACACTAAGGAGGTTGTCAGTTCACACACTACAACTCATATTCGTAATATGCACCCAACACATAAACCTTCATAAGCAGAGGTGCTCTCCGAAAACCTACCTAAACACCAGAGACCTCCAAAAAACAAACATACTATACCTAACACAACACCTAAAGCACCCAATACACCTAAAATCACTAGTACTTATGTCTCACCAAATAAGCTGTTGAGGCAATGCATATTTATTCCAAATGTTTTAGTTATAAGTAACTCTATAGTGAGGCATACAGAAGCCCCACTCACCAGGCTGAACAAGAAGAAGGCTACAGTCAGCTGTCTGTCTGGTGCAAGGATTCACCTGATCACACATGTACTCAAGTCTCTCAACAACAAGTAACGTTATGACTCTGTCATAGTTAATGTTGGTGTGAATGACTTGAGAGATACCTCTCTGCACTATATGAAGACAGACATGATTGAGCTCTCTGAATATGTGTCCTAGGGGGGTATGTCCCTAGCTTTGAGCAGCATTTTACCCTTGCCTAGGATGATACTACAATATAAACAGAAATGATTGACTTCAATAATTGACTTAGTTTCTGGTATCATTTTAATTGGATCCAGTTCCTGTCAGTCTGGTACAACATGGTAGATAGACCACCTGCTTTGCAAGAGATGGTCTTCACCCAGCACCTCTAGGAGTTTGGTTGCTGGCTAAGCATTTGCCTCCCCCATAATGCCTTTTTTAGGCAAGGTCACTACAACAAAATTCCCCAACATGAAAATATCAAACACAAAGAAATTAAGGGTCATGCTGATAAACTGTAGGAGTTTAGGAAACTGAACTCTCTGGAAACACTCCTGTCCCTGACAGTCACAGAAACCTAGCTGAGGGTCATTGAAAGTACCCTGGCCTTGCAAGGCTACAATACCTTCCCCACTTTCAGACCACAAATTGAAGGTGTGAGAACCAAAGGAGGTGGAGTATCTATCTTCATTAAAGATAAGTATACCACTAGACTGGTTAGACAAGAAAACTCTATGGAGCTACTCCAAGTCCAGATTACCATGGGTAAGAACCCCCTTCAGGTCATTATGAGTTACAAGTCCCCTTTTATGAACCAAGATGCCCACACAGTTTATTTAAACCTACTTGGGGCAATTAAAGTACAACCTAACACCCTAGTCATGGGTGATTAGGAATCTTATATAATCCCAAACTTGCTCACACAAAAGTTCCTGGCCAGTGTTAACTCTAATATCCTGGAACAAATATTGCACTACCACACAAGGGGCTCCAATATTCTAGACCTGGTTCTCACCAATATGAGTAATCGATGCAACACCTCAAGTATTGGGCCCACACTGGTTAAATCCAACCATAGATCAGTCTTTTTTGAAGTAGCAATAACACCAGAACCCCCAAAGGAGAAGTCAGGCTATAAATCTTTGCCAAATCTAACTATACCCTCCTAAGGGAAGGTGTAATTGAGTTCCAAGCTCTAAGGATATACTGATGCCCTGTATAAACATCTGCATAAATGTATAGATACAGCCATGCCAGATAGGATTAAAGCAAGATCCTCAAGTAAAAACAAACCATCCTGGTGGACGTTTAGCGTTAATAACTTCTACAATAAGCAAAAGAAGCTGCTGTCTAAAAATACAGAAGTGAGATCCCACAAATGGAAGAGAACCCTCCTTAACCTAAACAAGCAAATAAGACAACTCATAAAATCTTCAAAGAACAACTAAGAAAAATTTTGCAATCATAGCCAAGGATAACCATAAGGCTTTCTTCAGCTACATCTGCAACCTAAAAGGTAGTACTCAGATGTGTGCTGAACTAATTGTGGATGGCATCACATACACTGACTCTGCAGAAATTGCAAACCTGCTAGCAGACAGGTTTGGTGAAAGTTTCACCCCTATCCCCCAAGCATACAGCAAACCATGACTTCATCATCTCTTTCTCCCTGCATCTCCAAAGGACAAGTCATCAATGCTCTCTCCAAGGTTAAGAAAAACAGCCACCATAGGACCAGATGGCATTCTGGGCTGTGTTCTTAATGTTCTAAAACAAGAGATAGCTACTGCATTAGGCACTCAATTCAACCACAGCGTGAGGACTGGCTTTGTCCCCACTGAATGGAAAACAGTGGCTGTTATCCCCCCTCACAATGGCGACTCAGCAACAGACCTGGATAACTATAGGCCCATAAGTTTAGCCAGCCTTATCTGTAAGACAATAGAACAAATCATCACGGACCTCATAAATAAGGATATAGGTGACCTCCAAACCCTGGATCCATCCCAGTTAATTTTTTTCAAGGGCAAGTTATGCCTGCTAAACCTGGTGGACTTTTTCAAGAACAAGACCAGAGTCATAGACAAGGGCAAAGCCATGTACACAGCCTATCTTGACTTGGCCAAGGCCTTCGACACTATCCCACATTCGGGCATCATTGACAAACTAACCCAGTTGAATATCAATGCTTATGTTGTCAGGTGGGTTGTAAATTGGCTCACAGATTAACAACACTCAGTCCAATTGGGAGACTTTACCTCTACTAGCAGACCTGTCACCAGTGGGGTCCCACAAGGGTCATTGCTGGGTTCCCTCTTGCTTGGCATGTACTTCTCAGAAGTTCAGGCCAAAACAGAGGGGCTGTGGCTAACTACGTTTGCAGATGACTGCAAATTAGGTGCTATCATTGAATCCACTAGCGATGTCAGTATACTTCAAAGGGGGACTTACACAGACCAATGATCAGTGCCAAAACCATGGTCTAAACTAAATGCTAAAAAATGCATCATCATTCCCTTCAGTAAAAACAATGTCCCTGCTGATTACAAATTAAACAATAATACCTAAGTACCAATTCAGTAGTGAGAGACCTGGGAGCACAAGTTGACTGTGACTTCAACTTTGACCACCATGTGTCTACTGTGGTGAGGAAGACATTCTATGTTGCTCACCTGATTAGCAAAGGCATCACCTCAAGAGCAAAAGAGTTTATAACTCCCCTGTACTTGTCCCTCATCAGACCTATTATTGAATGTAATGCTCCCTTTGGTAGGTGCCGTACCAGACACCTGCAGCAATTTGAGAGACCTTTGAGATTTCTAAATAGGAATAATCAGGGTCTCCAGGATATGTCTGATAAGGACAGACTGAAGTCACTGCCACTGTGACTTATATCTGGTTTACAAGGTTATCTCTGACCCATATCTGATGAAAATGCTGCACATCCATAAGTCAAATGGGACTTGAGTCATCCATTCCAGGGACCACAGTATAGCCTGTGACATAAATATATATATATATATCTCAGATGTTGTCACTTCTCTGGAATAGGCTTCCAATACATATCAAGCAGAGCACCTCCATGACCCGGTTTAAGTGCATCCTGGATGATTGGATGGGAAACCATAAATTTCTGCAGGGGATTGCCCCGGCTTCTCTCCTGAACATGGGTAATCATTGCTAGAAAAACCTTGGGCACAGACGATATCACTCATCTAATATTATATTGGAATTTAACGACTAGGCTTATAAAGACCCTTGGGTCAGTAGCCTAGTAAATTCCTATGAACCTACATCATTTCAATGTGTTGCTTAACACAGCATGACTGAGTAAAAACATGAATGTTTCCTGAACTGAAACTACACTGAACAAAAAAAGGTCTTAAAGGGATGCAGCAATGCATGCAATGAGCATTGTACAGATCAAAAGCTCAGCTCTATAAACATACTTAAGCCATTCTGTCACAGTAACCCAGGTAAGCTTTTGCCAATGAGAGCATCCAGTTACCATGATCCATCCATTAGTGTATACACTAATACAGTGTTCCTCAAAATCATGGGCAGTGAGCAAAAACATATTTTTTTAAATCATTGTTGATGAACACAGGAGACAGCGTAGACAATGATCTGCAATACAAAGGCCTGTTACAGGGATTTCATAGGCAATAATGTCAGGATGGATTTCTGCAAGCAGAATTATTTTAGACAGTATGCCATTACTAAATATGAGAAATCTTAAGTAAATGAGTCAGGATAGATTTCTTCAAACAAATTTGCTCAGACAATACTTCCTCTATAGAAACTAAACATTGTCAGAGGCACAAGTATATAGTTTTGAAAAACAAAAACATTGTTTGAGACATTATAGTATTGTAGTGCATGGAGTGCTGTGATTATGCTCCAGTATTCACAAAAAGACAAATCAGTTAAGTGCTGCTATAGTGAGAGGGGTCTACCTGAGAAGAACAAAAACACACTTACCTGAATCTCTTTTGACCTAGACGACTTTGCCAAAACCACACTTTAATGAACACCCAGAACACCGACAATGAACTCAGGGAAACTAACCACTTGTCCAAGTGGGTAAGTGGGTTTCATTCTTCTCAGGTAGACCCAGTGAGAGACATGATCTTAACAAATGTTAAGCGCCCCCTGTTGATGGATTATCATATAAAATTTCAGTACTCTAAAAAGATGCTTCCAATCCAAATTTAGTCATAACAGAAAATAATAAAAAATATATTTTTATTCTGTCAAAACTTTGGATGCACTTGCAGAAAGAGCAAATATGTTATGTCCAGAGATGTGTTTTAACATTTATAGAGTTTCTACTGGGTGTATGATCACTAGTTGGTCTTGTCTGTATAAAAAACAAACTAGGTACTAAATAAACTCAAAAAATAACAAGAAATGAATTTCCAACAAAAAGTGAGGCACGGAAAAAGTTCACTGTTTTAATTTAAATGAATCGCTTTTCATTGTCGTAAATACGGCAACTTCATCAGATTACATAAACAAACTCCTTACAAGTTTAAATAGTAAAAAATCACATGAACAAAGATCAGCTGATCAGTTAACCATTAAAAAAACATGACCATTAGATAATCGAATCATTAATTAAATAATACAAAATAACAGCACATAAACTCATGTCACCAGCGTAAATATAAAACATTTACAAATAAAGCACAGCTAAAGTAGTTGTAAATAAAGGAATTCCTATCATTATTGCAGCTAAGGTAATGAAGGAAAGTCCACTTTCCTTATATTCATATTATACTGTTGCTAAGTAGAAAAACGTCAACAAGTAGAGCATCATTGAACTATACAAACCTCTCAGTTGAGAAAGATTAGACCAAATCGGATATACAACAGTTAAAAAATAATGGCTACTAATATAAACTTATCATAAACACAATAAAAAATAATAATTAAACCTAACATGACTTTCAATAATAATTAACTAAAGGAGACTGTGCTCTCAATTATTCTTACATGAATGGCATTCTTCTCTCCTAGGTCTACCTAATCAGACTTTTGAGCTTTAAAAGACAAGGGATGTTACAGGAATCATTCAGACCAGGGCTTGAAAAGGCGTTAAACCTTATCTGCCAAGCTAACTCACGTTCTTCAAGTAACCAGTTAGAAGGACCACCCCTAGGGTCCATAGTTACTTGGTCAATTGCTTTAAATAGGAAAATATGATTTTTGTTGACCATAAGATGTCGTACTAAAGGGCTCTCCAATTTATTTTTTTCTATAGCATAGGTGTGTTCGTAGACTCTGTCTCGCAATCTACGTTCAGTCTTCCTACGTAGAAAGCTGGGCACATTTTACACCTAGCTACATATACCACCTGTTTGGAGTTACAGTGTAATTTGTCTCTCAATCTATATTTTCTACTGTTTATGTGGAAAGTTTCACCTGTCTCTATATGTCTACACATCCTACAACACCCACCTGTGGTCATTCCAACAGTTTTAGAAAAGGAAGATATCAATTTCCTTTCTAGCAAACATTTAAGGTTGGCTCCTTTTCTAAAAACTAAGTTGGGTAACTGGGCAAATTTAGTAACCAAAAACTTGTCCAGTGTGATGAATTCCCAATTTTTATAAAGAATAAATCTAATCATCTCACTATCATTATTGAACGTAGTGGTGAAACTCATTCTAAAATCTTTGTTGGGTCCAATCACTTGTGAGTGTTCAAAAAGAAAAGAATCCTCTCGGGTGGATTCTCTTATATTAAATTCATAATCGGGTCCATCTGCTGTTAATCCTTTGTTTAATAATGGTACTATCTGGCCTGTCTGTCTTTTATGGGAAACTTCTACAATTAAAGACTGAATCAAATCATCAGGGTATCCTCGTTGCTGGAACATATTGCTTAATTGGATACATTCGTCACTAAAGTCAGTGTCTAAAGAGACCATCTTAGCTGCTCTAATAAGTTGACCTTTAACTATGGATTGCTTTTTATGGAATGGGTGGCAGCTTGAAAAATGGAGGAACGAGTTGGAATATGTCTCTTTTCTGTATATTATTGACACGTACCTCCCATTGTTTGTGTCCTTAATTAATTTACAGTCCAAATAATCAATACAACTTGTGCTAAAATTGAATGTAAACTTCAAGAATTCTGTAGTAGAATTTAAATAGCTGACAAATGCCCAGGCTTGTTGTTCATTTCCCTTAAAGATAATAAAAATATCATCTAAAAAGCGTGTGGAGCAAAAGGTTCATCCTGTGCTCACTGTAATTGAATATAAATTCCTTCTCCCGGTATGTCATCACCAGATTGGCAAAACTGGCTCCACAGGGTTGGCTACCCCACGCTTTTGTAGATCAAATTTGTTGTTGAACAGAAAAAAGTTATTTGTAAGGATAATGTCCAACAAGATTTCCACAGTGTAGATCTCCTGTGTTAATGCATTCTTGGACTTTAGAATAAGGCTTACCCATTCAATACCTTCTGATTGTGGAACTGATGTATAAAGATCTTTGACATCAATTGTCAAACAATTAAGTTTTGTCCAAGAATGACCAGGAATCTTTACAAATCTGTGGTTCTGACAGAAGGTATTTTTTTTAAATTGTGTCAACCACTTTAGCACAAGGATATGTAATGGACCCTCTCCCATCAATAAGGGGTCTCATAGGTGGATCGCATAAATTTTTGTGAACCTTAGGAATACCAAATAATTCTAGGCCAAGGGAGTGAAATAAAGTTGAAGGTGTCAATATCTATCATTGACTCAATGAACAAGTCATTAAAATAGCTTTTAATATGGCTGTATGCTGTATTAACTTCATTTAGTGAAGCTTTTGAGTATGCCTCACTAAGTGACAGGGAATGGATCTTCCTGTTGTAATCAACCTGATCAAAAATAGCTGCCCCTCCACCCTTATCTGGTTTTATCACTCTAACAGAAGATGTTCTCAACAAGTGTAACATTTCTTTTTCATGCAAGGTAATATTAGACTTCTTGTTAGAAACACCGAATCTAGGTTCTGTTGAAAAGTGTCTAAAGTCAAGTTCACACACTTGTTCAAACATTCTTAATGTTGGGTGTAAAGGTGGATTAAAGGTGCTTGGGACTCTTAAACCTTGGTTAGAGTTCACTGTATTGCCAAAAAGCACCATAAGGTTCAACTTTCTCACAAAAAGCTTCAGGTCAAAAGTTAGTTCCACAAGGTCTGGAGGTCTACTTGGAACAAAGGTGTTACCCTTTGATAGTAGATCGATTAACACAGGGTTGATTCTCATAGAAGAATAATTAAAAATTTTAAAGACTCCTGTTGAATTCGCAATTATATTAATAGTGGGACCATCACCCTCAGTTATTTCCTGAATATGTTGTTTCATTTGGTCCTTTGGTTTTTCTGGTTGTGATTTAAGTTCTTTTTTGGAATTGTACCTGTCTGATTGCCATCCTGAAAATTTTGACTCGATCTGTTGCTACCAGTACTGTTACCATTATGATGGCCCGAATAGATGCTAGTTTTGTAAATCTGGTTACGGATCCGTTCACTCCGTCTCACAGGACTGTCACTCGACACTAAATCTACAGAGTCTAAGTTATCTATATTGTTATTGATATTGTTCTCACTAGTAGGTTGTGTCTGAGATGTATTCATTAAAGCAAACGCCACTTGTGCAGAAGATGGTTTAGGATATGCATTGCCATTGTTGTAAGCATTTTTGTCCCTGTTGATTTTCTTAGCTTTATTTTGTTTGTCTGTCCAACAGTTGGTCAATGCTAAAAAAATCTTTCATAGTCATATTTGTACCTTGAAAAGTCAAAATGCGAGGTAATGTCCATATTCAAAGCTGAAACCCCTTTAGTAAGGATGTCAATATGAGTCTTATAATGTTTAATCATAAGGTTCATTAAATCGAAACCCTGTTGGTCAAATAACGTGATAAGCTCTAGGTGAAAAGGTGAGTCAGCAATTAGCCCCGTAGGGTATTGATGGTGTCTTAACCCGTTTGGAACTATATGTTGCTCCAAACAAGTGTTAAAATAAGTTACTTCAAGCTGAAGTTTCTTTAACTTCAGCAGTTTAATATCAAATAGTTTTAGTTTGTCACTGAGTGACTGAGGACTAACCTGTTGGTTGTTGTTAGAACTAGCCGGTCGCTCCTGGTTAATACCATTGCCAAACGCCAACTTGGCTGTGTTTGTTATCCATTTCTTAAATGCTGGAGCACCAGTAAGCCCTGTTCTGTGGTAAAGCCCATTTCTTTGTTTGTCCAAATGCTGGAAAGCAGTGACTGTTGTTGAACCTGGTGTTCTTTGTGCTGCTGGAATTAAGTCGCCACTAGATTCTTGAGTCACTTGAATGCCTTCGATGTTATGTAAATTGGCCACTAAAGCAGTGTAGGAAACACCAGGTTCAGCTGACCATTGCCCTGGTCGTATTGAAGGGCTCCCATTTATTTGCACATCATTAGTCCCAATGGAATTGTTGTTATGGCCATCCTGGAAAGAACGTTGTTGGGATAAAGAGACATCCATTTTATCCAGCCTGGTGGAAAAAATGTCCATACATTGGTTCATTGCATTAAAGAGAGCTGTGAGGTTGTCTTTTAAAGCTCAAACGTCTGTGGGGTTGTCTTTTAAAACTCAAAAGTCTGATTAGGTAGACCTAGGAGAGAAGTATGCCATTCATGTAAGAATAATTGAGAGCACAGTATCCTTTAGTTAATTATTATTAAAAGTTATGTTAGGTTTAATTATTATTTTTTATTGTGTTTATAAGTTTATATTAGTAGCCATTATTTTTGAACTGTTGTATATCCAATTTGGTCTAATCTTTCTCAACTGAGAGGTTTGTATAGTTTAATGATGCACTACCTGTTGACGTTTTTCTACTTAGCAACAGTATAATATGAATATAAGGAAAGTGGACTTTCCTTCACTGCCTTAGCTGCAATAATGATAGGGATTCCTTTATTTACAACTACTTTAGCTGTGCTTTATTTGTAAATGTTTTATATGTACGCTGGTGACATGAGTTTATGTGCTGTTATATTGCATTATTTCATTAATGATTTGATTATCTAATGGTCATGGTTTTTTAATGGTTAACTGATCAGCTGATTGTTGTTCATGTGATTTTTTTACTATTTAAACTTGTAAGGAATTTGTTTTATGTAATCTGATGAAGTTGCCGTATTTACGACAACGAAAAGCGTTTCATTTAAATTAAAACAGTGAACTTTTTACGTGCTTCGCTTTTTGTTGGAGATTCATTTGTTGTCTGTATAAAGCCTGATTGCAATAGTGATATCAAGTGAAGTATAATGACCTTTAGTCTATTGGCAAATATTGCTGTGTATATCTTGATATCTATATTTGTTATATTCATAAGGGCTTTAGTCCCATTGTTTGTAGTATGAGACTGGTCTGTTGCTGTTTTTAAGGATTAAAATTGTTTTAGACCTGTTTAAACATAGATCCAAAATCCAAAATACCATATTTTTAATTTTAGTAAACATTTTGCCAGTATCACTATATTATAGAATTACCACACGTCCCAAGGAGGATATATCCTATTTGGACAGTAGTGTCCTGCACACACAAAAAAATAAATAAATAAAAATAAAGAACAGAAAATGTCCTGACATGTTAGGACAAACCCTTTTTCTTAGATTTTCTCTAATATTTATACAAAAATATTTTTTTATCTGAAACATATAAAGGTTATATGAAACAACATAAGACAACTCAAATTCTGTAGCTGTAAGCTTTCATTAAAAAAAAAAAAAAAAAAAAAAAAAAAAAAACTAAAGTATGTTCCCATGTGAAATGTCCTACTCTGGGCCTGTTAAAAAGTGGCAGCCATATTATAAAATAGTAAGAAATGGTATTACAAAATTGTGAGGTATACTCATCTGGCCAGGTGCTTTATTAGCTTATTGCTTTCTTGATGTCCAAGGCTTGAACTAGTTTTGAAAAGGAATGTTGCTTTTCCAGAAAAAAACAATTTGGTTTATGTAACTGGTTGTTTTATCTCTGGGTGTATTATTTGTATCATCATTGTAAAGATTCATAAACTCTTTAACTAGGAATAATGTATGATATAGCCTCATTTGCACTATTTATTGTTTTATTTCAGTTTTGGAAATTTTGGATGACACAGTTCGAATTTTTATTAATCTTGCTAGCAATTTACACGCAGTCTGAGCCTATTCTCAATAATGCATTAAAACTCTAGTTTCATGCCATGTTAATCATGATATATATATATATATATATATATATATATATATATATATATATATATATATATATATATATATATATATATATATATATATATATATATATATATATATATATATATATATATATATATATTATATATATATATATCCACATATATAGTGCACAAACCAATGGCTAACCCCAAGTGAAGCTGTGCATGGACTGTAGATTCCAAACACACAAAATTCCCCTAGCACTAGCTCTCACCAGCTCATAGAATGAACGTTCAATAGTAATAATCCACACCACATGGCCATAAATTCACCTTTTAATAAAGATGAAACACAAAATACACTCTTCAGTGCAAAATACGCTCTTCAATACCCATTACACTTTTCAGTGCACAAATAATATCTCTAATAAGGCTCAGCTTCTATACTGGCTGATGTGAAAAGTTTTTGCATAAATTTGAACTTAAAGTATTATTACAATAATAGACCTGGAAATGTAGTGGAACCCACATTTAAAATTAAAAAGTCTACTTTACAACCTCCTTACCACCCAGTAGTAAAGTTATTTGAAGAATGTATTTTACGTGACTTGCACTTAAATCAGAATAGTATTTTCAGAAATTATAGTACTAATCTGACATCTGATCAGTGGATAGTTTTGCAAAATTTACAGGATAAAGATGATCTTGTGGTGGTAAAAGCAGATAAAGGAGGGGCTATTGTTTTGTGGGAATCTACTAATTATGATATGGAAGTCATGAGACAGCTGAATGACGTTACATCTTATATCAGATTATCATTTGACCCAGGGCAAGGTTTCAGATTTACAGTGGACAAATTTCTGGAGACATGGTTTTAGAGGGTATGTTATCAAAGGAGATTAGTGAACAAATTAAGATGGATGACTCTGAACCATTGTATTTTATATACCCTGCCTAAAATTCATAAAACTGTAGTTAATCCCCCTGGAAGACCTATAGTTTCCAGCAGAGGCTATTTGACTGAACCTTTATCCAAATTTCTGGAAAAACAATTAAAACCATTGCTGCCCATGATAATGGCTAGGATAAAGGACAGTAATGAGTTTGTGAAATTGATAAATGACATCCAGGTACCAGTACATGCATATTTATGCACATTACATGTTCAGTCATTATATATGAGCATTCCACATGAAAGTGGATTAAGAGTGGTAAAATATTGGGCAGAAAGGTCAGGACTATATAGTGACAAACAGATCGTATTTCCACTCAAAGCATTGGGGTTGATCTTGGAACATAATGCCTTTTTTACAGGAATGATTGGTACTTACAGATTAGAGATACAGCCATGGGTACTAATTTTGCACCCATATATGCAGATTTATTCTTGGGCTATCTGGAAGACAGATTGATGTACCATGAGGGAAATCGGTATAAACAACTTATAAACATGTAGCACGGATTTTTGGATGACTGTTGGTGTATATGGATAGGATCTATGGAAACATGGGGTGAATTTGTTGCTTACCTAAATGCAAACAGTCTGGATATCAAATTCATTGGAAAAATTCAGTCATTCAATATACATTTCTTAGATGTGAATGTTTCAAAACTAATACATGTCACGACGGCCACAAGTTTGTTTAGGAATCCAGTCATGAAAAATTCCATTTTAGATGCCAACAGTTGTCATCCAGCCCATGTTAAAAATAATATACCCAAGGCACAATTTTTGAGATTGAGATGTCTATGTAGCACTGACCAATGTTTTGAGGAAGAAGCCATGAAAATGGAATATAGATTCCAAAAGAGCTGATACTCTAGGGAGTTGATTTCTAAAGCTCATGAATTTAGTAATAAATAGGAAAGGAAAACATTGTTAAGATCGGAGAATGAATGAAGGGTAGAAAGTATGGATACAAAGAAGTTAAGATTTATTACTACTTTTGGGTCAAACACATTTAAAGTTAAGGAAATCATCCAGAAATATTGGGCAGTTTTAAAGTCTGACTCCTTTTTTGAGGATTTACTGGAGGAACAATGCCAGTTTGGATATAGAAGAGGAAGAAATATAGGTCAACATTTGAATAAATATAAAAAAAGTTCATTTATGGGACAAGTGTCTAAGAATATAACATTTAGGGGCAGTACTTTTTGTGGAAACTGTGTTTATAGTAAAGTGGTATCTAAAACCAAGTCTTTCACATCAGTCAACACTATGAAGTTATTTGACATCAAGACCTTAATCACATGTAATACAGATTGGATAGTATATATGGCAATATGTAAATGTGGATCATTTTATGTGAGACAAACTTTGAGGCCTTTTAAACAGAGAATGGCTACACACATCAGTGATATAAACTGTAAAAGAGTGCATAGTGCATTGTATAAGCATTATCTAGAACATGTGGGGGTACACTTCATATGTGTGGGTATAGATAGAGTTCAAGGTGATGGGTTATCAATAATTAAAAAAACACAAAATTTTAGATAGGAAAGAAAAAACTTGGATACTCAAATTAGGGGGATTGTATAAGCCAGGATTAAATGAGAATTTGTAATAAACTAAATTAACTGTTTTTCTATGACAATGGGGTAGTTAGGAAATAAAAATATATAAAATAAAAAAGATCACTGTGGTTTTAAATAAGTAAGCAATGGTGGTGCAGCAGTAGCATTGTCGCCTCACAGCAAGAGGTTCTCCCATTCAATTCTCGGCTGGAGCGCCTTCTGTGTGGAGTCTGCATGTCCTCTCCATGGTCGCGTGGCATTCGAATGACATGCGTGAATGGGCATGCCTTCTTTGAAGGTTGGACATTGGGCTGGCACCTCGGCACCATAAAAATCTACTGCCAATCATTAGTGGACCGGAGTTCCGCTGTGGTGACCCCCTAACTGGGAAAAGCCAAAAGAAGAACAAGAACTGTGGTTTTAAATAAATAATATATAAATAGGGAACATGTCACTTCCTGTTATACTTTACACTGAGGATGCCTATATGTTGAAACTGGTTTGTGTGGTAGTAGCTGAGCCTTATTTGAGATATTATTTGTGCACTGAAAAGTGTAATGGGTATTGAGGAGCATACTTTGCACTGAAGAGTGTATTTTGTGTTTCATCTTTATTAAAAGGTGATTTTATGGCCATGTGGTATGGATAATTACTATGGAACGTTCATTCTACAAGCTGGTGAGAGCTAGTGCTGTGGGAATTTTGTGTGTGTGTGTGTGTGTGTGTGTGTGTGTGTGTGTGTGTGTGTGTGTGTGTACATATATATATATATATATACATATATATACACACACACACACACATATATGGTTCTATGTCAGTTGATCAGATGATCGACTTTTTAGAAAGTCGAACTTTATATGGTCAAGACCACATGATCAACTTTCCAAAGAGCTGAACGAGACAAAACTACAAACATCTATGTTTTTTCAGAAAGGGGCAAGCCCCCCCTGCACCCCTGCCGTGCATCTGATATACACAAACTTTAAGATTGCACTACAGTTGGGATAGACTTTCTCACTGCCACTTGCACATTTCATCAAACTATCTAGTGCTGCCAGAATCCTGACCCTAACCTTAAAGACTCCCACCCAGTCCCATTTCCCTAAGACTAACCTTAAAGACTCCATTTGCTCTCTAAACCTAAAAATCTCCTTTCTACTTCCTAATCCTAAACTTCCCAGTTGCTCCCTTAACCTAAGAGCTCCTTCCCCTCCATAACTCTTATGAAGTCCCCAGTCACTCCCTAAATTGAAAATCCTCTTGCCCTTCTTACTGAGCCCAAGCCAACTTCTATAACTAGCACATGAGCAGCTCTAGTTACTGTGTGGCTGCTGTTTGGTTGAACTCACGTTCGAGTTTGACCAGGAGCAGTTGACTGCATTGGCTACAAGGTGCACAAGTCCCTAGCATTGACAGATTTATCTTTAAGTACTTGAGAGGGACATTAGGGCTTGTTGTGTTCCCATTTAATGCTGTTTGTAAATATTTTGATTTTCAGATACATTGTTATGATTTAAAATGTGCCAGTAATTTTAGTTCAGTTATTTTTTATTTATTTTATGTCGTTTTACCTTTGTTACTTATTTATTTAATTAGTTAGTAATAAGAGGTTTTCTTTGCTCATGAACAGTTCTCTAATTTGAGGTTTAAGGCAGTTCTGTGAATATCAGGTCTTATCTCAATTTTGTATATGTTTTCATAAAATTCATTTAGGTGTACTTCTAGTTCTTTCTTAACTTCCTTTTTCTTTAATAATTTGGGAGTATAACGTCCTTTATCAGCCAAATTTTCTATATTTATGTATATTTTATATATCTAGACAGAGGTGTCCGTACACTGTCTGTCCTACATTGCCTCCCGCCAGTCAGTATCCACTTACTCTCTTCCCACTATCAGGTCATTTCCATCTCGTCACGCATTTCTTATTATACATCAACAGATGATACTCTACTGTCTAGAATTTGTGTCTTTGGCCTGATATTATACTTACCGTCTGCAGTATGTGCCTCTTTTACTCTTCGCTGATTTCATGTTTTAGTCAAAAGCTGTTCAAATGTAATGGCCTGTACTCAGCCTACACTCTCATATGCAAACTGAACTACTAATTTGTGCATTTCCATACCTGCCCACCCTTCCCTTTTCATTTCTCTGTATATTCTTCACTGCATCTGCTTACTGTGCCTGCTCCTTTTTCCTAAACTTTCACTGTAGTATCTCCTCATTTGCCAGATTGATGTCTGTCGTAAATCAAATGCACTTTCTTGCTTGCCATCCAACTAATTATGTTGCTTAAAGGACCAGGGGTTCTGATTGTGCCCCTCAGGCTGCCTCTTCTACCTGTAGTTTTACTTCCAGTATTAAACTATGTCACCATCTTCCAAGTGAACTTTCTTTTTTATAGGAATAAGCATGTCAGATTTAGGGTGGCTATCATTTGCTGTTAGGTATCTCCAATGTCTGAATTTCCTTATCTCTTAACATTCTGTTCCTCTTCTGAGTAGTTCACAAGTGGCAATGTTTGCAAAGGAGCTTTTTCCTTTCTTCTAAATTGAACAGCCCACTGCAGTCACTGCTGGTTCAACCTCTGTTCATTACAGACTTCTGTGTTGGCTCATTTTAATCATTGAGTGTTTTGGTTTCCATGAATTATGTCCCTATCCCTCGCAGTTTCTGCTGTTTGAGGTCTTCTCCTGACACCTTTCTTTCTGGGTAACTATCACTTCTATTGATGCTTGAGTCACCGTATTCTACCATTTTTCACTTTGGGCCACCCATAGAAGGCTTTCTTCCTCTTTCTTCTTCCTATCAGGGTGTCACTCCGCTATCTGCTTCAGACTTGTTGTTGTATCCATCTATAGTCACTCTCAGATATCCCTTTCTTGTTGTCAAGGGATTTTGCTAGTAATAGCATCTGTTTGTCTAGCCCTTATTTAAATTTCTGTCATTCCACATACTTGAGAGATGGCTTTACACCTATTGGCCTAGAGTTACTGCATTATCTTCCCCAGAATCTCTCAGACTTAAAATTATTGGTCCTTCCTCATTGTGGCTAGGTGTACTGTCTATCTTTTTCACTTAAAAACTGAGAGAGACAGAAAGAGAAAGCTAGCTTTACCACTCCCAACAGTAGATCAACAGCTGCCATCATCTCCATTCGTCATTCACCAAGTCTAACAGACCCACCTTAACTCCCCTTGAGCTAACATATCCCACCTTAAGGGATAATGAGAAGACTGAGGGTGCTGGTGCAAAGTTGTACTGCTACCACAAAGTGTGCCCTAACCCCATTCCAGCATGCCACAGTCTTGTTAGCACCTTACTTGCTGCCTAAGAAAGTGCCTGCACACTTCCAGTCATAGGCAACCTCCTGACCAAGTAGTATACTACCTGCAGCATGCAGCTTGCCACAATCTTAATTCTGCTATCACAGTTAGCCTAGGCAGCTGCTTTCTTCCTAGCAGCTGCTATCTTCCTAGAAGGGGCAAGCTGATATCAGCCACTCAATCCATTCCTGCCCCAATGTCTGCTTCCCCCAGCTTCCTTTAGCACTAACGCCACTAGTTAAATGCGTGTTATCTGGAGCACAAAAAGCGTTTCATCCCTCAGCTCTGCATGGCTAGATCACCAGCTAGAATACTTTGTATCTTCAAAATATCTGTTACAGAGTCATGCTAGCATAAATGCATAAAAGTCAGGCACCATCTTAATTGTTTAGACATCATTTAGTATTTCTGTCTTTCTGGGTGGCAAGATTATGCCATGGATGTTTAACTGTGCAGCTTATAGTGCAGCTGCCATGCTTAAGGTGCCCTTCAGCCCTCCATCATTAATCACTGGATCTGAGAGAGGCAAAGACTATACACTCTATTAATGAAAGACACACTGTAGCTCAGTATCTTTTATTTACTCTGATACTCCTTTTAGGCACAGAAGGTTTTTATTTTTGCCTTGCTGCTTCTTCGTGTTTTCCATGTCTGATTCCAGGAGTTTAATTATTTTGAAGTAGGCTACCAGAGCATTCTCTGTTATGTTTGACTTTCTTAATTACAAACTGAACTTTGGTTTGTACTTCTATTTGATGATGTTGACACCCACTTCACCTTTCAAGTACCAGGCATTCTGTGCCATCCCTAATAATACTTCAAGATCTTTCATTATTACCTCCCTAAATGATTGGGATGGGAATAACTCTGCATTTGAATTATTTGTATTTCTTTAAAACTGAGCATGCTTAACACCTTAAGGAGATTTAGTTCAATTTTTAGACAATTCTGGTGTGGAATGCCAGCCAAAAATGTAAAACTTGCTTGCCATCTTAAAGGAGTGTACACAAACACCCCCCCCCCCCTACACCCACACACACAATCATTTAATGCATAAACAGGGAATTTTCCATTTGATATTTTGGAACTTATCGTTTCTCCATTCTGTTAATTAAGGATTAGTCCAGATAAAATCACTTTAGCTAGCAGCTCTAAGAGACTTACTCTCTGATACCCTTCATGTGAGAGGAATAAAGATGACTTGTTGAAGTTTAAACTAGTTTATTTTCCATTCTGGTAATTAAAATATAGCATTAAACCTTGTTAGAGTTGGAAGGTCACCTGTATTCTTTTCTTGGGACAGCAGTCGTTTTTACAGCTATACTGTCATTTGATAATATAGCATGAGAAGCAATATTGTTCATATTTTAAGAAAATTGACTGTAGGGATGTTTTTATTCTTCCAGTAATCTTCTTATCATAACACTGCATGGGGTGATTTTAAGGATTCTAAGCTATATCCACATGAATATTGTATTATTAGTTATGCCTTGGCTAAAAATAGTAACTCCTTAGAATCAAGCAGTGCATCATTAATGACATCAGACAATTGTACAGGTATCTGGAGAGGCCATCTTTCATGTTGCTTTTATACAATCAATATTTCTGCCATGGATTTTTAAATATGTTTTGAGTACTATTATTTTGTGAAAAAGGATATCAGTTTTTAAATGTAACTTATCAGACAAAATGGCTGTTGTTCTTCATGTCCATTATAGCTGTCATATGTTCAGAGTCTGTGTAGTTTTATTTAACAATCTCTGTATTTTTATTCCTACAGAATAGTTAGACTTACTGAAAAGTAAAACTGTTGTATGATGTCTTTATTATCTGTTTTACAGTTGGCGTTAATTTAGACATGGATGGGAGTAACATGAATACATTTCTCATTCCTGGCAAGCTACATTTAGTTTCTGCTGCACTTTCAGTATCAGCAAAGTCCTAAATATATTCCCATGTTATCCTTGTATAGACATAGCTCACACTATAATAGTTCCCAGACACTATCTTATGGGCGACTCCTCAGTCTGAGGTCCCCATTACAGTCTTGTGTGCTCTGAGGCAGCGTGCAAATCAATGACGAGACAGAGTTCCTTAAGTGAAAAAAAATTGTTATAATACAGAAGTAAGTTTCTTCTTCCAGGACCCTTTTCTGCTTCTACTTTTAGCACAAAGGACAATTCATTAGACCCCATACCCTAATGCATTTGATAGTGAATTAGTCCCTTTCCAACAGACTTTCCAAAGACATTTGGTTGTCTTTTAGGGACTGTTTCAGTTGTTAGTGCTGACAAAATTGCTGTGTCCTGTGTCTGAGGCCTCAGAGGGTATTAAACCTCTCATGTGATATGAGCATTAAAGCTTGTGATACATAACATTACAATACCCCTAGATGTTCTTCACATTCACCTGGATGTAACTTTTTTGGTACCTCTTAAAAAGCATAATACATTTGTTTGTAAAGCATACTGGTAGATAAGCTTAGTGCTTAAGACAAGTTACTACTGCTTGATGTAATCTATTGAGTTAGAGTTCCACAACATCATTTTGGAAAATGTGACTGAACAAATCACCTCATTATATCAAAAGCAGCAAATCTCAAATGAAAAGAGTCAGCTGGGTTGGACTGGTTGTGTATAATTAGTAGAGTCCCAAATACACTGTATCTTGGACACTGATACTGCAGTTTCACTATACTTTGATGGGGTGCAAGAAAGTTTCAAAACCTTTGATAAGCATTCATTTCAAGATCTATTTTATTTGTGTGTGTATGTGTGTGTGTGTGTGTGTGTGTGTGTGTGTGTGTGTGTGTGTGTGTGTGTGTGAGTGTGTGTGTGTGTGTGTGTGTGTGTGTGTGTGTGTGTACTCAGAATAGTAACTTTTTGATAGGAATCCTTCCTTTAAATTTTATGGCTTTGCTGTGCTTCTTGTGGCCTTAGTTGCTTCATTTTATATACTCAGTTTCGTTGTTAGCATTTAATATAATTACTGACTTTTTTTCTTGAAGGATTTCAGCCATTCTGTTTTCTTTTTTTTTTGTTCTCTTGGATTTCACAAGGGATTGTTAATTTGTTGACCTATATCATCAATAGTCACAGGATTTTATAGTTTCAGATGGCTGGCACAGAGTGATAGAAAGCAGAGAAATGTATCATACTTCCCTTTCTATTCTATTTCAACCTAAGCTGCAGTGGTTTTGAAGAAAAAAATGCAGAACTGTTTAGGTTTCTGAATCATGCTGCTTGAAAACTGACAAATACAACTCCTTGTTCTATCTGTGGCAAGATGTTAATTTGCACAGCAGTAGAAATGATTGATTTCAATAATGTCTTTCTTTCATAGTTCTCATGGATGTCATTCAATTTAGGGCCACTGTAAGTTTCACAGTGTGGACTGATTCTTCCTGCTAATCCAGTCCACAGAAGTTATGTCAAAAACTGATGACGAAGCCCAGGCCACACTTACCACCACATTGCTGCATTCCAAACCCAACCAATTCTCACCATAAATCTTAAACCCACTGATGTCACAAAACATGCCATTAAAAAAAAAATTAAAAAAATTACCTAAAAAGAATGCTAATTACAAACTATCATGGCATTGTGACCTACAGTAACCTTAACGTGTCCATGACATTCCATCTCTTTAAGAAAATATGCCCTGATTATCAAGTAAAAAACACACTAGAGAAACTTGATATTTCTACACTTCTCTCGTTGACAAAACTTAGCTACTATGGGAACAGGGAACATTATCATCACAGCCTATTGGGTGACTTCACAGAGTACGTGTGTGACAGAGCCTTATTAAAAAAGCACCAACTTCAAATGAAAGTTCTGAAGCAAAATTCATGGTTATAAGTATATGTAAAATAGAGGAACAGCAGTTACTGGTGTAACTCTGTTTCTATTTTTGGGCATGGAAGAGAGGGGAAGGTCAGAAGGGATATGTTGGGCACAAATTTTCTAATAACCACAAAAAATCACTGTGGAAGTCCAATGAAGGGAGAGAACATAAAGGAAACTGACGGAGATATTAAGGAGCATCTTTAGAGAGGAAAACAAAGTAACACTTCCGAGTTACATTTCTGCATGCTTTGTTTATTTTTCGTGCCCGATTCACGAACAAGCTTCCAGACCTGGAAGAACAAAGCATGCAGAAATGTAACTCGGAAGTGTTACTTTGTTTTCCTCTCTAAAGATGCTCCTTAATATCCCCGTCAGTAGTTGTGAAATACATCAAGTCAAAAGCTTGCTTGAAGGATAATATTCTACATCAGTAGAAGTGTGGAACAAAAACGTATTAGTGAGATTTACAGTGTTAGTGTATCTGTGTATATTCGTGCAGGATTTGTGCAATAAACTTGGTTTCCTTTATGTTCTCTCCCTTCATTGGACTTCCACAGTGATTTTTTTGTGGTTACCAGTTTGGGTTTTCGTTGTCATCTCTTTTTTATTTACTGTCACAAATTTTCTAATGGTAGATGCCTTTTTTACCTCATTCTAAGCATACGTTAGAGTTTGTAGATGTCACAAATAATAAGTATAAATGTTTTCAGTTTTGCCTTGTGTTAGATGACATGATACAAACACACTTTACATTACTGTACTTATAAATATTAGAATTGACTGGGTGACTGAAATGTCACATTTAGCTAATATTTTAATGCACAAGTGAGCCATAAAAAGATGGCCTAAGGAGGTATTAATATTTAAATGACACATTCTGTAGCAATCTTTGTGATCTTCTGCATAGGATTTGTTGTCTACGTTTTACATTTTTAAGTGAAAAGTCCTACTGGCCTGTGATTCTGAAAGCACACACACACACGTGTGTGTGTGTGTGTGTGTGTGTGTGTGTGTGTGTGTGTGTGTGTGTGTGTGTGTATGTGTGTATGTTTTTTGTCTGTGTGTAGCATGTAGATTTTTGTGTATGATACCTGAAATATCTGTTTTAACTTCCTTATTATTGTGTTATTATATCACCTCACTGCCACTTTGGGCATTGAGAGGACTCCTATAAATATTGTAATAATTTTTGTTGAAAATATTGTTTTGCAACTACTTTTGTATTGTGCATTGGAGCTTTTCTCCCCAGGCCTTCACTGAAAATGGGCTCTGTTCAGCCCAGTGAACCTTCCCAGTAAACAAATGTTAATAAAATAAATAAATAATAAATAAATATCTTGGTCTATTTAATTTGGGAACAGTGTTTATGATGATTGCCAATGTCATTCATATACTATCTTACTTAATCTTTTTGTCCTTTGTACATTTTTAGATATGTAGGCTAGTATATAAATAATTTCTTCAAAATAGTATAAGGTTTAATTTATTTGTAATTTTGAATCATACACAATTTTTTGTGAAAGAAGCACTTACTGTAAGTTTACAGACTTTCTTCCATATGTTCACAAGTATAGGAACAGTGTAATGCAATAATCAAATTCTTTTATCCCTAAACTTAGCCATGTAATATTTAGTGCAAATAATCAATATCATGTTATGTTCTGATGGGGATATATCACAGTATGTGTCATGAGTACAATGAAATTACATTACTGATTGCTTACAGACCCCTAAATGCTAGCTGTATAAAAATGACGCTTTTAACTAAAGATGAAGCAACTGGAATAATTTATCCTGGTATAACAAGTGGTAACTAAAAAAAAAATGATAACCAATGAAAGTCATTAAAAGAGCATAAGATAGAAACATAAGATATAAGTATTTTATTGATAACGGGATAACACTACAAGAAGTGATTATGTATTTTATATTTCTAATTGTTCTGTTTTTGATCTAGGATCCTATTGTAACAGAACATGGGATGGTTGGTTATGTTGGGGAGATGTTCCTGCTGGACAAGTATCAACACAGTACTGTCCCAGCTATTACCAGGACTTTGATCCAGCTGGTAAGTAGTGAAATTCAGTGGATTGTTAACGTATCCTAAGGGACAGTAATATTTAAAAAAAATAACTGTGATTGACACCACAAGATAAGACTGGACAGTGAAAATAGGCTTGACAGGGCATTTTCATATGTTGAGTGTCATAGTATCAGGGCAGCCAGAATGAGTAAGTCAGCCCTGTAGGGTCTCTAATCATAAGCATTTTGTTAAGTGTTCATAAAATGATGTCAAGTAATTTTCAATGAGAACAAAACTACAAAGGTGAGTTTCTTGACATCATTTCAAAAACATATAAAATGAAGTTATAATCAGTGACTTGATCTAATTGTTTACACTACATGGAGTTTTTTGATATATGTTAGATGTTTATACATTTATATATTTAAAATTCTGTATGACTATTATTATAAAGAAGAGACAACTGTATAGTCATTCTGTTATCTATGATACAATCTGGGTCATACAGAATTAACTATAGTGTGTTTTTATACACCAGTGTTATTCTGTAAGTAGTGTTTTGAACTGTTGTGTTTATTTTTTCTTTTGTGAAAGAGCTCAAACTGCCTATGAGGTTTCCACAGAGATTGCTTCTGCAATTGTCCTGAGTAGCACCCCAAGCTTTCCTGTCTGTGTTGGTTCCATTTGTACGTTTGGTTTGAGGCATTCATTACTCATTTGTCAAAACATGATTTAAGTAATAAATCTCAGTGAAGTAAAAAGTAAGCAATACAGCTACTATGTTTTTCATTACTTTAATAATATTTTCTGTCTTTAATCTATTGGGAGTTTTAGGGTTTATTTGTTTAGTCAGGAATGGTGTTCAAGCTATGCTGTAGGGATCACTGTATTCCTTTATGTGTTTTTACCAAAATGATTAGCTGGCACTACATTCTGTGAGACACACACTTCATTTAACGAAGTATGTGACACCCATTTCTTTTAAACTATGCTGTATATTCATTGTGGCATGTAACTAGAATAACCAGTTATACACGTTTTTGACATCAGAAATGTGTAATGTAGAGGATTATGATTGGTTGCCTAATCATAACCAACTTGTAGTGCATGGAATACCATGACTGCATTCAAAAACCAGTAAAAAGATATACTTTTCAGTTATATTCATAGGGCAAGACCAGATCTTAACAGTG
Source organism: Protopterus annectens (assembly GCF_019279795.1). Classification (NCBI taxonomy): domain Eukaryota; kingdom Metazoa; phylum Chordata; order Ceratodontiformes; family Protopteridae; genus Protopterus; species Protopterus annectens. The sequence continues at coordinate 1,782,506,818 of NC_056737.1, read as the reverse complement.
TTTAGGAATGCTTAACAAAAGCTTGTTAAGTGCACCTATGTGATGTTTAGACTAGGTCTCAAGCTAGGGACTAACAAAGCAAACAGCAGTAGCAGAAGTTAAAACAACTTTTAAAAGTTGTTAGATGCTTAAAAAACCAGTAAAAAGATATACTTTTCAGTTATATTCATAGGGCAAGACCAGATCTTAACAGTGTTTAGGAATGCTTAACAAAAGCTTGTTAAGTGCACCTATGTGTTGTTTAGACTAGGTCTCAAGCTAGGGACTAACAAAGCAAACAGCAGTAGCAGAAGTTAAAACAACTTTTAAAAGTTGTTAGATGCTTTGCTCTACCACACCTATAAACAAAAAGAATGGAAAGTGTCTTAACAGTTTTTGAAGTCACAAATAGACATTTCCTTTCTGCCTGCTGTCTGTCTGACAGCACTAAATATTTTACTGGTATTCAAAGGCTTTGAAAGCCAGTAAAACACTTCATGATCCTACAGTCTTTTCTACTGTATCTGGTAATACATGGAGCAGACAACACTCCATGCACTACAAAGAATCATTATTGGATCTCCATTCATAACCAGAAACGTGTTTTCAAAAAGGATGCCAAGCTTCACCTCTTGAGCTTTGTTCTTGGGTGAACTTATTGGCCTCCATATCTCAAATACATAAAAAGCTGGTCATGATCAGACATCTGATCATAATCCTCTATATTATGTGTTTTTTAAATAGATGTTAAGAAATTCAGCTTAAGAGCAGAGTGAAGCAAAGCTCAATGGGTGAATATTTAAATCCTTGTATAGAACACATAATCATTATCTATAATGTCAGAGACCTGATAATAATTCTTGATAGTATATGGGATTTGAGCTGCCACGATGTACTACTGTTTATAGAAAATATGTGTAGGAAGGCAAAGTGTTTTACAGCTATAAAAGTTATAACAAACCAAAAGCTACCACACAAATCAACAACAGCTTTACAAGCTGTTCAAAAGTTCAAAACATTACATATCTGTTGTTTGTGTCACCATACAAAATGCATAACAGCTTTTGAAGCTGAAAATTGCTGCCTATTTTGTGGAGGTTGTGATGTTTGAGTTGCAGCATAAGACCTGATCATAACAGCTTTGAAAGGTGCAAAACAAAAGTGCATTGCATCTCTTAAAATGGTCAGATTACTGGAGGCTGCTGTATGTGTGTGTCTGTTGTTGCATTAGACCTAATCATAACAGCTTTACAAGGTACATAACAAAAGTTCTTATGCATCTTTGAATTCTGTTATGATTTGGTCTTGTGATAGAGCAGTGCATTTCCAGCTTATCTTTTTGCCAGTGTCAAGGCATTATCAGTGCACCGCATATATTATAAAGGTTATCTTTTTTGCCAGTTTCTGAATATCACAGAATTTCAAGTACTACATATTACAAAAACAGTTTATGATATATTATCAGAAGATATTGAAAGAGTATTTGGTGTTTTAAAGTAGATTAATTTAACTGGTACACACCAGGTATACATCCTTCATTCCTTCCTTCTCTTTGTTTGAGTCTCTTAGTTTCTCCTTATATTTACATTTTTTCTTTTCAATACTCACATATTTTATTAAGTTTGGTAGTATTAGAAAATGGTTATTACTACATCAGCTAGTTTTACTTTGATTTTCCTAACTGCTGCCCTTTTGTTTATGTACTTACAAACTGAGTGGAATACCATTTGTTGCCAGCATGCTTTGCAGCATGATCTTTCATTTTAACCAGTATGCCAATCCAAAACTATTACTGGTAAGAAAATAAAAACATCTGTATTATTTTGCTCAGCAGTACATTCTTCTGTCCTAGTAAGTCAGATGCTATATCTTGGACTAGGCATGTACATCTAATAACATCAGTACAATCATACCAAATACTTTGTATAATCTTAATGCTGCTTGATATACATATGTCTTATGTAATACTCCACACAATTTGCATTCTCTACATTTGCTCAGTAAATGTTGAGGCTTTGTCCTGTCTCATCATCTCTGCACCCTAAATAATGTTAACTACTGTAGAGTGAGTTTTGTTTTCTTGTATACTATGTGTGTAATTTTATTTCAATTTTTGCAAATTGCAATGTCTTGTTATTGGCATATGTTATTTTGTATATGTTAAATTTACTTGTCAGGTATGCTGTACAACCAAATGATTTACATTTCCCTGTATAAATAAACATTGCTGTTAATAGTATATTTTTAGATTATTCTATCTTTAAAGGTAAAAAACTCAAAACAGAGAATCAAAAAGGGCAGAAGAAAAAAGAGAGAATCACAAAACACTACGTGACTCATGAGAGTGAATCACAAAACAATGAATACATCTCTCCCAGTAAAAAAGCCAAATATCAACAAGCCTAAGCTACAAAACCAAGATCAAGTGTTGTCTTAGTAGGGTTTTTAGTAATGTAATGTGTAATGGTAGGGTTAGGTTAGGCTTAAGGTTGTGGTTAGGACTAGCATACATGAATAAGGTGGGCGGGGGGCTTCATTGTTGATACTCTATATATTTTAGTGATAGGTTTCTGAGGAATATCTCACACTACTATAAGTAGGAAGAGTTATGTACTATTTGGTATTCATCTTTTACAGTAATGAGATATCTCGTTTTTATCTGGATTTTCCTACTTTTCAAGAACCTTTGTTCCTATTTTCAACATTTTAAGTTCACAAGGATGTTTGTGAATATTGGCTATGCATGCTATCAGATGCTTTTATTTATAAGCTTCCACTGAAAATGGAACTGATCCAGTTGAACAAAAGTCAGCTAAATATAAATATTTGAATAACTATGAACCCAAACTCCATCTGTAGCATACATGTTGTCTATGCTCAGTATGAGCTGTCATTTGAAATAATATCCATACACAAGCATATCAAATATTACATAATCCTACTGATAACTAGCAGATATCATCTGCACTGCGTATACATTAATTTTCATGTATTTAAGGATGCCTTCTTTTAATCCCTTCATAATAAATTGAATGCATTCTTTCACAACTTAATGACTAATCTGAATTGCTTCATGGTAAATAAAAGCTGTTTGAAATGTGTTCTGTTTAGTTGCATTCTTAATGGTCAGCTCAGCCTGGGTTTTGACATCACACGAGTAATTAGGTGAGAAAGCAACTATGTCCCCAACAGTTACACTTAAAGCAAATTGATCTTGTTTTTGAATGAACAAAATGCTAGAAAGGTATTATTATAAGGAAAATGACTGAATTTATTATTCACCAAGGAGAAACTGACTGATCTTTGGGTTAAAAAAAAGAATCTATGATATCATGAACATCATAAAGAGAAAAAATAAATTCTTCCTGGATATAAGCTCAGCATTTTATTGGTAATCAAATGAATAGCTAAGAAAGCTAATTCAAGGGAAATAGATCTGTATGACTAATTGATATGAGTAAAATTTTGTTCTTGTCTTCACACTTTAATGAATTTCTACAAGACAGATAAGTTGTACAATAATGAAGAATTTCTAGCACTTATTCTCGTGTACTTTTCTATGGTTGTAATATGTTGTATACGTTCCTTTCCACCCTATTTTGAAAAGTGAGCTGCATTATTCTGGTTACTGTTTTTTTTTATTTTTATTTCTTCTTGTTTATTTACTTATTTATTCATTTATTTAAACATTTACTCTCCCTTGCCCCAACCTCACGTAGCCTTCCAGTTGTTTTCTTGGTTACTGCAGTTGTCTGACCCAGAATGCACCAGTTATTTATAGAATGTTTTGTCCAGGAGTAACCCTTTACTGACTGGGCCTTCCAACGTTTTGGAATGTCAATCAATTGGTGATTAAAGAATTCTGTAGGGAAGTACTGCCCATGACACCAAGAGCTTTCAAATGTGTAGTAATTGGTCAAGGTCCATATCTGTGGGGGCAGTGAGTACAATGAGTATTCAGTAACAGTGAGGCTCCTGCTATCTGATACACTCTGCATAGGCATCTGTTTCCTATACCACTTTCCTGTGAGATAGGCGAGCTGGCTATCAGCTGTTTCATCTACTCCCTGGCCAACAATACCAGCACCATGAACCCATTTCCCAAACTTGTATTGCCAGAAGCACAGATGAATGCCCTGCCTCTGCATTGTCTCACTGGCTACTGTGGTAACCGATTCATGTCAAAACATACTTTGCCAATGATTTCTAAGCCCCTAAATTTTGTGTTGCAGTGTTATAAGAAGAATGAAATGAATGACCTTACAGAACACCAGGGTTAGAGTTATTATGTTGATTGAGCTCCTGCACTAGTTTACCATATCATATGCTGTCAAAGTTATTGAAAGGTATATATTTTTGTTTTCACCTTCCAGCAAAATTATATATTTAGCATGACTTTATCATCATGCTTGTAGGAATTAGACATTATGGGGGAAGAGGTATTTGGCATAATGATTAAGAGTTTCACTTCATAGGCACAGTGTACAGGGTTTGATTCTGAACTCATGTTATTGGCTAGTCTCAAAATGGCCCTTCTGGGTAGTTAGCCAAGTATTCAATTATGAACCTAGACCATTATTTCCACAACAAAAATATTGTAGAAGTGTATGATATTTCCTTGCCTCTCCCACTGTCTCTGAAAAACATTGCACATTTATGTCTGTCTCACTGTCTGTCTGTATTTCTTTCACTCCCTTTCTTTCATTGTTTGGCATTCACTTTAGTTTGCTGTTAGTTAACTGCTAGGGGCCTTAATGTCTCCTAATCAGAGCAGTGCAGACAAATGACCTAATCTTATCTGCAAATTGTCCTACATAAAAGAAAAGTACTTACAGAAGTACATCAATATGTAATAGAAGATCTCAGCATCCAGAAATCCAAACCATCACCTGCATCACTGAAAGACACAGAGTATCCATCTTCCCCTAGTTCTTTCCAGCTGTTGCTATTCCATATCTGATATCTCTACTAACATAGAGCCATCATCTTCTAAACATCTTTGGAGAAAACATATCGCACCTGCAGACTAGCATTTCAGTGTTTTTTTTTGGTGAGGGGGAGTCCTGAACATGACACTAAAGCCTACTGCATTTGTTCAGGATTAAGTAACATTGGCAAAGGCACCATAAAACTGGAAAGTCTATTTGCTAATGGAAAAAATTGACTGAAATGGAGGCAGAAATATTTTTGCTTCTGGCTGATACCTTGTTTTGGAGTTAATAGTACATGAGTATTCCTTCTACCATGACCATTATGTCTTCCTTATTCCTCGAAGGGAAGCTGGATGTTTTATCTGTGTCACCCCACCAAAACAAATGCATGTATGCACAAACACACACACACACGCACACACACACACACACACACACACACACACACACACACACACACACACACACACACACACACACACGCACACGCACACACCCACACTCATGCACACAGACACATGCACATGCACATATGCACGCACTTGCTCACAGACACACTCAGATACACACACACACACACACACACACACACACGCACACACGCACACGCGCACACACGCACGCACGCATGCACACAGACACATGCACATGCACATATGCACGCACTTGCTCACAGACACACTCAGATACACACACACACACACACACACACACACACACACACACACACACACACACACACACACATTCATGCACACGCACTCACACACACATGTACATAGATTCACAAAGACCATACACACAAACACACACAGTAATTATCGGTCTTCTTTTGTCAGTATGATGCTGCCTTACATTTGTCTATCATGGCAGTGTTTGCAACCCTGACTGAATCAGAAGTTGTATCTCCACAGTTTGATTTTGATTTCTTGGCAGCAGAATTTAAAAAGATTACCACCTGTTCACTGGACTTGGCTTCAAGAGAAACATGGTACCTCCCAACACATTCTGCTCTACTGGGATGTAACTTTCAGTAGGCCTGGCTCCTTTCAGCAGCTGGCATCAGTTCTGTCTTTGTACTGTGAGACAGAGATTTACCTTTTGATGTAGAACTGCATGTCCTTCCTGTTAGAGGGGTAGACTTATTCAGTATGTTAGCCCTGGAAGTAGCCATCAAATTCCAAAACAGTTCTAGCAATGCAGGACTGCTTGGAAACAGTGCCTTTACAACCTGGGGATACGTAGGTGACTCTTACCTCACAGGCCGCTGCTGTTATACTGACACAGAGACTCCAAATTGCATTGCTATTAGTCACAGTGGTTCTCTCCTCACTGATTCCTTTAACTCAGTCACTGATCCCACTACCTCAGTCACGGATCCCACTACCTCAGTCACGGATCCCACTAACACAGTCACTGATCCCTCTGCCTCAGCCACTGATCCCTCTACCTCAGTCACTGATCCCTCTACCTCAGTCACTGACCACATTACCTCAGTCACTGACCACATTACCTCGACCACATTACCTCAGTCACTGATCCCACTACCTCAGTCACTGACCACATTACCTCAGTCACTGATCCCACTACCTCAGTCACTGATCACATTACCTCAGTCACTGATCCCACTACCTCAGTTACTGACCACATTACTTCAGTCACTGATCCCTCTACCTCAGTCACGGATCCCACTAATAGTCACTGATCCCTCTATCTCAATCACTGAGCTCACTATATCAGTCACCAATCCCACTACCTTAGTCACTGATACCTCTGCCTCAGTCATTGATTTCACAGTCTCAGTCACTGTTCTACTACCTCAGTCACGGATCCCTCTACCTCAGTCACTGATCCCTCTACCTCAGTCACTGATCCCTCTACTTCTGTCACTCATCCCACTATCTCAGTCATTGATCCCGCTACCTCAGTCATTGATCACATTACCTCAAGTCATAGATCCCACTAACACAGTCACTAATCCCTCTACCCCAGTCACTGATCCCTCTACCTCAGTCACTGATCTGTCTACTTCAGTCACTGTTCCCACTATCTAAGTCATTGATCCCATTACCTCAGTCATTGATTCCACTACCTCAGTCACTGATCACATTACTTCAGTCACTGATCCCTCTACTTCAGTCACTGATCCCACTATCTCAGTCATTGATCCCACTACCTCAGTCACTGACCACATTACCTCAGTCACTGATTCCACTACCTCAGTCACTGATCACATTACTTCAGTCACTGATCCCTCTACTTCAGTCACTGATCCCACTACCATAGTCATTGATCCCACTACCTCAGTCACTGACCACATTACCTCATTCACTGATCCCTCTACCTCAGTCACTGATCCCTCTACCTCAGTCACTGATCCCACTACCTCAGTCACTGACCACATTACCTCAGTCACTGATCCCACTACCTCAGTCACTGATCCCACTACCTCAGTCACTGACCACATTACCTCAGTCACTGACCACATTATCTCAGTCACTGATCCCACTACCTCAGTTACTGACCACATTACTTCAGTCACTGATCTCTCTACCTCAGTCACGGATCCCACTACCTCAGTCACTGATCCCACTACCTCAGTCACTGATCCCTCTACCTCAGTCACCGATCGCATTACCTCAGTCACTTATCCCACTAACGGTCACTGATCCCTCTACCTCAATCACTGTTCTCACTATATCAGTCACCGATCCCTCTGCCTTAGTCACTGATTCCACTGTCTCAGTCACTGTTCCCACTACCTCAGTCATGGATCCCACTAACACAGTCACTGATCCCTCTACCTCAGTCACTGATCCCTCTACCTCAGTCACTGATCCCACTACCTCAGTCACTGACCACATTACCTCAGTCACTGATCCCACTACCTCAGTCACTGATCCCACTATCTCAGTCATTGATCCCACTACCTCAGTCACTGACCACATTACCTCAGTCACTGATCCCACTACCTCAGTCACTGATTCCTTTACCTCAGTCACTGATCCCTTTACTTCAAGTCACTGATCCCACTATCTCAGTCACTGATTCCACTTCCTCAGTCACTGACCACATTGCCTCAGTCACTGACCACATTACCTCAGTCACTGATCCCACTACCTCAGTTACTGATTCCTTTACCTCAGTCACTGATCCCTCTACTTCAGTCACTGATCCCACTATCTCAGTCATTGATCCCGCTACCTCATTCACTGACCACATTACCTCAGTCACTGACCACATTACCTCAGTCACTGACCACATTACCTCAGTCACTGATCCCACTACCTCAGTCATTGATCCTACTACCTCGGTCACTAATCCCACTGTCTCAGTCACTGATCCCACTACCTCAGGCCCTCACCGGTTATTTTCTATATCATGAGTACCAGATGTTAGGCATAGTGTGTGGATTTTGGAACCTAGATCAATTTTGTTTACAGACCCAAAGAAGATACACATCAATGGGCTTTGCAAATTCTGGACATTGTCAAGTAAGACTGACAATTCAGATGAACTTGCTCCTCTACAGCAAGAGATGTCCTCAGATACAGATAAAATTACTTGGGTTATTTGTAGGAACTCCAAACAGTGCTTTGTAGGGAAATCTTAATGGAATTGCAGTAGAAGGAATATTTCTCCAAAAATAGTTTTTCTTCTCAGCTGAAGGGCCTTTGGGAAGAATGAAGATCTCCAAAACAGACCCCCTGGTGACCCCCTGGTGCCCCTGCTCTTTGTTAGTTACACTCAGAAACACTTTAAGTGAATGCTTTGCTTCATTATGTGAATATGACAAGTTCAGCTGCAATGCATTCTATATTTTCAATATGTGATGTTTTACCCATGTGTCTGCTGACCATTAAACCTGTCCCTATTCAAACAGTGTCTGTTCATTCCTCATTTTTGAGTATGCCCTTTGTCTGGGGGAGGAGGGCTATCATTCAGGCAACTATAATAATGCTTTGTGCTCCTCCCAGTATTCTATTAATGAGGGCATTTAGATGGCTTAACCCTACCCATTGGTGAGTGGGGTATGTCAACTACATCATAGTGGTGGTCCATAATGCCCTCCCCTTGTGGGTGCATTATTCTACACACTTATTATGAGGGTTACCATCCATCAGTGGCTTGATAAACTAATGTCTGCTCCCTCTGCATCATCCTCCCTCTTCTGAGGAATGGCAGTAAAGTGTGTATAGCCAGCACCACCACACTGTCCCCCCAGGATGAGCCCACCCATCTTCCATGCCTATACTATTAAGTACTCAGTCCACTAATAAAGCTGCAGTCACCTGTCTTATAGCTAGGGTTTTATAACACGATGTCATGGTGATGGCTACATTTTATTCAACATTGGCTGGCCATACGTTTCTGTTCCTCAATAGTTCAAGAGACATAATTACTTCAGGAATCTCTCTTTCATACCAGTGTGATAGTAAGTCATTTGAAGTTGCAGATTCTGCTGTATGTTCTACCCAAATTGAAATATTGATACAATCTGGGAAATCAACAAACAGGACATCAGACTGTGCTTTTTGTGCATAGTAGTTATGACTTGCTGAACCAGACACTGGCCTGTGACCTCTTCCTGATCAATGTATATGCATCAAGCTTGTTAAAATCCCTTGCAGACAGTCTAAGCCAACGATTTTTGAGCCTTGGCCTTCTGCACATCTTTCATCATGCTCCTTATTCTCAGAAATGTTTCCAGACTGCAGCAAGGACATCTTCCTTAATTCTTCTGATGTCTGTGCCAGGCAATTGTGTTTCATGCACTGCTTCAAGGTATTGGTTCCACCACACAGGGACCTGTCCATAGAGGTCTCGTCAAGTATATCTTAGCCATCATTTTAGTAATTCACATTAACTGTTTGGTTACTTTGTTTGTTTGTTTGTTTTTTTTTTTAATTTTGAGCTATTTATCTATAATTGAAGGCATCCAGTGTTTTGGAAGCAGTGCAGAAGCCTCCTACTTAGTTTACATTGTAAGTGAACAAGATTTTTCAAATGGGGCAATATTAAGGTTTCCCTGAGAATGTCAACCTCTAGCCTAACTTATTCCACTGTAAGAGTGGTCCTTAGCATTTCCAGCTGAAAGAGAAGACTGACAATATGTAACTTCTGAGAAGTGCTTAAGACTTCTTTGAGGTGCATGTTTCTGTTTCTTATTCCTGATAAACTGCCTGCCCCATGTACTCCAAATGTTATGCCTTAGAAGCATCTTCTTCCACGTTTGTGTTTCTGTTTCTTATTCCTGATAAACTGCTGCCCCATGTACTCCAAATGTTATGCCTTAGAAGCATCTTCTTCCAAGTTTGTGTTTCTAAAATCTTGTATTTGTCTTCTGTAAATGTGTATTTCTAGTAGCTATCCCCTCAGCTCTCAGGTCTTTCATATTGCAGGGCCTTTCAGCATTAGACCATAGCTGGTGTTCTACAGTAATATGGCTTCTTTCTTAATCACCAAAGCCAACATTTTTCTAAATGCCCTGCTAAGATGACTCCAGTCCATTCTTCTGCTTTTTTCACAGAAGTCTATCCCACTAGGCAAGTTTTTGCATGTGACAGACATTTGTAGGCAATTAAATTACTAGAGGTCCAGATATTTTCATCAAGGGAAGGCAGGTCAAGAAAAGTGATAGGCAGTACATGTCATGACAAATATTGCAAACGGTTTTATGTTCAAATTCCTAGGAAACGTTTTTAAGATGTTAATGACATTGGTAAACTTGCATATGTAGCATTTCCTTTGATTTTATGTACATCACAATGACTTTATGCTCTAGTTCATAATTTACTAAATTTGATTCTGTCAATAATGTGGAATTTCCTTTTATAGAATATTTTTGAATGAGAATAGACTCTTTTAACAACAAGAAAGTTTGTCTTACACTTTGTGACATTATTTTCAGGTAATGCTACTAGTGCAGGAGAATTTCACTGGAAGACACCTGTTAGTAATGTAATCACCACTAACAGCAGTTTATTATGACTGTAGTACTGCAGCTAGAGCACACAGTCCCAGCAAAGTCGGAAGCAGACTATGACTTATTGTTGTCTAATGATGAGATAAGTAACCACAGGTTCATTTGAGCTGCACATGGCTTGAAGCCTGATCTGCTTAGGTGTTTGAAGAGAAGACATAACAATTGTTTTGTACAGTAACTGAAGCTCAGCTATGTACATGCTGGATGTAGAAAAGCAAGTGTTATGCGGGTGTCTTACCATCTAATAAAGCAAGACCTACAAGTGGTGTTACTGATACTGTTCTAAAGTTTCAGAAAAATACCATTGCTTTCAGTGATTCATATTAGTGCAGCTTACCTACAACATTTTTTTTAAGACATAGTTCTTGACAGAAACAATGTTACTGAAAATATCATAATTTATGGGTGAAGGTGTTAGTCTGTATTATATTACATTTTGCTCTTTCTCTCTATCTCTCTCTGTCTTAAATAGATGGGAGTATGTATTCTAGAATGCTTTTTGTATGATGGCACTGACAATTTAAATGCAATTAATCTTGTAAGTTATTATAAGCTAAATATATCATATGAGTGAATTAAATAGGTTGAGAAGATGAAAGACTAACAATGTTTGTTTTCTCTTTTTCAGAGAAGGTAACAAAGATTTGCCAAAGTGATGGAAGCTGGTTTCGACATCCATTGAGTAACAGGACATGGACAAATTATACTTTATGCAGCTCTCACATAGGAGAAAAATTAAAGGTAGGATTCATTGCTCTTGCTGAATAAATGTGAATTGGTGTTTTGAAATTGCTAATTATGCCATACGGATGCAACCTAAATCAATAACAGCTGCATGTTCGTGGGCTAGCATAGATGTGAAAGATAGAATCGTCGGGCATCTTTAGCACCTGTTTTCATTTAGGATGAGCAGCTCAGGGTCTCACAGAGAAGACCTCTGCATCATAGTTTGAAGCCTAGGATTCAGTCCTGACTTTTAGTCACTGTTTTTAAAGTTGCATGGTCTCAAAACAGTCTACATATTGTTCTAATTATATTGTCATTGTTGCATAGGTCATGGCGGAAGAGGGTCTGAGGACCACTTCATTTCAATAGTTAAATAAAAATATGAACTTGTAAATTAATATCAGATATTTTATCCTAATTGCTCCAGTAGGAGTAGTGGATACTCCTTGAAGGCTTTGTGCCAAGACATCAGAGAGAACAGAATAAAGTGTTTTGGATACTGGCTGGTCGTTCTGCTAACTTTATCCTAATTAGTCTTCCAGATCAGACTATAAACACTTTAGATGTTTTAAACCCATTCACATTTTGTTTATAAGGTCATATTTCTATCTGTGCCATGCCTGCTTTGAATGTGTAAGGATCATCTGATGTCTTCTATGTTCTTTTTTACTTCTTTGCTCAAGAACTCTGGACACAGTCAAAAATAATGGAGTAACAAAGGCCCAGATTTCAGGGACAAACAATTTTTTAATTAAGAACAAAATGTTTTGCATCAGCATGTACAATAGAAAATAGGAATCTCTAACATCTGGCACAGACTGACTGCACTCCTTCCTCAATGATTTACCAGAAAATAAAACCTTTATTAAGGACAGAAGAAAATCACATATGTTCTTCAAAATTCTGCTCAGTTTAGAGGTATTGTCTTCTGTTATCCATGGTCATGGAGAGTCGTTGTGTTACTTAAGTTGCCATGGGGTGGTTGTAGAAAGTACTGAGTGTTGTAATATGGTGAGGTCTGGCAGGACAGGTTTCCAGTTAATGGATTTCAGTTTATTCAGAAGGCTGTTTTCCTCTGGTTCCGGGACTGTTTTAGTTGTTTTTATTATTGGCAGCTTCTGGGTTTTAAGTGACTAGGTAAAAGGCATGGGGGAATGGTTATTAGAACTATTTTTGAGATTGTGTCTGGTTTACATTTTTCAGGGAAGTTAATTATGGTGGTATTATAAGGCAAGGTGGCAAATGCATTGTGCAAATCCTTGTAGGCTGTTTTCACTGTTTCATATAGGTTATTTCTGGTTAGGATGTTCAGAGTGTATTTTCCCTTGTCATTTTAAGATCAAAAAACTGAAGATATTTTTTCCCTTTGTGTTTTAAGGTGTAGTCAAATTGTTGCCATGCACATGATTGACATATATATATATATATATATATATATATATATATATATATATATATATATATATATATTGCAGCAAAGTATGTTTTAATGCCTTACCAATAGTTAACTGTACTATTAGCTAGACTGTATCACTATCTGCCTATCCAGTGTTCTTGCTTCTGACACTACCAATATATTCCCTATGTATTGATGAGCCTTCACTCATATCTATCTCTCTGTCTCCCTATCTGTTTATATCTTTATCTGTCTATTTATATTTTTCTGCAATGTATATTGTGTTGCAAGTACTGAATGTACAAAATCCAAACTGCTACATACTTAGTTTTGCAAAGTCCATTTTCATTACCTCTGAAACCTTACGTTTCACTTATTTGCTCTCATCCCTCTGTGATATAATTGATGTGGTTGTTATGCTGTCATAGTTTCATAGTTTCATAGTATAGTACTAGGCTATCTGCCCTGGGGCATTTGTAAGCCTAGCCATAGTGATGTGGCTTTTGCCACTCCATGAAATGGTACAAAAATGTGCAGAATAAATCTAGAATACTGTGCCTCTGTCTAGTAGTGACACAATGAAGGTCCCTTTATATAATAGAATTAGTTTACTGTGCCCCTGTCTAGCAGTGACACAGATGTGACCCCTGGGGTAAACTTACGATCTCCCATCCACTCATCAAGATTTCTCTTGAAGAGAGTCAGTGAGGGGCTTTGCCTATCTGAACTGGGATCCTGTTCCAAAGCATGGGAAGCCTCTGGGTTATGAATCTATCCCACCAGCATGTCCTATTCATACTTGTGCCGAGGTTTAAGTCTTTAGCTCCTGTGGTCCTGATGGATTTGGATTTTTTGAGGTGGAGCATGTCCATCAGATCCTGATTGGACATGGCCTTGTACGTCAGGCAGAGATCACCTCTGAGCAGGCAGTATGCTACTGAATAGAGCTGAAGTTTCTTTAGTCTGGCAGAATAAGACATATGTTTGAGACCCTTGATCCTTTTGGTGAGGTACTTTTGTGGTCTCTCCAGCTGTTGCAAGTGCCGGGTGAGGTACATACCAAATGGGGCATTGTACTCAATCATGGGTCTGATGAGGGAGGAATATAGGGGTACAATGACATCCTTGGATCTGGATGTGAATCCCTTCATGATGAGGTGTGCAAGGTAGAATGTTTTTCTAACCACTTTGGCAATGTGGGTGTCAAATGAGAGGTCGCTGTCTACTTGGGTCCCTAGGTCTCTGATTACTTTTTCCATACTCAGTGGGTTGCTGTCTATGTGATAATTTGTGGGTACTTTGTTTTTTCCAAATGGGATGACTATACATTTTTTGGCATTTAGTTTAAAGCCGTGACTACGGCACCAGTTGTCCGTTTCAGTGAGGCCTTTTTGTAGGATGTATGTGTCTGCTGATGTATCGACTATTGCGCCTAGTTTGCAGTCATCTGCAAACTTTGTCAGCCACAGCCCTCCCATGTTTGCTTTAACATCCGAGAAATAAATGCCGAACAAGAGGGGTCCCAGGACAGATCCCTGTGGGACACCACTTGTGACTGGCTTTGAGTCTGACATTGCTCCAGTGATTTTAACTTTATGGGTTCTGTTCTTTAACCAGTTTGCAACCCATCTAGTGACATAAGGGTTTACTTTTGTGGGTTTGTCCCACAGCTGTATCTATTTAGTTGTACTATTCAAAAACCTCATTTTCTGAAATCAGAGAATGAGCTCCTATTTCTGACTCTGTATTGTGATTTTAAAGGCCTGTATTTTTATTTTTAAAAGCCTGTTCTACAGTTTTTAAAGTGAATGGCTTTAGAAGTATGCTGGTATTAGACATTTTATCAGTAATGATGACATGCTGTCTGACTTAGGAGCATCCTCACCTTCTTTTTTGAATACTGAATGGAAATGCATATCCATTATCACTCTTACTTTACTGCAATGTCTCTGTTTTCTTATCCCTTGGCATACCTCCCTTACTTAATGTACCTTTTGTCTCCCTTCCAAACAGAGTTTGCTACATTTTGCCTGTCTGCATTTTCTGTACTGTGACTGCATTCCATGCTTTCTTCTACTTCATCTGGCATTGCTCACTGTGGTCCTATTCCATGTTTCCTCATGCTTCATGTTTTCTGCCATTGTCTAACATTCTTTTCAAATTCTTTCAAAGCTTATAAATGCCCTTTATGTCTCTTTATTTTGTTGATTAGCTTTAGACAAATTTTCTCCCTCATGGATTGTAGATTTTATTTTCATTTCACTAGAAAATAATTGCCCTTTAGTAGTATTAAACCTGTGAATAGGTAAGTTTTCTCCTTCAAATGGTGAGGTATGTATGGCTAAGCATTACACTCATAATAATGTCTGTATCAGAGTGATAAGAATTTGATTTATTCTTTTGTAATGATTTCTTTACATTAAATAGCTGTCATAAACCGTAGCATTTACAGACAGAAGCATCAACAGGGAGAGCTCATGCATGCTATTAAACCTGAGTTTCCTGACTTTCAGTAGAAATGTCTTCTTTGTATAGCATTTCCTCTTATATGGTTTAGATGAAAATGAACAAAGTTGAATCTTTTGTTGGTGGGTTAATGACAGGGCACAATTTGAATGAGTACATTTTTGGGGGTTTAGTTACAGCTGTTGGAATTGTAATACAGTTAGCAAAGCTGTCACTTAACAGAAATTTGACTACTGCTTAATTATATTCTGTTCTTCATGTTTAGTGTTGTATGGATATTTGTTGTCCCCTAAAATTATATTCCTTTATCTGCTATATGCATTACATTATTAGTATTTGTAGATATTATAGGGGAAATTATCTGTTTGCTTCCTTGCCAGCCATTATACACCCTACAGGTGAAATCCTACAGAGCATTTTTCCTCCTGGTTCAAAACTGTACAGTATTTCACTTAGGGGAATGCTTCCAAAAATAGGAATAGCTATAACTGTTATAAAAAAAGGTTTGAATGACAAACTTTCTTCTTAAATGTGGGTTACCTATCTATCAATTTGACGTATTTCCAAAACGTCTTGCATAGCACTAAATCAAGATATGCATCATAGCTGTAAATAATAAAGAGTTAGATTATATAAGGCTTCTTCACATTGTTCAATTATATTCCACTGAAACCAACTTTATTTTTCCCTAAAATGCCAAACTCTTCAGCTAATAATTAGTAAAATGTTTTTTTTCATTCTATTCTCATATGCAGGCCACATTCTTGTCACCTACTGAAACAAGCCCTCTGTGTATCAATTGCATACTTTGTTATTATGTTGTTCATTTTGCCTGTCTGCTCTATAAAGTAATTAATATGTATTTTTGCCCTGTGTAGGCCAACATCCCACCCTTTTAGGTCACAAGTCAGGCTACCAACTCAAGCACTGAAAAGGCCTCCTGTAAAATTGTCTCCACTGTCCAGAACTTTCTCACCTTTGCAATCAGATATTTTAGGAAACTTAGCAACTTTAGAAAAACTCTTCAGTCATACATCATAAAATCCTCTGTATGCAAGCTCTTTCCATAGTATTATGCATCCTGTCTTCTTCAGGTATTTCACTAGTCAACACATTTCATATGCCAGTCCATCTTTTGCAATAGAGACTCCCTTGTACTTCTGTTTCATTGCCAGTCCCTTTCCCTTCTTTCATACCTTGGCAATTTCTTCTGTTTCTTTTCCATCTCACTTTTAACCACATTTCAATGTCTTTCTGTACCTCTCCTTCATCATACATTCAAATCTGTGTTATCCTTACAATCATACCTCTCAGCTGTCCAGGTATTTTGCAGAATGACCAGATTTTGTTTCTGATATGTGTAGTCTGTTCTTCATAAAATTTGTAGTTTTCTGGCAAATCTTTGAGGAGTGAAGTCACAAAATAATGACAGGCATTGAAGTTTCAGACTTTGTATCCCTCAGAAAATGCATACAGATATAAAACATGTTATTCTATCAACTTTCTAAGTTTATAAGAGCAGTATTTAAAATCTGTCCCTGCTTTCATAAACCCATTATTTTTGGCTTTATCCTTCTTTTTTGTGCAAAGAATTTGAGAGATACATTTCCAATGTTACTCTTCACATCTGCTATCACATTGATGTTTTATCAAGACATAGTCTCTGCTTCTTTTCATAATGCAATGGTCTACTGATTATTTCAATGCAACACCGCAACACTGAATGATGTAATACTTATTGGGTGTTTTTTTTTTTTTTTACGGTTTTTGTACTGCTTGGCTGGGTTAAGACTGAAAAGACTCAATGTGACCATGGAAAATAAATTGGCAAAAAGGGTGAAGACAGGCCTGATGGTTTGGGCAGGGAGGTCCAAAGCGTAATAAAAACAGGGAAATAATTTTTTCATATATGCCATTTTATTGTGGTTTCAAAGGGCGCCAGAGAAGTTTATCTGTTCTGCTTTGTTTTCTGTGGATTCCTCTAAGTTACATTGTAACAATAACGGGTACATAACACTTCTAGTATACTCATAGCTTAATGTTTGTTCCAGATCTGGATATATTTCATAACATTTCACAGAATTTTATTTGATTTTTATTTACAGACAGCACTGAGTTTATACTACCTAACCATCACTGGCCATGGACTTTCCATAGTATCACTGGTCATATCCCTTGGCATCTTCTTTTACTTCAAGTAGGTGTAACTTTAAATTCAGTTTTAATAAAAGCAGAAAGAAATTACTTACTGTATAGCTTTCATTTGTACTGAATTGTTGAAGTGGACTGAAAACAAACAACCAAGAAAGAATAACAGAATAATTTGTTTTATTCTATAGTGTTCTTTTTTAATCGTACAGTTTGTTGAGAAAATATTTAATCACTGTCTAGCTGTTCATAACACATTAATACAAGTATCTTGTGAGGGAACCCAAAGAGTGTGTGTGTGTGTGTGTGTGTGTGTGTGTGTGTGTGTGTGTGTGTGTGTGTGTGTGTGTGTATGCTGTGGTACATTATTCCATCTTTGTAATGTGAAACATTACCTCTAAAAATGTGAAATACTTATTAATGACTTCAACTAGGAAGCTCACAGGATGCTTAGTAACTGTTTCTTCATACTTAAAAAGCATTCTTTTGATGAATTAATGTGATTCTATATTATTCTGTAATAATGGACTGATATTTATTTATTTATTGTGAATTTCTTCACCTGGGCATTGCCTACAATTGGTCTATCCTGATCAGTGCACTACCCTGGCAAACAAACTAAACAAATAAAAATAAAATTTTCCATACCGAGTTCTTAAAGAGATTCTTAACAGTGAATGTGTGACTGGACACTTTCAGTGTGGAACATATAGTTTTTAAGACTTAAAATGAGGGACATTCCTCATAATCAGGTAGAAGTTGAAAAGTATGTGTAGTATATTGTCTTCTGATGCATCAACACTGAACACCATGTGCAATGATGCTGTTATCCTAAGTAATATGGTAAACTACCTGTCAGAGACGCATATATTGGCAGAAGCATTTTAACTGTGCTACCTCAGGTAATGTGAAGCTTACAATGAAAAAAGGACTGATAAAAAGGAAGGACTAAAAGCACGTGAAATGATGATGTTTGCCAGCTCTGAAGAAATGATTCATTGACTGGGGATTCTGTGTAATTTGTGCTGTGAACAGAATTTATGGGATACAGAAGAAAGAAACTGAGGAGCATAACTCTCAACTTCCTTGCTCAACAATCAGGGAGAGAGCCAAAAGTAATGGAAGGACCAAGAGCTAAAGTCAGGGATAATTTTTAAATATTACTCTAATTTACATAAAATGTTAATAGAACAACAGGCTTGTAGGATATTCTGAAGGGTAGGGCAGCTCTCTGGAGTGTAGATTAGTTTATGAGCTAGTGTTAGTTGGGTGGAATCATGGTAATGTAACTTTGCCAGTTAAGTTCCTTAAGAGCTAGACAGTGATGAGACTGATATGGTAGACTAGTTGCAAATTTGGCAATTGTGTGTTAGCATGCTTGGAGTTTGTTTTTGAGGAGTTGGTGTAAGTTGGTAAAGATGAGGGCACAGTATAGGAGGGATGGGAGCAAGAGGCTATTGGCAAGCACCTTTTTAGTGGATTTTTAGTGGGTTTATTCATGTGCAGTTTGTGTCTATATAATGTGCCAAGTTTAAAGTGTGTTTTCTTAATTGCACTAAGTATGTGTTGTTCGTAGGAGAGTCTGGTGTCTATGGTAATCCCAAGTAATTTAGCATGAGTTACTATTTCTATTTTTGTCTTTTTCTTGAAGTATATGGTAAAATCTTTTCAGACTGGCTTGGTTGAGAATAACATAAGCTTAGTTTTCTTTGCATTAAGTAGGAATTGTGCTTTGGTTAACCAGATTTTGATTGATGTAAAGGCATTTTGTGATAAAGTTTGTAAATTCTGGATATTAGAGGAGATGATGATTGGTGGAGTTGTTTGCGTACTGGACAAGTGTGCTTTGCAGAGAGGCAGTATGGAGTTTATTTATGAAAATATTGAAGAGCAAAGGCCCTAGAATGGACCCTTGGGGACTCCTGTTTTATTGACTAGGTATACAGATATACTACATTGCCATCTAACACTTTGCTGCCTGTCTGCTAAATAGCTTGCAAACCATTTAAGGGTGGATTGTGAGCAACCAGTAGTTGCTAGTTGTTGAAGTAACTTGGGATGAGACACTGTGTCAAAAGCCTTTGATACATCTAACAGAAGTGCTGATGTTATTTGGCCAGAGTCAAGGGCTTTGTTCACAGTATCTGTGAAGGATAAGAGGGCAGAAGTGGTACTATGTGCTGGACAGAAGCCGTTTTGAGTTGCTGTAAGGTGGTTGTTATCAGTCAGATGTTTCATAAGTTGTGTGTGAATACATTTCTCTAAAAGTTTAGATAGAGGGGAGAGCATAGATATGGGTCAGTAGTTAGAGAGTTCATGAATATTACTACCTTTGTGCAGAGGAGTTATGATGGAGTTCTTCCAAAAGTTGAGAAAATTGGATTCTTTGATAGATCTATTAATGAGGATACTAATAGGGTAAGATATTGCGTCAGCTGCAAGTTTTAGGTACTCTGAAGAAGGTTGTTGGCAAAAAGTGAGCAAAGTTTCACTTTACCATGTCTTAGAGTGTTCCCTTTTCTCTCAGTCTGACAAACTCACATTTAGTGTACAGAAGTAGTAAAGGTGTGGGGTAGCAGGACGGGGTGTGTGTGAAACAAATAGCTTCACATCAGAACAGCATTTTTTTAACATTTATTGCTCTCCTGTTGTGTCATTGTTATTATTATTTGCCATTCCAGGACTTGTAATGACCAGTTTCAGAATTACAATAGGAAGCCAGGACAGATATTTGAACTTTAAAGCTGTTTGATGTCTATCAGTCTGTTTAAATATAAATATTTATTATCTGGTATGTTTTTGGCACGTGGATACTTGGAGTCTTTCAGATAATTTGAAACACTTGTACCAATTTGTTGGTGATATACTCTGGATCCTTATAGCTGCTCAAGCCCCAGCTGCTCAAAACCCAGAAACTCACAGCCATGAGCTCGAATGGCTGTTTCCCAGTCCACCCACCTGGTCAAGCAGCTACAGGACTTGAACGTGAGTTCAGGGATGCAGCAGTCACAATGGTCTCATGCAAGGAAGGTCTTCTCATGGACGTGGTTAAGTGCAGAAGGGAAATGGGGTGAGGAACTTTAGGTTTAGGGAGGGGGGGTTTAGGTTTAGGAAGCCATCAGGAGTTAGTGTTAGGTTAGAGATGGGGGATTTTAGGTTTAGGGAATGATTGGGAGTTAGAGCTAGGTTAAGGTTAGGAAGGGGAGTTTTAGGTTTAGGGAGCAATTGAGAGTTGTTTCAGAATTATGGTTAGGGAGAAGAAGGGAAGTTTACGTTTAGGTAGCGATTGGGAGTTGGCTCATAGTTAGGGTTGTAGAAGACTGAGGGGATTTTAGGTTTAGGGAGCAAACAGAAGTTGCTTTTAGGGTTAGGATCAAGTTGACAGGAGGGATAGTTACCTTAGTGGTAGTGCATGAGAATCGGGGAGGTGGAAGTTAGGGTACTTGCCAACACTAGTGAATGACAGCAGGGAAACATGTCATGAGCTAATGGCAGCAGACCCAACCTACTCATATAATCTGTTTTTTTTTTTTATCTTAGCATACTGATCTTTTTAATAACATTTAAATTACTGTTACCCATTTCATTGTTTTTTTTTCTTTGTTTATGTTTCAGTTTCTAAAAAGGCTTAGGAAATAAAAACTTAATTAAATATACCTTAAATATTAGCAGACACAGGGCAGTTGTAATTAGCCCCCTTAGAAGGATGCAGGAGGTTTACCTGCATGATGTACACTGTAAGACGTATTATATTTTGGACTGTTTTCAGAATTTTAACGATGTCTTTTATGGAATTTCACTTTCATCTGTTTGGTAGTTGGTACTGCACAATTCAACGAATGAAGTCAGCCTTAATCAGAGAACTTTCTTTTTTTCTCTATCTGCATATATGTAAACAACATCAACTCCAGCACTTCAACAGAGTAATAAATTTCACTGACTGTGTAAAAAAGCCAAACACATTTATTAAATCAAAACCAAAATGGTTTCATTGAAAGCTATGCATATTCCTAGTAGAATTTAACATCTAGTTAACAAAGAGCTAACATGCAGTTATACAGATCTGTTTACATGCAAATGAGTGACCTTGTATTCCAGTTGTAGTAAAGGCAAAATGCACATTTACATTTGATAAGCAAAAAGCCTAACCGCTGTTTGTACACATACACAGAAGGCATCACATTAAAGCAGTTCCAAAAACATAATGCTTATCAGTACAATTCATAAGTGCAAGAAAACATAATAGAAAAAATGTATTGGGAAAACACAATATAACCGGACATAATATTGCAAGTCTAGTATAAACAAATACATTTAAACATATCAATAAACATTAATTTTACACCTCAATACATAAATATGTGTTTATAAAGTGCACTTATCATCCTAATGTATCAAATAACATCACCGGCAGAAGTTCACTAAACTAATACACAACCTTCTCAGTGAAAAATAACATGTGATAAGAAAAACAATGCACACTGCTTTTTAATTTAATTCTGCATAATCACTGAAGGCATAACACTGAAGCAATTCAAAACCAGAAAGCCTATTAAATAAGCACACAGCCTTCACAGGAAAAGTAAATAGGATATTAACAAAAGATCTTTTGAGCTTTTCTCCCTGGGCCTCTGCTGGAAATGGGTTTCTACCCTTTTGGACTTTCCTGATAATCAAATGTCAACAAATAAATAAATAAATAAATAAAGCCTGCAAGCTGTTTTTCAATAAAATAAATAAATTAATTAAAAGCCTCCAAGCTGTTTTTATACATAATTATGTATGCACACAGAAGGCATCACATTTAAGTAGCTGCAAAAACAATTTGCTTTCAAATCCAAAAGTATCTTTAAAAATAAATCTTACAGCTAAATAAATTACTTGTCATCCGTATGCATTATAAATCTCTAATGTGGGCAACAGGTTTGTGAGCACACACACACACACACACATTATATTCTCAGCGAAAAATAATATCTGATAAACAAAAAGCCTGTACACAGTTTTTAAATCTCTGTGTAAAGAATTGGAGTACTACTAAACATTGTGTGCTGCTTTGTTATTTTATATCTGTATCTATATAGATAAATGTAAATATAGATATAAGTATGCACATATATGGTATACTGACAATTGCTTAAAAGTACCAATTGTTCAAAGGAAAAAAATCTGACACGCCTGAATGAAACACAGCTGACTTGCACTGGGTGGGGATTGGGGAACCTGCCCTTTCCCCCTGTATTACAATCTTGGAGTTGGTATATATATATATATATATATATATATATATATATATATATATATATATATATATATATATATATATATATATATATATATATATGTCACCTTCATTTGACTGAAACTCATTTAACTGAAACTCATTTGACTGACAACTAGTACTTGCAGTGCACAGTAAGGCAAATAACAGGAATATGTCCTCTTCCCCAATGTAGTGTGACACTGGAGTTAGAGTATATAGTTAAGGGGGGTGTGGGGGGCAAAGCCCCCCACCTAGTTTGATTTTAAAGAACAATATAAGACATAAAGTACAGAATTTAAACCAATCTAATGCTATTCACATGTATAGATAGATATAGCTATATAATATATAGCAATATAGAACCATAGGATCATAGGAGGTTACTAGGCTAATGGTCCAGGGGGTCTTGCAAGCCTAGCTAAGAGTTTATCCCTAAAAAGAAACCTCAGTCAGTACTTGTCACCCGTGTCAATGAGGGACACAGGTGAAACCCCAGGACTATCTAGACTACACTATGTCTGCTACATTTAAGTCCTTGCCACCTACAATATAAAAAGCTATTTTAAAGGAGTGCTCCTGTACATTAAGTACTTTATGAACAGAAGGTCTTTGAGTCATAATGATTTTGTGAAATGACTACAAAAATGTACTGATTTACATACAGTAAGAATCTTTGAACATTCTTTCATGTATCTGTCTAAAAATGGAAATCACATGTAGGGCTTTCAAATCAGTATTACACATCAGATTAATCTTTCAGAATTGGGCACTCCTCTGCTATGTTTACATACAATGCTAAATCTAGGGAAAAAACACCATAAATTTATTACAACAAAGATTTTCTTAGTTCACACTTGTTTTAAATGGTAGCTACAAATAAGACAATAAGTATCTTGTCAAAAATTAATTGCTAGCAATTTCTGATACTAAGGGGGGGGGGGTGAAATGATTGATGATATTACTTTTGAACAGCCCTGATGTTCTTTGTGTTTCACTGTTGCAGTCATCACATTTGGGTTATCTGCCTGCAGGTAGCCCTCAGTCAGCCTGAATACCAGAGTCTTCGGATTTCTGCTTTCGGGTTTGAAGCTGAGGGTGCAGAATCTGGCCCACCTGCTGGGACAGCAGGGAAGGGGTCTGAGGCAGGTGCCATGATTGTAGCCATGTCATACTGATGGGTCTATATCAGAACATCGAAGTTTTAAAACTTCAAACGTTCTAATATCGACCCATTTTAATTGAATGCTAAAAATAGTGAAGCTGCAAAACACCAAATTATTTCCTAGGGAAAGAATTTGGTTGGCCGGTTCTGTGGCTTCGCTATTTTCAGCGCAGTGGTGGAGATTTATGGGTCGGATTCAGGTAAGTGTGCGATTGTGTGGTTGTTAGAATTAGGGCACGGGTTAGGTGAGTTAGGGTTAGGGCGCAGGTTAGGTGAATTAGGTTTAGGGGGTGGGCTAAGTGATATTCGATATTATGTGGTTTAGATTTTTTAGGTTCGATGAAATAGTGTTCGATAATGTGATATAAACACATACTGCACAAGAGGGGGTACCAGTGCTGGCGCAGCCAGTCTGGTGCAGTCAGTATTGTCCTTGGCTTGTCCTGTTTGATCATTAGTAGAACCTTTGAGAGGAGAGGCAGAGGGGGAAAGGCATAAACTGAAAGGCTTTCCCAGGTAAAGAACAGGGCATCCACCTTCCATGCTTGGCTGTGGGGAGTTCTTGTGCAGAATTTGTTCAATTGGTAGTTCTGAGGGGAGGCAAACAGGTCTACCTCTGGAGTCCCCCATTTGTTCCTCAAGAGGTTGAATATTTTGGGTTCTAGCTTCCATTCATGTGGGTTCATGAGATTTCTGCTTAAGTCGTCTGCCAGTGAATTTAGTATGCCTGGCAGGAATTGAGCTTGCAGGTGTACTTGGTAGCTCAAGGCTGTGTTCCACAGAGCCTTGGCTAGTCTGCAGAGAGGGTACAAGTGGGGTTCCCCCCCCCCTGCTTGTTTATGTGCCACAAAACTGTGGTGTTGTCTGTTTTTACTAATAGTTGTTCTAGAAAAATACATTTTTTGAAGGCTGTCAGAACATTCTGTACAGCTAACATTTCTTTTTGATTGATATGCAGGTGCATCTGTCTTGAGGTCCATTTGCCCTGAATGCACTGCCCTGCCATGTGAGTCCCCAATGCATAGTCTGATGCATCTGTTGTTAGGGTTTGGGCAGCAGGGGTTAGGGTGAAAGGGAGACCCTTGTTGTGGTAGCAGGCCTCTGTCCACCAAAGGAACTCTGTCTTCCAGGTTCTGAGAATGTTGACACCATAGGCTTTTTAGATACCACTGGAGTTTCCTCATATGCAGTCTTGCATATGGAATTAGTAAAATACAAGAGGCTTTGAACCCCAGGGCTTACAGTATTTTCCTTGCAGATAGCTGGGGTTTTGTGGCCAATAGTTTGAAGTAGGTTGTCAAATAAACTTTTTTCTCTGGAGATAGGAATGCCATCTGGGAAGTTGTGTTCAAGCTTGCTCCCAGGAATACAGTCTGTTGGCAGGGTACTGGGTGAGATTTCATTTTGTTGATGGTGTACCCCAGTGAGGATAGTAATTTCTTTACAAATGCCAGGTGTTGTAATAGCAAGTTCGGGCTTTCTGCCTGAATCAGACAATCGTCCAAGTATGGGTAAATTTGAATATTTCTCTGCCTGCAAAATGCAATGGCTGGAGCTAGACACTTTGTGAATACCCTGGGCGCAGTAGATAAGCCAAAAGGAAGTGCAGAGAACTGAAAGTGCATGGAGCCTGCCCTAAAGCGTAGGTATTTTCTGCAAGATTCCCTTATTGGGATGTGCAGGTAAGCTTCCTTTAGGTCTAGGGTTGCCAGCCAGGCATTCTTGGCTAGCATGGGAAGAAGCTGTTGCAGAGTTAGCATTTTGAATTTTGGAACTACCAGAAAGGTGTATAGAATAAAGAGGTCCAGGATAGGATGCCAGGAATTGTCTTTTCAGGGTACCAGAAAAAGTCTTGAATAAAAACCTTGTCCCCTTTTTTCTGCTGGGACAGGCTGAATAGCCCTGATTTTGAGAAGAGAGAGAACCTGCTGTTGGGTCACCGCCCATTGATTTGTGGGTAGGTCTGGCCAACCATTTGGTGTTGGTAGGGTGTGGAAGTGGAATCTGTATCCTTGGGAAACTATGTTCAAAGCCCATTTGTCCTGGGTAATGAGTTCCCAGTTTTTTGCATGCTGAGCAAGCTTTCCTCCTAAGGGAGCAGGTAGTAGATCAGGGCTTGGAAGGGTTAAGGTTAAGTCATTGTGCCATTTTTCCATAGGGGGTGGCTTACTACTCCCTGTTTTGGAAGTGGGAGCCCCCCACTGCTTAGGTCTGTACGTAACCTGAGACTGTAGCCTAGGTGGTCTGCTGTTCCTGGGTTTGGACTGAAAAGGCCTTGAAGGGACTGGAAAGGACCAGTTCTTTGAAGGCCAATGCCTACTGAATCTGGGAGGCTGTACTTGTAGGAAATCTCTAACAGTTTGCATAGATTTAGCTTTTTCCTGCATCCTTTTGAGGAATTCTTCTGCTTTGTTGCCAAAAAGGCGGTCTTGATTTAAGGGAGCATCCAGTAATTTAGCTTTTATGAAGACTTTGGGTCTGAAACTCGAAAACGAAAATTTCAGGAGTCGGCCAACCGGCACTAGCGAACTGCTTCTGCTTCAGGCACTGCACGGCAAGAAAAACTGATGTAATGGTGTCGGCTGCATGTTTTATACTCCTGATGACCTGACGTCAAGGAAGAAGTGACAGCATCCGACACAGAAATCCGAAGACGTTTGTATTCAGGCCGGCTGAGGGCTACCTGCAGGCAGATAACCCAAATGTGATGACTGCAACAGTGCATACACTCAAACATCTACATTTATGGTAAGTGTACACAACTGTACTTTCTATTTCACTGATAACAATTAAACATTTTCTACAGTTTATGTTTTAGCCGATGCAGGACTGGCTGGAAGAAATAAAAACAGTTTTACGTATTTCTTATGAAAAAGCAATTCCATTTATCCCAGCTGAATACAGCTTTTTGTATATTTCACTGTAATACAAAAAAATGAACAAGCAGAGGAATCTGTCTAGTTCCAACCTTACCATCATAAGTGTTGAGGAAAAAATGAAAAAAACAGAAATTTTTTTTTTTTTTTACTGAGGATCACTTATCTGTGATGAATAAAGGCTTGTTGCTTTGAAACACTATGTGGGTTTCATGATTTTTGGAAATTATTGTGACTGAGCTCATCGTTGAAGTTTTAAGACCACTAGTTTCTCTGTTTTTTACTTCACTGAAATACAACTACAGGCCTTGAACAAGACTTTTTCATAACTGACCAAGTGCGTAATATAACATGGCCTGACACTCTCCCCATGTGGATGGTCCTAAGTTGGGAGAAGAAGCCAGACACTTGGGGCTGATTGAAGAGGTTCTGCCCAAATGGGTGCTGTCAAATGGTCATATGCTGTGCTGACCAAAATAATTGCAAAATTTAAAAGAAAAGAAAAAAGCAGCTAATATCTGCAGCGCTTCAAACTGAGTTTAAGCAGTGTTGTGAACACAGGATGGCTAACTACAAGGGAAACGATTGCGTAGGCAGTGGTCAAGTTCTTATTCTTAGAGGAAGTCCATAGGCTTTATATTACTTATATGGAAGGAAGAGAAAAGCAGAATCACATTTTGGGGAGAAACTAGTGAGTATGCAGTGCAAGCACTACCAGAAAACAATTCACAGTCTTCACAAATTAACCTTGCTGTAAAACAGCTCTGGGAGAACATCAGATAAATGATCATTTGTTAGCAGAAAAGCCCTATTTACCTTGTACTGTGATAGTCTTTGAGCCAATGATGTCCATCTCCCACCTTGATCAAATGGTTAAGATGATCAATGATGTAGTTAAAGTTAATAACTCACCAAAAGAGGAATGGGATGATAAAATAAAATATAATAGAACCATTTCTGTGTAGTCATAGAAAACAGTGCTGTGCAGGTCATATTTAATAGCATTTTAATGCAAATTCCTCTCCACTGCTGAGTTGCTGTATGCTGCAAGGTTCCATCTTCATTTTTACTAATCTAGGTCCCGTAAATGCTAATGTCTCATTACACAGGAATTTGCATGACTATGAATTTTAGAGCACTACAACCTGCATAAGTAATGAGTGCAGGCACTAAGAGGAGCACACATGGGCACTGCACCCAGAATCCAAGGACAAATGTACCAACACACACACACACACACACACACACACACACACACACACACACACACACACACACACACACACACACAGACACTTGCAGACTCACACACTGTCCCACTACTCTCTCTCACACACGTGCACACTCACACACACACACACACACACACACACACACACACACACACACACACACACACACACACACACACACACACACACACACACTTCCATTCACACACATTGTACAACTTGTCTGCATCTACTGTTCTTGTAGTTCTTGTAGAAGGCATAGTTATGTGCCACAAGAATGCAGTGTGCATCTAATGTCTTTGGCACCCTTGGATTTGTGTAGTTCAGGCATCTATTAGTCCCAAAAATAGCAAAAACTGAAATTAGACAGCATGAAGTGGTCATTTTTACAGATAACTCCTGCCAACCACCATAGCTGTATGTCATACTCTTTCCCTTGCTACATAGAGGGTACAGTGGGGATTTTTAGGCTGTAAGTAAGGTTTATAAGTCTACATGGTTTTATGAAATATGCAATACAGCTTACACTTATTTTGCATACTTTACAAAGGGCTACAAATACCAGTTGTAATCTCATAATCTACTCATATGAAATGGTTATTCTCATATCAGAACTAACTACACAAGAAGCCTTGTGATTTTTCTTTTTGTTAATTTCAGTTATTTTATTTTTGATAACCTAAAACATGGTTTTCATTTGAATTATTAGTCATTCCTTTTTCATAGTCTGATAGATACATATTGCTGTATATATATATATATATATATATATATATATATATATATGTGTGTGTGTGTGTGTGTATGTGTATATATATATATATATATATATATATATATATATATATATATATATATATATATATATATATATAGATATGTGTCTTAGATTTTAATAAATAATAATAATGCAGCTCCTTCATGTATTGATTGATTCTATTTTCTGTTTTCTTTCTCTAGAAGTCTAAACTGCCAGCGGATAAAACTACACAAAAACCTATTTTTCTCTTTTATTTTCAACTCTGTAATCACAGTAATCTGGCTGACTTCAGTGGCTCCAAATAGGAGTCTTGTGGCAATGAATCCCGTGAGTACATAGTATCTATTTTAAAACAAATAGCACTTTGTTATTGCATATTTTTATCAATGAAATTGACATGCACGTGTAATCCACTCACACAATAAACTTTCAAATCAGACATGTAAAAATGAATGCCTAGGACCATCATCATCTTTGTTTGCACATTAACAGAAATGGTGCCTTCATTCTTCATCAAAATGTGCACCCTCATTAAATGGTTTATTCCTCAAACTCACGTCAACAAGATTTGACAGTATTTATACTTTGAAATATAACTCATATATGCTCATTTTCAGTTTGCAATCTCTAAAGAAGTTACACACACAATAGTGAAATCTAAGTATTTGTTCATAACTTTTTCCTTTTTTTCTTCCTGCGTCTGGTCTACACTGAATGCAATTCACTTAACTTTTCCAAAAACAGATCAAAAGGAACTACAGGAAAGAAACTGTTTTGATTTTTTCTAACCATCATCAGCACTGTTTCATGCATAGTCATTTATTTATACTATATTAATTTATCAGAACGCAGACACTAAAACATTTTAATAAAGAGGGTAACCGCCATTTTCTTTTTTACCCTTATTAGTCCTTCTCCTCAAAGGCACCAGACAAAAGAACATCCTCCTGCATTATTCACTTCTTCTATGTCATGAAGCTGTGCGAATGCATCTTACTTATTTCCTGAATGCATTAACTATATATAAATCAGTCCAAACAATGCATATTTAACATAATGGCAATTACACCTCATTTATATCAATACTTGATTTTTGCTGCACCCATACTTGGTATTACTGTCCAGCACGTAGACACAGCTGTGGCTATTTGGCTGTATGGCTGCCCATTGGTAACAGCAATGGACAGCAGAACTTTTTTACTTCTATCGATTTCCCTGTCTCATATTTATAATTTTGTTTATTTATTTGACATTTATTAACTGTATAATACCATAGTATTGGCTCCAACATGATATGCAAATTATTTTTTATAATAAGCTAACCTGAAACCTTGCTTTCACATCATACAAATTACTATAGACAGATTGTTTGCTCAAGCAAATTAAACTAAATATTATACTAATAACTTTTGAATAGATGCAGGTTGTGTGGTGTAGAGGGATAAAGCTTTTACTGCACCCCAACTAGTATATGTTCAACTAGGAACATGGATCTGGAGGAAATGTGTGGGGACGATGGCAGCAAGCAGCTGATGTCAGCTTGCCCATCCTAGGGAGGAAAAGACTATCCAGGCTCACTGCATAGTATTCACCCAAGTCTATTCCCCTGCTACAGTCATGGCAGGGATCAGTTTATGAAAGTCCCCCCCCCCGCTGATTGTCATGACTGTGACATAGGGTATACTAGCATGCTATACTAATGTTGGGATCCAGTGCAATGAGTGATCCCATTGCTTAAAGCACTGCAACAGCAATGCAGATGTTCAAAACTACTTGTGGTTGTGGTAGCACATTAGCATGCATGACAAAGGTGACAGAAGAATAACACATGGGCAATGAAAAAAATGTGGATTTTTAAACGTGCTTACACATTTCCCACTGATGTTGTTACTAAGTTATGTAATGTTAAGCAATGCATTAGCATAAGGGAAAGCTGCTTCCATCTCCTAGTATTAAGTCATTAATGCTTCCCTCTCCTGATATTAACTCACTGCTGCTTCCCTCTCCTGATATTAACTCATTAATGCTTCCATCTCCTCATATTAATTCATTAATGCTTGCTAGCATTAAGTGTCATAATCTTAACTATTAACAGGGGAGATCACAACTGCCTTGAGCTGAGATTCATAAAGTAAATTAGATGTGAGAAAATCTTTTCTTGAACTGAACAAAAAATAATTTGTTTTTACCTTTCTTGTAGAGTGGAAGTCATTTCCTCACACTTATTGAGCTTAATTGTGACACCGAACACCATAACTTCAGTACTAAGCTTATGTTACATTGAAACAAAAGTACTGTGTATGGTCTGCCTTTCAAACACAAGCTAGCCAATCACTATACAATTAGCATTGTCACTGTTAATGAGTTAAGATAACTGTTGATATACAATTCTGTACTGTAAGGGGAAGGACCCAGTTCATATATAGTTGTCTATTACATTATGAATCGCATGTGGTGGGGAGGAGTCATTTGCATATGTACTGCATCCTTGGAGCACTGAGGCGACACACTAGGGTAAGATTGCAAACAGCATCTTACCTCATGATGGACCTGTCTATGAATGCAAAAGGACATCGATATGTAGTTATAATGCACAACTGCCCTACTCTTGGGGGTAGTATTTATGAATACCAGATTTTATCTATAAGCTCTTCCAATTTATAGTTAGCCTTTAGGATTCCAATTGGGAGTGTCACTAAATGTATCTCTACAACATCACTGAGATCAATAATTATACCCTAAATTTCTTTAAAAGAATGTCTCCATTGCCCCTTCTACCATCCAATTGATTTATGGTTTCTAGATTTCCACAACTCTGGGTCCAATTACATTTTTTTTAGTACCACTACTACTTTCAGAACATATGCCAAGTCAGCCACAACTAAATTAATATTTTATAAAGTTCTCTGATCAGAATTACCTGCTTACAGCTGGTTATATTAAAACTCTTTATGGAAGCAACCAGAAGAGACAGCTTTCTTTCTGAAGTACGACAAGACCTTCCCAGCATACCTATCAAACTCTTGGCGCAAGAAATCAGGACAATGTCTAAAGCAACAGGGGAGAAAGGCCTACAAATAGTGACCCATTTTAAGTATTGCTCTTCTAAATTTAGAAAGTTGCTAGAATAGCATATTTTAGGTAAGCATGCATTTTCTGAAGGATATAAATTCTGAAACTCAAATGTGTGTCATTGTTTACTGACTTCAATCTTCAGTGACTTCTCAGTGACTTCAATTCACAGTGATTTGCCAGACAACCACAAATTTTATGAGGCCCAAACAAACAATATGAAGCAAAAAACTAGAAATTCTGTGAAAATCTGGACAGTTGAGAGGTACGCTCCCCGATAATTATTCCTTTGACCATTAAAGCAGCAGCATAACCAAAGTGCATTGTTCAAATGTATCAATTTCAGCAATGCTTTTCTTATCCAAATGTGGTACAAAACTGTTTAAGATAGTGTAGTTAACCACACATGCTCATTTAGGTATTAAAGTTTTTTTTGTTTTGGGGAGGGTGGTAATATTGAAGCTAATAACTTTTCCACTCATTTTTAAATTATATTTTCAGTCTTTTTGAATCTCCAACAGTCTTCTGCATGTCTTGAATGAATTTAACATTTTATTATGATCTATCATTTTCTAACAGTTTGTCAAAAACAGCTGCAACATACAGAAACATGTTAAAAATCTGTTGCTTGGGCTTTTAGGTAGTATCCAGACCTTATTCAGCAGTCAAATAAAACTAAAGTGAAGTGATAATAGTATATAATCTAAACTGTATTTCCATAACAAAAGAAGTATGGGTTGTCTGTGTGACCTTTTTACCCCTTTGGATGTTTATATAATTGTCATAAATAGCTATAGATTACTTATATTTTCCACATTTTGCAATCCTGCTGCTGTCATTCTTCCGTTGCCGACTGCTGATAATTATAACCCTGAAAACTTTATAAATAAAAAGAATACAATCTATTTTCAGTCTTCTGGTCCTAAATGATGTATGTTTACTTTTCTCCTTCTCAGGGGCCACAAAAAAGAATATATATATTTTTATTTTACCTTCAATGAGACCTATGACTTGTCTAACCTTTAACTTGCCCCATCCTTAACATCTTTCTTCAAAAATGCCCTCCAAATAGATCACTCAGTTCTGTAGAGATGAATTTGCTTATAATACAGAAGTCCAATAACTCCATTGGTGATTCACTAGAATCTGTTTCACTAAAGTCCTGAGCTTGGATGGTGCAGTGGTGCAGCGGTTAATGTTGTTGCTTCACAGCAAGAGGTTCTCCGGTTTGATCCTCTGTCTTAGTCGGACTTTCCCGGTCAACAAATGTTAAATAAATATTATAAATAAACTCCAATATCATGTCTGACAAGAAGCATAATTTAAAATTCAAAATGAAACAATGCCTACCTAACTCCTGGATATGTCCCTGCAACCATCATTATTAAGACACCCAACCGTATTCCTCATCTTCTTTCATCTATCTTAATATAAAATTCCTCTGTAGGGTACTCTCATAAACATTATTCTGTTTTATTGTATATACCAATGTTTTGTAAACAGTGCCTGTCATTTACTTACTTTCACGAACAACTTTTCATTTACATACACTACTCATAACTATATTTCACCTTATACATATCTTGTCTTACTTTAGTATCTGCTTCTTATAATAGCTAATTTCCTTTCCTATTACACTTAACATTCTTGTGTTTTATTCTTCCTTCTTTTTACCTTTTCATGCTTAATGCATAATTTATGTTCTAAAGTCAGTCATACTCTAAAGTATCTAGTGAATGTTGTTCTTGTTTTTGGTTTTGTAACTGTTAAACCTTTGAAAGACTGTAAAACAACTGTATAATTTATGTACTCTGTTTAAACTCTGTAATGTTCATTGTTTCCTTTTTGTGAATCACAAAAGTAGTTTAGGCTCCCTGCACATCTGCTGCAAAACGAATATGTGTCTAGTTGGACTGTCACAGTAAAAAATGTGAAATAAATAAGTAAATAATTTAAATTTTTTTCTCAGTCTATAGTTTCGGAACATCTGTCAGTACCTTTTCATTTCAAAAATGAAGATGGTTAAAATGGCTGATCTAACATTATTTTCCCATGTTAATACAGCTGTCTTAATCACTACCAATAAGGGAAATCAAACAAACTAAACATGAAGTGAGACAAGATGGCACCAAATTGTCTCACAATGCAGTCAGTAAAAGCCAAGAATAACAATTACAAGAACATTGTATCTTTATTTAGACTCTTTCCGTGTATCACCAGTTTAAGCATAGCCTAAACGGAAAAGGGGATTGTCAGTAATGTTTTGTGTCATCATAAGGACAAAGCAAAGAAAAACATTAAGACAATGTGCTGTCTAAAATGTCATTAGATAAGCAAGTTCCATGAATGGCAATGAGAAACAGCAAAACACAGGAAAAATGTACCCTTACTAGTAATAAGCTACTGCAACATCACAGGAAGCACTTGCAAGTCTGCAGGGAGGTATTTGGTCTAGTTCACCTTAATGATGGACTGCCAGATATAGAATTGTCTTAAGACACTGAAAGTTAAGTCATAAGTGCCAGGTGGGTCTGTATTTTCCCCTTATTTTGACTACTTATTATGACATTGATGCGTCACATACTAGCAACTACTGTGTTTTAAAACAAACCTTACCACAGTTTTTAAAGGCGATGTAAGTGCAGCTGAAAATTGTGGTAGTATATCTGTGAAAGCTGTCTTCAGAAAAGGAGATAATTTACTGGCGAAAACATAAACCTGCTTGAATGATGAATCACTATTCTATGTACTTTCAAACTCATTCAAGTTATACCAGACTCAAAGACATGCATTCAGACCTTATACATAATAGTGTGGTTAGGCCTACACACAGGCACAGTACAAAATGTTGCCATTAGAAAAATAGAAGATATAATGCGTTTGCCACCTATAGTATTTAAAAAAAACATATAAATAAAACAGGTAATGTTTTTTGTGGGTCTGTATTCTAAAAAATGTAAAGGAAAACTCCAGCAAAGCTAGAACCTCCACTGAGTGACCTCCCAAACCTCTTGTATCAGAGGCACATGGGATATATGCAAATGATCCTTATGAACATCAGGTGTTTCAGCTAATTTGCGATTCTGAATACCCATGACTTCTTTCGTTGTTTTAATGGACAATTTCAGGCCAATAAAGCCAAACCCCACTAGCTGTGGATATGCATATTTTGGCCTTGTTATGACCTCATCAACACAGCACAAGCAGAGTGTTTGACTTAGCATTAGAAACACTGTCTTACTGAGTCATAGGGGACTCTGTTTAGTTCTGACTCAGGCCAAAGATAAAATGAAAGAGACGTGACATAACATTAAGATACTAAAGCGCAATGGAAGCCCCCACCAGTCATGGCAGTGGGTCTGTATTATTACATTGAAGAATCAGATCATCAAATGGCATTTTATCAGAAATGCTATTTGTTGAACTTCCTTCCCGCTAATTATATATCCCAAGTCCGAGATTGCACTATAGTGGTGAAAGGGCAAATTTCCAAATCCACACTGTAATGCAATCTCAGTCAGAATGGTTTGACAATACATCTCAAGCTGGAAACATCAAAAATCTGGACAAAGGCCCATGAAAAGTAGATATAACCAGCCAAAAATCAGGAAGCTGATTAACATAAAATTTGCATATAGAATCATGTATCCCCATCCACTCCAATGAAATTGTGAGATACAAACATGAAGATTGAAGTCACTAAATAATAATACATAATGGTAGACATTTGAATTTCAGAATTCATATCCCTCAGAAAATACATAAAAATGCAAAAACCTGTTATTTTAGCAACTATCTTAGTTTACAAGAGCAATATTAAAAATTTGTCCCTATTTTTGGGCCTTTGTCCCACTATTATTTTTGGCTTTGCTGGATTTCTTGCTCTAATGGATTGAGAGGTATAGCAAAAGTTAGGGATCCCAGTCAGATCGCTATCATGTCTATAAGCCCATCTAATTGAGGGTATTGTAGTGTAGTGGTTTGTCTGTTTTGGCAGGTATCCTTCTTCTAGTAGAAGGTCATCCAAATAAGGACGTTTGTAGTTTACAAAATCTCTACAGAAAGAAAAGACTCTGGACTTCTGGTTACTTTAGAAAGTTTTTTTTACTATTCCTTATAGTGGAAAAAGTTAAGAACATCCAGTATAATATTGCAGTAGAAATGGGGGGCATGTAGGGGGAGTAATCATTGCAGGTTTTGTTTACTGGTTATCTAAGAATAACAATGATGAATTACAATGTAAAACAATCTATAAAGTACCGCCCTTTAGTGATGTTTGTGGTGACGTCTTTTCTGTTAACGAAAGGGCAACAAATTACCTCCTAATTGTGGAAGCCAGGCAATCTGTATGATAACAATAAAAAGCGTAGACCATAGTTTTACTTTTCCAGTGTAAATCCTAATCAGCCAAAGCATTCCATGGTCACACATCGTCGGAGTAAAAATTCCCAGGATACATAGCTCTATTTTTATATATACAGAACATGGAGTTAGCAGCAGGTTTTACCCAACTGCTTCACCAGCTCTGCCCAAAAAAGACAAAATGTATGTATAGTAAACTGTTCTTTCTAAGAAAATGAATATAGAATTCTGTCTTTTTTTACTACGGTAAAAACTGAGGTTTTCCATCTGAGTTTGGCTAATAGTCTGTGCCGGATACAATTGATTATCAAGGGAGTACTTATTAAACCAGTAGTGGGTGCCATACCTCTCCACTGTATCGAATTCCTTGGTATTTACCAGTTTTGAGGGCAAAATAATAGGGTGCCATGAATTTCCAAGTGGCCTCTTCAATTCCCGATTTTTTTAATTTACAATTTTATGTTATGGCCGATGTCATCACACATCACTAGTGTATTCCAAAGTTCTGAGTAACATGATTTGCAAACCACTTTATTCTTCCATTTAGTCCCATGCTGTGTTCTAATGCCATGTGGTTACCATTTCTGCAGATACACGTGTGGGCTTCTTTGCAGTCTGTTGGGCAAAAGTGGGCCTGTGATAAGCATGCAGATCAGATTGTGAGTTGAAGGGGTTTTAAGTGGAATAAGGAAAATAATGTCCCTAGCAGAGTCCTGAAAGAACTGTCTTTGTTTTTTCATCATATTTTAGGATCATTTCCCCTGTTGCTAAGTGAGCTAGGTGGTCTCATGGAATACATGTACTAGGAGGGTAAATTATGAGTGATTGGCATACTGCATTAAAAGACTTGGAAACCCTTGACAGAAGCAGAGGACAGCATTACAAAACTCAAAAGATAGGGAGTTATATTTCTATATAAACAGAATGTGGAGTTAGTAGCACATTAGTACAATGGCTTCATCAAAGCTGTCTAAATAAAGGAGATAAAAATGTATGTGTGTTGTACTGTCTTCTCAAGAGGAACTAGCATATGATTCTTTTGACTTAGGGGAAGACGACATAGAATTTTGGGCTGACAAGACTTTCATTTCCAATCAGGTACAACCTTGGAATTCGATGGCTAATGAGGAATGATACTTTTAAATTAGAACTATGAAATACAAGCTTTTTATAGATCACCCTCTGTGATGAAAAAACAACTTTTTAATCTGCTAATCCTTTAATGTATAACCCGTCCCAACCAATGAACTCCCACCAGTAGTTTAAAGACTAAGAAGTATAATAATCCTACCCTACCCTACCCTTGGACATGCATTAAAGATTCAGTGAAGGTTTCCATCTCCTCTTAGCTAAGGTTTAAATTAATAGGATGTGCCTTTGTCTTAAACACCAGAAGCACTTACATGCAGCAACTTAACAAACATTAATTATAGACTTCTTTTCAAGTAAATACATTTTTTCTTAATTTTTTTTGTTTTATTTTATTTTTGTCTTTCAACGAAACTTAATTTTTTTACCCCAACCACTTAGGATTTTAAGATTAATTCTTCCAATGCCACCATCAGTAATTCCCAGCCAAATTAATAGTCACAA
This sequence comes from Protopterus annectens, assembly GCF_019279795.1. Classification (NCBI taxonomy): domain Eukaryota; kingdom Metazoa; phylum Chordata; order Ceratodontiformes; family Protopteridae; genus Protopterus; species Protopterus annectens. The sequence goes on along the minus strand of NC_056737.1, from coordinate 1,782,468,866 downwards.
ACCCTCCCATAAGCCAGCAAACCTCTCAACCACTTAACTTGAGAAATCTGGACAAAGCTAAAAATATTGGGGGGACAAAAGCCTCAAAATAGGGACAGATTTTAAATATTGCTGTTATTAACTTACGAAGTTGATAGAAAAACAGGCATTGTATTAACATGCATTTTCTGAAAGATATAAAGTCTGAAACTTAAAAATGTCTGTCATTATTTAATGACTTCAATTCTCACTGATGTGCCAGAAAACCACAAATTCTTATAAGGAAAATACCAAAACCATGAGGCAAAAATCTGGACCTTCTTGGAAAATCAGGAGAATTTAGAAGTCTGATGCCTGTGGATGTGTGTGTGCCTATGTGTGTGTGTGTCTCTGCACCTGTGTGCAAGCACATATACTGTGATGGTTTGGTGCCCAAATAAGGATGTATTTTTGTGTCTTCTAGAGAAGGTAATCAAAGAATAAATTACTTTAAAATACTTTTGTTGCATGTTCTTTTGGAACATGTTATTTTTCAGATTCTGTTATTAAGTTGTTTGTCTATTGTTTTTATGCCTTTTAGGCATAAATCAGAACATAATCAGTGTCATTTCAACTGTTATTTAAGCTTTCCTTTGCAATAGTAGTACTAGCAGATGTATCTGTCCTCCTATGGTCTGTTTTATGGAATATTCTTTTCCTGAAAAGTATTTCTTATCTTTTAACATCTTTCTTCACTTCTTATTAACTAGTTGCTAAAATAAATATAGACCCCTCCTCTAAAAGACACGTGGCTCAGTTGTCAGTAAGGAGAGATATGTCCATTGAGATGAAAGCTTTATCTTTGCCTAGAAATCTAGCTCCTGAAAGATCAGTGTATCCAAGCCTGAGTGCTGACTTACTGAGTTACTGAGTCAGTAAGGCATTATGTGATATGAGTACCGTGAGCTGGCCTGAAGCCATGTGGTTCTTTTGTTAGCAGGTGATTCAATAGAATGGCATACACCATACGCTTCAGCAAATTGCTTTTGGCTTGCAAGCCTGAAAATAGCTTTAGTGGGGCCAGATGCAAATAGTAACACAATACACACCTTCCTTAGGTTTTGGAAGACTTGATTAAAGAGCTTCCGTTTTGCTTTTGAAATAGCAGAGCTGAGTGCTGACATAGTATGTTTTGCTATTATTAGTCACTGGGGAATTCCATGCTGCTTGCAGAAATTACTGTTTCTGTGAAATGTGACAAAGGTGCTATTTTTGATCAGTGTGGTAGGCTGTGGAGAACAATGCGCTCTCAGGTAATATAGGGACCATTTTGGTTGATTAAGCAGTTTCTATTAAAATAGTTATTTCTAGTTCCTGATTTGTGTTTCTTTTTTTACTAAGTGCTTATTGCCCCCATGGCTGCCAATCACTGTGCCTTCCACAATAGACACTGACCTCATTCATTGCACCCTATTGGGTATCCCCTAATATGCAGGCAAGACCTGTCTAGGGGGATGTCATCCAGGCAGCCACAAGGGTTCTTTGTGCCTCCAGCTGCATCCTTCTTATTCATGTGCTTGCTGTGAGGGGCAGTCCTGTTGTCCTCTCAGGTAGGTCATTTTCAGTTCCCTCCAAACCCAGAGTCCTACTGGATCTATGCAATCTTATTCCATGGTACAAAATGTTCATAGACATCCATGTCCCCCCCAGTCAGCACCCACGTCATTCTTTTGCTAAACTATGGAGCCATTTACTTTGTAGTCCTATCCTCACTCCTTGTGGCTGACATGATGGCTGACATGAGCACCCATGTCCCTGCAGGGCCTGCTATGCCCTTCCTGAAATGTATTTGCACTCCCCCACATGTCTGATTAAGTACTTTGGCTATGATTAAAGTACTAGGCCTATGGTATTCTCAGTTACAACCCTTGTTGTTGTGCAAATGGAGCAGTCAGCCATTTGGAAACCACCACTCTCTCCCACTAGCATGCATGGGACAGAACAAGCCTCTGAGTTCCCAACCCTCCCTGCCTGACTTTTCCAGTGCCATTGGTGCTTGAAGTTAGATGATCTGGATCACAATCAGTGCTTTATCCCTTTCTGCCACAAAACTCGAACAATTCTTGGTTTCTTTTAATTGCTGTCAGTTTTTTTTATTATTATTATTATTCTGCATTGTTTTAAAGAAATGTGAAATGGGCTGTAACTCATTTAACTTCTATGGCTAATCTGAAACCATTGACTTTGCGAAGGTCTTCAGATTTTTTCTCAGCATCACTTAACATGTTTTTTATTTTGTCATTATAGTTCTGTTAACTTCAGCATCCCTTGCATGTATTTTTTTCTCTTTATAGTTTAAGTTCATTGAACTTTTTAAAAACTTCTGCAGCACTGCCTTACTGATATTTGTTTTCTGGATATATTTACCTGGCAACTAATTAAATAGTTAACAATTCTACTACCTGTGTGTTCCTGCAATTTGCTGGGATTAGCTAAGGTACATTAACAGCATTCAGAGTCACATGCTTTCATAGCAGTGTTAGTATCTGCTGTCCTCTGGCTCAGGTTACTATACTATCATTGCTGGATTATGCACCTCATGGGCCTTGAAATGAAAATTGTAAGGTGCCAATTTATTTGGTGTGTCAATAGCAGAGCGTTTCAGATTAAGTGGAAGGTAGAAGCAGCAGCACCTATTTCAGACATGTGGACTTGAGAGTTGTGGCTCCATAAGCCCCTTGTCTGATTTGACCATGTATATTACAGCAGTTGATGAGAAACACCATTATTTTTACAGCTGTATTTTTGTTTAAATTTGAACTATTGTACAACATAGACAGGCTATTGGTTTTCACTTAGTAAGACTTTTACATAAGGGGAAGCTTGTATGTTTGTATTAATTTATGTATTTATTTTTCTCAGATAAGCTGTAAAATCTGTATGTCCATCCATCTTTACCTGATGGTCTGTAACTACTTCTGGATGTTATGTGAAGGTATTTATCTGCATACGCTTATCGTTGTGGCTGTGTTTGCCGAGAAACAGCACCTGATGTGGTATTACCTGCTTGGATGGGGTATGTAGCTTTTCTGACTTATTTGTCTTGACCTTCACTAACCAGTATTGCTGGTTTTTACAGTGTGCATTATGACACATTATATTCAGACAATAAAGTGTTTACATCATTGTGATCCATGCCTGTGATGTTGACCCCACAGAGTAAATAAGTTTTTGAATTATTTTTTATGGTCTTGCAATTTATTTTATTATGAATGTTTCATTAAATGTTTAGCCCTCATTATTTATTTATTTATTGAAATATTAACAGTTTAGACCTATTAGTCACTGTCATTTATTTATTTAAACATTGTTAACAATTTAACCTTATTAATTCACACTTTTTTTATGAGTGACTCCAAAGATTATGGATTACTGTATTACTCCTCTTATTTATCTTCAGTGTCACCTTCTGTAGCATCCATTTTGGCCCACTAGGTGGCAGTATATTCTACCTCCTATCCCTACTCGCTCCCCATAATCTAGTAGTCTTATTTCTCTGTATCCCACCCCTAATAGTCTACTAGTCCTTTCTCACTGTATTCCTCCTCTTATATTCTCTCGGACTATTCTCAGCCACCCTCTTTCCCCTCTCTACCCTTGCTCTGCTCATAGTCAACACCTTTCACTCTCACTGCTACCTTTACTATTTATGGCTTCTTAATTTCCCCCGGCACTGTCCTCTCTTTTTACCTTCCTGATTTTCTAGCTGCTACTTACCTCCTCATCTGTCTATCTTCTACTAAACAGTGCTTACTGATTGTCTCTGCTGAATCCTCCACTACTTGCTGTAGCCCGCTCCGTTTGCCCTGCGGGCTCACTCCACTCCCCTACCCTACCCCCAAATCCCACACACCCCAACACCTCTACCCTTACTCCCCTAAACCACACCCACTACCACTCTACACCAATCATTTTCCCAGTACCTGTGACACACCCACTCCCCATCCCACCATAATTGACACTCATTTTCCTCCCCAAGACTATCTCAACTAGCCAATAAGCTCCACTTTCTCGTTAACCCACTCCAAAACCACACCCCCTCCTAACATAAATTACTCTCCTTCCCTTCCCTACTATTTAACTACTTGCCAATTCCTATATACATATTTCCCCTCTTATATCCAAAAATAACTCATCAACAACACTACACCTGTAAGTAAACCCATTTCATCATGCTCGCAAAACTCTCATTAATCCCCTTTCTATTACTACTACTTCTTAATTTATCCTATCTTTTCTACCTCACCCAACCTACTAAGTCCTACCACTCACAATCCTTCCATGTAACCAACCATCTTAATACCCCCCTCTCTCATACTCACACACACCTATTTCTCCCCATCTATATCCTTTAAAAAACTTCCTACTATTTCAGTACAAACTTATCACTTCTCTAAATCACTCTACCCCCATAATACCTAATAAATCTTCAGAATTACACTACAACCCAATATATTCACTAAACTGTCCAATTACCTATCCGACCCAATCCTATATCTGATAACCACTTTATTATCAGGTGATATCCATCCCAACCCAGGCCCCCTTACCTCATCCACTACAGACAAGTCCATATTACTTGCTTCTTTAAACTCCCAAAGTATAGTAAACAAAGTCCCTAACCTCCACACTTGGCTAATACATAATAAACCAGACATCCTTTCCATCTCTGAAACATGGTTAAAACCCCAAATAAAAGATTTTGAAATAACTCCACCAAACTATTCTATCATTAGAAAAGACAGGTCCCACAAAAAAGGTGGAGGAGTAGCTCTCCTATACTCATCCTCCTTAACAGTTACTCCCTATAATAAACCTACACCACACTTCAACAATGCTGAACTACTCCTCACATTACTGCAAATTAACAAACACAAACACATATGTATAGCCTCCCTCTACATCACTCTAGAAAATATCCTCTCCTGGCTCTCTAACAACATTAACAATGAAGCAATAATCTTAGGAGACATGAATATTAACTGGGTCTCCATTCAGTCTTCTACAAACCCTCTTAACATCAACCTCTACAATTTTACACAGCTAATAAACTCTGTAACACGCCCATCAAAAAAACTCACTAGTGGCAGCATTCTAGATTGGATTCTAGTCTCTCATCCACATTATTTCTCCAACAGTGGCACTCTTCCTGATCCCTTCAGTGACCACATACCCATTTTCACTCATCGAATCCCCCAACTTCTACAATGCACCCATAGCTATATTACTATCCACAACCAAAAAAACTTCAACCAGCAGTCTTCTCAAAATCTCTAAAAGCAATAAATTGGAATTGTTTAAAAACATTACCTCTTGATGAAGCAGTAGACCACTTCAACTCAAAATTTTTGGAAGTACTAGACTCCCATGCTCCATTAAGGACAAAGAGAATAAAAAGTAAAACTGCCCCTTGGCTTACCAAAAACACACTATCAACAATGTGGCTCAGAGACAAAGTCTGGGCACACTACCAGGAAAAATAGGAGTACCCTAGTTCATAATGAAAACAAAACACTTCGAAATAAAGTAAAAAAGCTCATCATATCTGATAGACAAAACTATTTCTCCATACTCCAAAATAATAATAAAACAAATCCTCAGAAATTCTGGAAAGGTATCTCTACTCTACTTAACCCCAGCAAACCAGATACCCTCACCCCAGACCCTAATGCTCCTGATTTAGACTTAGCTAACCAACTTAACTCTTTCTTCATTGAATCTATTTCTAAATTAACATCTACATTCTCTAACACCACCACATACTCCAATACTACACCACCCCACCCTACCTGCACTCTACACAACACTATCACCACTCCCTCATTACCATCTAGTTACTCTCCACCCTCCACCTCATCTCCTACCCTGACCTCCTCAACATCTCCATCTCCCCTTAATAGCCCCCCTTCCCACTCCCCTCTATTCTCATTAAAACCTATACCCAGTTCCACTATAAAGAAACTCCTTCAGAAACTGAAGCCATGCACTAATGCTCCAGATAACATCCCTTCTCACTTTCTTAGCATAGCTGCAGAAGCAATCACCTACCCCATTAGCATTCTAATCAACCGCTCTATCCAAGAATATACAGTACCCCAAATCTGGAAAAAGGCCTTTATCATGCCCTTACATAAAGGTGGCAACAATAACAATGTATCTAATTTCCGCCCCATCGCCATCCTGTCTCCCATCTCCAAGCTCCTAGAAAAGAGTATCCAACTACAACTCCTACCACATCTCTTAGATAATAACCTTCTTACTCCCACACAACACGGTTTCAGATGAAATCATAGCACTATGACAACCCACCTCTCCTTCCTTGAAATTGTAAATAAAGCCAGTGACTCTGGTCAAATGGTTTCTACCCTACTACTCAACCTCTCTAAGGCCTTCGACACTATCTCACACAGCCTACTTTTAACTAAACTCTCAAAACTCAACCTATCTTCCTCTACATTAAACTGGTTCTCCAGTTGCTTATCTAACAGATATCAGGCTGTAAAATGGAAAAAGGCCACCTCCTCATTTCTTCATAACCTCACCGGAGTTCCCCAAGGATCCATACTGGGTCCCCTTCTCTTTAATATATTTATAAATGATTTCCACACCGCTATCCCATTCTCAAACATCATCCAATATGCAGATGACTCAACTATTATCTGCTCAGCCACAGCCCTCCCCACACTCCTAAAGATTACTCAAGATGCCTTCGCAATCACGGAGCAATGGATGAAAAGTAATCACCTAGAACTCAATGCCTCCAAAACCAAATTAATGTTATTCTCCCCCTCTAAAGTCTCTTCCATCAATATGAACACATTCTCTATTACTAGTCAAAACAACTCACCTATGGAACTAGTGTCAGAGATTAAGCTACTTGGGGTCCAAATTGATAACCAGCTCAAATTTAACTCCCACCTACAACATAATATCAAAAAACCCCATCAAAAACTAGGCATGCTCTACCGACAAAACCATTACCTTACACCAGCCACTAAGATTACTCTTGCTACCTCTTTTCTTATCCCCTCCCTTTTCTATGGAGCTCCACTCCTATGTAATCTACAATCATCTCTAAAAAAACAACTTTCCTCTTGCTTCAACAAAATCGCTAAATTCGCTAGCAGCCACAAGTCCTACACCTACCACTGTTCCTCTCTCCAAAAACTACAGTGGTTAGAACTACCAAACCACCTCACCTACATTCAACTAAGTCTTGCACATAAACTTATTTTTAATCCCTCCCTATGCCCCTCCCTTTCTACTACCTTTAAAATGCACCTACCAGATAGAGTATTAAGGACAAACAACCGAAATCTACTAGAAGTCCATAAACCAAATCGTCCCCCAGGTAAAAATCTTCTATCCTACGGCCTTGCACACCTCTGGAACTCCCTACCATCATCCATTCGCACAACCTGTAACCATTTCATTTTCAAAAAAATCTCTTCATTCTCATCTAGTATCCCAGTGGGAATGCTCTTGCTCCCACCCCACATAACAAACACTAATAAAGTCCATCTTCCTCCTCACCAAAAATTGTCCTATTTTCCCCCAACTCATACATTATTATTCTTATGGATCTTCTATAAATGCACTAGGCTGCACCTCTTCATTTGTATGCTTCTAATACATATGACTTCTCAATATCTTTGCAATATTCCACATGTTGTCTGTATCTTCTACAAGTTTCATCTCCAGTCCGTACTACTCCTAATGTTTCTTAAACTAATGAAATTGTTGTCTGTTGTCTGTATCATCTGTAAGTTTCATCACAAGTCTGTATTACTCCTAATGTCTCATGTGCTATTTGAAATTGTATAGTGAATCTCAATTCTTTATATCTGTAAGTTTTATCACAACTCTGTACTACTCCTAATGATACATGTGCTATTTGAAATTGTTTAAATGATTGTTAAATTTTGTTTATCTATCATTAATTAGCTATTGTAACCAAGATTGTTTGGAGTTTTTCTCCCAAGGACTCCATTGAAAACGGGTTCATTTTAGCCCAATGGACTATCCGGGTAAACCAACTGCAAATAAATAAATAAATAAATAAATACTAAACAAAGTAAGCAACGCCAGCTGTAATACAAGTCGGCATGTTGTTGACAAAATAATATGTCAAAGACAGCAGAAATCAAATTCAGGAATGCATTTTATAAGAATTTAAACATGCATTTAAGATGCGGATCTTACCATATTTTGTTCAATTACTAAAAATAAAAACATGCGGTTATGGTACTTAGTGTATTACAGAAGGGATAAATGTTTCAGAAACCTATGATAAAATACAAATAAGAGGCCTATTGAAGAAACAGTGTAGAGGGGGTTATTAACATGAACAAATCTAAGGGACAGAGCAGAGTTCTGGAGTCCCTTTCCAGTAAAAATACAAAGGAAATAGACCTGATAAAAAGGGAAGTCATTCAGGGAAAGCATGTGAGTAGCATGAACATGGCTGCATTAATATTTTTTGTGTCAATTAAGGATTGCTGATGCCTTGGCAGATTCTTGCTGTGTGTGTAAGATCTGCATTTTATCTTTGCAAATACTGCTGTAATCAACCTTCTAGAAGCTTTGAGCTGCAACTTACAGTGACAATAATGAATTCAGGTAATAGAGAAGAACTGTCAGAGGCGTGAGGTCACCCATAATGATCCAAAAAGTGCTAATATGTATATGCATATCCATATTTCCTAACTTATAATGGACGTTGTAAACAAAAATGTAGAAACAAGCACTCAAGTATATGAATGTGCAGCTGAAAAATATGAATAATAAGAATAAGAATAAGAAGAATAACAATAGTAATAAAAATTCAATGACAAAAAAAATGCTGTTGTTATTCATCATGTTATGATTCTCTATCATTTCCAATCTACGTGTAAGGGAAGGGAAATTGGGATTGTATTCCTCCGTGGGGTAAGAAGAAAATGCATCAGTATTAATCTCCAATGAACCTGGAACAGATTTATGGTGAAAGCCAACATGGGTAATGTCAACCATAAGGGTAGACTGGGAGAATTAGAAAGATTAGAAAAACATCATTTTAGCAAAAAAACTCAGGTAAACGATAAGCTGTATGGTTAGCATAATCATTCAAGTCTCTAGTAGCCTTCTTCTGTTTTCTAGCTATGTTGATTTTAACCTGCCCACCAAAAAAATGTTATTATATTTGTTCTTATGATACTCAAACAACAAATCATTGATAATCCGGTTAATTAAAATGGAAATTTTATCCGAAAATTTATGTAATAAAGAAGTGTTCATGTTGACAATAAAATTCATCAAATCAAAACTGTGCCGGTCAAACATACACAAAAGTTCAGAGTGTTCTTTGCTCCTGGGTATTAAGCCATTAGTGAATTAATAGAGCTGTAAACCCTTAGATACTCTCTTAACATGGAGGCATTCAGTTAAATACATGTTGTCTATTTGCAGGCTACACACACCTTGGAAAGTTTAATTTCAAATGATTCCATCATAGGTTCATAGGTTCGTACGAGACTATCTGCCCTAAGGCATTTATAAGTCTAGCTAGAGTGTGTATGGCTTTCGCCACCCATATTAAATTAATTTTGCTATGCCCTTTTTCAAGGTTAGTATACTGTGCCTCTGTCTAACAGTGACACAGAAGTGATACCCGGCGTAAATCTACGATCTCCCATCCACTCATCAAGATTCCTCTTGAAGAGAGTCAATGAGGGACTCTGCCTAACCTGGACTGGGATTTTATTCCAGAGTGAAGGGAGCCTCTGGGTTATGAATCTGTCCCTCCAGCATGTCCTATTTATTTCAGTGCTGAAGTTCAAGTCCCTCGAGCGCGTAGCTCGATGGGATTTGGATATTCTGAGGTGCAGCATGTCCATTAATTCCGGGTTGGACATGGGTTTATACATCAGGCACAGATCGCCTCTGAGCAGGCGGTATGCTACTGAGTAGAGCTGGAGTTTCTTTAACCGGGCAGCATATGGCATCTGTTTGAGCCCCTTGATCCTCTTGGTGAGGTATTTTTGGGGTCTTTCCAGTTGCTGCAGGTGTCTGGTAAGGTACATCCCAAAAGGGGCATTGTACTCAATTATGGGCCTGATGAGGGATGAGTAAAGAAGCACGATGACCTCCCCTGATCTAGATGTGAATCCCTTCATGATTAGGAGGGCTATATAAAATGTTTTTCTAACCACTTTGGCCACGTGGTTGTCAAATGAGAGATTGCTACCAACTTGGGTCCCCAGGTCCCTAATTACTTCTTCTGTACTTAATGGATTACCACCTATCCGGTAATTTGTGGGCACTTTGTTTTTGCTAAAGGGGATGACTATACACTTTTTGGCATTTAGCTTGAGGCCACGGCTCTGGCACCAGTTGTCTGTTTCTATGAGGCCCTTTTGGAGGATGCTTGTGTCGGCTGGAGAGTCTATTATGGCACCCACTTTGCAGTCATCTGCGAACTTGGTCAGCCACAGTCCTTCCATGTTGGCCTGTACCTCCGAGAAATATATACCGAACAAGAGAGGTCCCAGGACTGAGCCTTATGGGACGCCACTTGTAACTGGTTTGGAGTCTGACATGGCTCCAGCTATTCTAACCATGTGGGTTCTGTCCTTGAGCCAGTTTGCAACCCATCTAGTGACATAGGGGTTTATATTTAAGCTGGTGAGCTTATCTATAATGCCCGAGTGGGGTATAGTTGCTAAATTGCCATTGAAATCCAACTGTTTGACCACAGAAAAGGAAACAAATTCACAATGTAGCCAGTCCTATAAATTTCTTTTGTGTAGGTATGCCCAATGACTCCACTGGATCATTAAGACACCAGGCGGGGAATGGAACCATTATAGACACCATTAGGATATTGCATCTTTTGCTGTAGTGGTTGTAAGCTGTGAGATGTTGTCGATGGAATGTTTGAAGAAGCAGGGGGAGATAACTTTTCCAACTGAGAATTTAGAGCAACATATTGCTGAGACAAAAGTTAGATTAACTGTGTCAAGTCACCTTGTGATGAATTATTGTAAAATTACACATTGTCGTCCGGGAAGGAGGTAGAGGAAGTTGAAAAAACATTCAACCCATCCATTATGAACAATGGTATCACCCAAAAACACTGCCAAGCTTGAAAAAGAAACTCAGAAACAAGCACTTGAGCATGTGAACATGCAGCCAAAAAATAATACCAAAAACCAAAGAGAACATTGCTCACATAGTGTAAAAGGTGAAACTAGATGAACACATTCCAAAAACAATCTCCTCATATAATGAACTCCACAGTGTAGGGTACAAAATAAACAGACTGAATTATTTGTAAAAAAAGAAATGGCAATAACTAATTAAATGTACAGGTTGCATTTATTGTAATAAAAAACAGTTAAGCTCTTTTGCTCCAACACAACAGGACTTCATCAGAACCCATAAAAAAGGGAAATTACCCAAGTTTAAATAGAGTCATTGTGAAATCATGTGGCAAAAACAAGGAATTAAAAAAGAGTGGACAAAACTAACCACTCTAATAATTTATAGATGTCATTATTGACAATTTTTCAATACAAGGTATCGTAAAAAATGCATGGGATGTATAAGTATATTTATATAGGTAAAAACTTTTAAAAATCAGTAGAGGAACTTTAAAAATGTACATAAAACCATACTAATCATGCAGACATAAACAACTACTAGTACATAATCAACCTGAAAACCATATTAGTTAAACACTAAAAAATAGTGGATACTAGAAACTAAAATACATGCCAGATACAAAAGGGTCAGAAATGGAATCATCAATGAAGAGTCTAAATAGAAAGTAACTGGTGTATAATTGCATATCATAAATTAGCAGAAGCATTTAACTTGAACTGCCAAGTAAATTCCCTTTGGTCCACTTGTGTTTCCCAAGGGCCACCTCATTCATTCCGAGGGACAACTTCCAACATACCAAACAAGAATATTTTGAAGCCACATCAAGTAATGGAATGTTTGTAAAGAGAATTCTTAATGGTTTGTCTAGAAATATTGTAATTGTGTTCATAAATTCTCTTAAGTAGTTGTCACTCAGTCTTACCAATATAAAAATGGGGGCAGTTGGAACATTCTGCTATATAAACAACCCCAGCTTGATTTTGAAATGGCAATAGTTATCCAAACAAATAAATTCTTGAAAAGGAGACCTACCTACATCTCTACTAGGTTCACAGGGCACACATAAATGTGGAGCCTGTGTTCAATGTCCTTTTGTGTCACAATAAGTCTTTTTTTTTGTTTTTGGAATTTGTTCATCTAGTTTCACCCTAAACAAAAATTTACCAAATGTACATCAATGGAAAAGTACAAATAAGGTAGTTATGAATAATTGCTTATAGGTCATTTTGAAAGCTATCTTTATTTTACAGCCAAGAGTATCTTTTTGAGCATATCCCTTTTGTATGGTGAAACAAGTTTTTAATTAATTTTACAACAGAATTCATAAACATCTGCTCATTTCTTGAAGTAACATGCATGTACACTCACTGCATTAACTTATAAAACTGGATAATCCCTATACCTACTTATCTCTCTCTCTCCCTCTTTCTCTCTGTGTTTCTCTGTAAATATTATGTGCAGAGCTCATGTTATAGATAGCTGGAGGAATATATCACTACACATATATCTATATCTGTATCTATCTTTCTATCTATACATATATATTTGCCAAGGTTCTATATTACTTGATCAAAACCTTAGGTTATCGAACACCTAAAGGTTGATCACTAAATGTTGAAGTCTGAAATTGCGAATGGCTGTTTCCACACAGGGAGATGAGTCATTTCACCATTACACGGATTTTGTTCTTTCTCCGCTGTACAGTGATCTCAGAGTTGGCATATTTAGGATCACAGGAGGTTACTAGGCTACTGGCCCTAAGACATCTACAAGCCTAGCCATGTTATACTCTCATTCACTTATGGACCAAGATATATAGTCCATGTTTGCTCACGAATCTAAGAGCAACACCGGCTGCCCCTATCTAAGAGGGACATAGGTGAAACCCCAGATGTAAATTTATGGTTTCCCATTCAATTGTCCAGGTTGCACTTAAATAGGGTCATTAAGGAGCTCTGTTTTACATGAACTGGGAGTTTGTTCCAGAAGAGTTGCAACCTCTGGGAGACAGATCTCTCTCCAGCATGTCCTGTTAATATTGCAGGCTAGGTTAAGATCCCTAGAGTGAGTGAATCTTACCCCATTGTATTTGTGGATGTGCAGCAGCTTTATCAAGGCAGAGTCTGAGAGTGCTTTGTAGGCAAGGCACAAGTCACCTCTATGCAGTCTATATGATACTAAGTAAAGTGATAGGGTCTTCAGTCTGTCTGTGTAGGTCATGTTTTGTAGGCCCTGAATTTTCTTGGTGAGAAGCCTCTGAGGTCTCTCCAGCTGATGCATATGTCTGGTGAGGTACATACAGAAGGGAGCATTGTACTCTGTTATTGGTCTGATGTGAGCAAGTACAGGGGAGTTATAACCTCCTTAGCTTTGGATGCTATACCTTTGCTTAAGACGTGTGCAATGTAGAAGGCCTTAATTACTGCTATGGACACCTGATGATCAAAATTAAGGCTGCTATCAACTTGCATTCCTAAATCTCTCACCAGTGGGGGATATTATTAATGCTGTAATTAGCAGGGGTTTCTCCTTTGCCGAATGGGATGATAATGCACTTTTTTGCATTTAGTTTTAAATCCATGGGTTTGACACTGATCATTTGTTTGTTTAAGCCCATTTTGTAGTATGTTGACATCTTTGGAGAATTGGATGATTGCACACAGTTTGCAGTCATCAGCAAACTTGGTAAGTCACAGGCCATCAGCTTTCACATGGACTTCTGAAAAATAGATACCAAACAGTTCGGGTGAGGTGGGGAGTGAAGCCCCCCACTTCATTTCTGTATAAAACTTTTCTTTTTTATTTGGCAGTGGCATTGTTTCCCTAAGTGAAAATGGGCATTTTTGATGTTAAGGGCTCGATATTTCATAATCGACCTTTATGTGTTCCATAATTTAAGGTTTTCGATCACGTAATGTAGACCAATTTGCCAGTACCTGATTAGCTTGTTCTTTTAAAATTAGTGTCTCTCCATTTAGATTGTTAAAGCTCGAGTTACTTCTTCTTTCATATCTTATTGCTTAGTTCACACTGCAGCTCTTAGGATATTAATCCATTTTCTTCTATCTGGTCAAAGATCGGCAATTATAGGAGAGCTTACATTCTGTGTCTCAGTAATCATAAGTCTATAGATTAGCACTAGGCTTAACTGCCTTGTGGGCCATTTTAAGGTTAACCAATTATCCCATGGGAGAATCAAACACTGTACCTTGCATCTGTAAGGTAAACACCTTAATTGTTATGCCACCCTCCCTAAGCTAATAACCCCATGGGGCCTTTTTAAGCCTAGTCATACTTGCCAATGTGAGAATCAAACCACGCACCTTGTGTATGCAAGGTAAACACACTGACCATTATGTCAAACCTCAACCTTTGGGATTAGTGCTTCTGTTTTACTCCTGGTGAGGGAAGGAACATAGGGAAATTATTCCCTGGAGACTTCTGAACACTAGAAAGCCTGATAACTGCTTCATAGATACCAGCTTGGAATTTGTTCTTATGTTTTGCTCCTGGTGAAAGAAGCAGCAGAAAGAATTTATTCCTAGTTGTCTCTGATTGGGCAGTGAGTGTCTTTGTGAGACCTTCCTAATTGGTCTGGTTGATACTGAAATTATCTACCAGGAAAAGGCTACAACAAGTCGAGAGACTCCTGCATCATCTGGGCCATGACAGTTGATCACCAAAGAGCCTGTGGCCTGCATTTCATCTTGGGATTGGTGCTACTGCTTTGTTGCTGGTGAGAGAAGAAGCAATGGGGCATTGTATCTCAGCAGTGTGAAGCAGTGGTGAGACCAGCACTAGTAGTAGCCAGTTAGGTGAATCCCCTCTATTCATCATTCTTGTCAAAGCTAATTCTTTCTTTTCAGTAAGCACTCTTGATTAGCTGCTGTCTAACCTAACTTCAAAGCCTCTTCCTAAATACTTTATCCATAAATCGTAAGAAAGAGTATACTTTAGTAATTTCTCTTCTAGTGTTTGGCAGTGCTCTATATAGACACAGGCATCTTGAGCTGATCTTTTTCTTGTAAAATCTTCCTTGGAATTTTACCAATACCTAGTTGCATACAGGGCAACTACTTTGCAGTGACAGGCCCTGCCCCAGAATGGCAAACCACATACTCCTGACATTACTTTACATTCTCACTGCAGCTATCTAATTAATAAAAAGAGCATGGATTCTAACTTTCCCACTATTGCTGTTCCCCACTTGGTGGATATTGGTATCCTGAGGTAATGCAGAAATTGTCTGGTGTTTACTGACAACCAGCTAATTCTCAATTAAACTGATAAGGAATATGAGAGATGAATGTATACAATGTCACTGCAAGCAAAGTTCTCCCATAAAAGTACTCCTAATGTCAATCAGGTTGCCAGTAGTAAATATTTGAAGAACAACAATGGGACAACCATGGCAAAGCACATACGTTTAATGAAATAATATAATATGATAAAATAGATAAGTGCTTTCGGAGGTGTTTCCTTTTTCAGATCAATACAAATAGTATAAAACAATGTACATATATATATATATATATATATATATATATATATATATATATATATATATATATATATATATATATATATATATACACACACACACATATGCAACCAATCACAACAATGCACAAACTAACAATTTCATTAATCAATAAAACTATTAACATTTCCTTGCTTTAAAATGGGTTTTAAAGGTATAAAACCATTTAAACCTGGTGTAACATCAGCTCTTAAGTCAGCTATCCAATGAGCTTCTTTTATTTCTGTGGCATTCATAATATCTTATAGTGGAGTGAAAACATCTAAGAACATACATTTAAAACTATGTTGTGAATACATAGTGATATGTTGATTTATAGCACTCCTCTGTACATTCCTATGTATATCTCCCATATGTTAATCAATTAAAACTGTTAACATTATTTTATTTATTTTATTTTATTTTATAACATCTCCTTGTACATTGTGTGCAAGTGGCTATATATATATATATATATATATATATATATATATATATATATATATATATATATATATATATATATATATATATATATATAAATCACATTTTTAGTGAGACAACAATCATAATTTGAATATTTATATATTTTTTCCAGAGAGTGGGTACATAAATTAATTGTTGGTCTTAATGTATTTACATGCCTTACACTTCTTACATGGATATGTGCTTGACTTATTCCTATAAAATTTACCTGCATTATCACATCTGGATCTATAGCATAACAGACTCTTCAAATTACGATTCCTTTTATAACTAATAATTGGTATTTAATCTTTCTACTAAATGTCTAACTGATATACAAATTAGTGTTTTAAACAGAGGTCTAACTTTTGTGCCTACTACAGCTAGCAAACAGCATGAAGTGATACTAGATTTATGACAGTTTGTTAGAAATGTAAACTTGCGTAATATGTTCTTGGATAAAACTATTGATGAGTACATTTATGCCCATTTCACAACCAATTATGGATACGGTTTTAAAAGTCTGTGAACAAGAAATTAATGCACACTTTATGTCCAGACACAGACCAGAGCATTTTAATTTAAGTTTACAACAGAAACAAGCACTGAATGACCTCATTGTTGACAGGGATATAGTAATAAAATCAGCAGATAAAGGAGGTGTAATAGTGGTGTTAGACTATGATAGATATAAAGAAGCCATGGTCAATTTATTGGGAGATGCAACTGCATATATATATATATATATATATATATATATATATATATATATATGTATACATACATATATATATATATATATATATATATATATATATATACATATGTTTGGATATAAAAAGGGTGAAAGAGATCATTAGCAATGTGAGGTGTGACCTGTTGGATCTATTAATGACAGTTGTTATTACTAAAGATTTGTATGATTATTTTATAGTTGAACATCCAAATATTCCCAGTATATCAGGTTTACCCAAGATACATAAATCTGTAGCAAAACCTTCATTATGACCCACAGCTGATGGCTCGGGCTGGAACACAAATCCAATTTTCAAATGGGTAGAAGGACAATTAAAACCCATGATTAATGAGGCGGCCACTGTTTTAAGAGATTCCCCATATTTTTTACAACAACTACATGAGTACATGGATAGTGTGAATGAGAATATGAGATTTATTTTAGTGACACTTGATGTAAATAGTTTATTTACTATCATTCCCGATGATGTTGGGCCAAATTATATATGTGATTTCAACAAAAGGATAGTACATATAGAAGGACAATATACTGAACGCATTTGTCAATTATTAAGTATTATATTGGAGAACAATGTATTTGTTTTTGAGCAGAAGTTCTATTTACAGCACTGGGGTGTTGCCATGGGCAGACCCTACCCTAATAGTTAGACTAATTTAGTCCTAGCTGAGGGGAAATGAAATACGTCTTGAATGAAGGTAATCCATGGTTTGCACATATATGTCCATATCGTAGGTTTGTTGATGATGTGTTTATACTATGGAAAGGTGATGTACAACAATTGAATGTTTTTGTTAATTATTTAGATACTACAACAGAATTTTTAAAGTTCACAGTACATACATCACCAGACTCCACAGAATTTTTAGATATTCTATTGAGAATAGACTATGAAGGTAGGATGAACACACAGTTATATCACAAACAGTGTTGGAAAAATGCCTTACTGGAGGGAGTATGCATCCCCAACATATTTTTAAGAATGTTATATTATAGACAATCAGTTAATGAGGGCATCCAGGCTTTGTAGTAGAGATGATAATTTTGAATACCGACTAGAAGAGACTGAAAGAAATTTGTTAGATCGAGGCTATAAGAATAAGGATGTTATTAAAACATCCAAACAAATTAAATCCATGTGAAATGGAAAGGCTAGACCATGGTTTTCGAAAAGTGATAATGTCACCAACAAAAATAAATGACAGAATACAACTAAAGTCAGGATACCATTTACTTTCAGTACTGATTTTAGATATATAAGGGATATAATATAAAATAATTGGAATATACTATTAACTGATGATAGAATTAGAAATATAGTTGGGCAAGTTATAAATGTACTCATCAATAGTTTTATCCAAGAACATATTACGCAAGTTTACATTTCTAACAAACTGTCGTAAATCTAGTATCACTTCATGCTGTTTGCTAGCTGTAGTAGGCACAAAAGTTAGACCTCTGTTTAAAACACTAATTTGTATATCAGTTAGACATTTAGTAGAAAGATTAAATACCAATTATTCTGTCTCTAGATTGGACTGTCCATTGAAAGTTTTCTTCTCTTGCGAGTGTTGCTGGATAATCCCTTTCTTCTGTTGTTCTCTGGTGTTCTCATTTGTAGAGGCAAACGAGTGAGAAGGAGTAAAAAAGTCACATTAGACTTTGGTCTCGCTCCCATCTCATTATTCTTGGTGGTTAATCCAGAAAAATTAAACGTAGTGGATAAAACCTCTTTTGGCTTAGTCGCTGGCATTCTCCTGGACTCCTCATCTACGTCAACTGTCACAGCGTCTTAATTCCATCATGGAGGATGTCATACACTCATCACCTGATGATTTCTGACCTATCACAGATGTGGATGGCACAGCATTGACATCCAAAGTATTAGTATGCAATGCTTTTGCAAAAGAAGTATGCTTAGGGACCATATATGGAGTCTCAGTTGTCATAATAATGTTCTGACTACTATTTACATCAGGAACAACTGCATTCAAGTTCCTTCTTGGCCATGTAAATATGTGGTCATTAATAAAGTCAATAAATTATCTTTCTAACTTTTAATTTTTTATTAATTGTAATTTTGAGTGATAAAGTGAAACATTACAGAACAAGACATCTAATCTTTCACTATATCTTACTTAAGGATAATCCCTAGCAATTTCAGTTTGTATATCCTCCAAATGCTGTGTAAGCACTGTTTCTTTGGCTGTAAAATATTCAATAAGTGGCTCCATGTACTTGAAGCTACTTTCTATGTTGATGGCCTGCCATCTGGCAAGTAGCTCTGGATATTTAGTTCCATAAGTGGACATGCAAAAAACATGAAGGCCCCCTGGAATAACCTTAAAATGCATGTATGCTTCTAGGTGCATACATTGCCATTGCCAACATTTCAGTTTATCCAAGCTATCTTCTAATTCTTTATATAGTTGAATAAATTCTTCTCTCATTACCTGGGTGTTGGTTTCAGGTTGCATTTCATGGTTAAGGTTTAAAGACAGTAAGGGACTCAATCCTGTTGTTAGCGACTTCATTTTATAACCAGTGTTCACCTTAGATGCCACTCTGGGGCAATAGTCTAATTCCACTTCATTGCTTTCTGCCATGTTTCTCCTCATGAAGAACCAAGAATCAATAAAACAAATCAACAACAGCAAGGAGACTATAAGTCCCACCGTAGCAGAAAGCAAGTGCAAATATTTGAAGAACAACAATAAATAATATAATGTAATAAAATGGATAAGCACTTTCGGTGTCTCCATCTTCAGATCAGTACAAATAGTATAAATCAATATACATATATTTGCATATGCAACCAGTCACAACAATGCACAAATTAACCATTTAATTAATCAATAAAACTATTAACATCTTCTTGCTTTTAAAATGGGTTTTAAAGGTATAAAACCATTTAATCCTGGTGTAACATCAGCTCTTAAGTCAGCTATCCAATGAGTTTCTTTTATTTCTGTGACATTCATATCACCACCTCTAATAGTGGGGTGAAAACATCTAAGAACATAAATTAAAAACTATGTTGTGAATACATAGTGGTATGTTGAACTATAGCAGTCCTCTGTACATTCTTATGTATATCTCCCATATGTTGCAAGATGCGTTCTTTCAGCATTCTGTTAGTCTTGCTAGTATAGAAGCATGTACATTGTGTGCAAGTGGCTATATATATATATCACATTTTACTGAGACAACAAGCATAATGTGAATATTTATATCTTTCTCCAGTGACTGTGTGTATAAATTCATTGTTGGTCTTAATGTATTTACATGCCTTACACCTCTTACATGGATATGTGCCTGACATATTGCATTTACCTACATTATCACATCTGAATCTATAGCATAACAGACTCTTCAAATTACGATTCCTTTTATAACTAAAACTCAGCACTTCCCCAACTATATTTCTAATTCTATCATCAGTTAATAGTAGTGCACACAATGCACTCATCACCCATCACACACAGTACAAAGCAGACACATATATTTGGGTTACCTTCAATTTACCTACAGTCCACTTCCCCAACACGCATTCACCCGACACTTCAAATTACCGACATTCCCAAAGCCGATGTTACCCAAGCTGTTAGTGAACACTTGGCCAACTACTTGAACTTTGCCCCTTATCCCCGCTGTAGCGCGTTCTCAGAGTTGGTATTTTAGTAAAGGGTGTGTGGGGGGTGGGTTTGTTTTCTTATGGTAGTTCTTCCATCGGGATGGCCAAGTATTTACTTACCTTGCAGGAAACGTCAACTTTGAGAATGTCGGTGATTTGACGTGTCGGTAAACTGGGTTTTGGGGAAGTGGACTGTCGGTAAACTGAAGGTAACACCATAGATTTACATATGCTGAAGCACTTACATGTAACATTTCTAACTCCAAAGTCATCAGCCCTGAATGCACTGTTTCAAAACAACACCTACATCAACACATACAGCCACATCTCATGGAGCCTCTATTTTTAAACCTATAACCTAATCACTCACTATACCCAAAAACTTATATCTCAGTGCACGATATATAATATTTACTCTTGCAGATGAAAAGCTATCATTAGCTTTACTGTAAATAAACTTTGTAAAATCCTACCTTTGTTTTACCATGCTGACTACTATGCTTAGTTCATTCCTCGATAGTGCAGGCTGTGATCTTGCAATACACTTACATACATATTTCAACTCTGCTCTGTTCCTCATAATCTACCAGAGCATTTTATATACACTATTATGTAATTGTGTGGCTCTACCACTGACTTTTGTATAATCCTTTTTTGAACTTCTGAATTAATAATTGTACAGGACCAACCTTGTAAACAAGTGTGTATTTTTATTTGTTCAGCTCTGCTTTTTCCACATTTCTTGCCTTCTCATCTGGCCCTTCACCTTATATTCTTTCTTTTGTTTTTGGCACATTCAGTTGCTGCCTAATTTTTATCTACTTCTAGTTTGATTTCCATTCCTGCTTAACATTGATATGCTTCTGCTAGAGTAAGCAGAGAAGTCATTTTAGACTTATGCTACTCATGTTTCAAAACTTTCACTATATTTGGATCTTGTGAGGTCAGTAGATATGTGTGGAGTCCCACAATTGCAGATCTATACATGTAATCAATTTCAAGGAGGCCCATCTGTCCTTCTGAATGGGGAATATATAATGTTGGTATGCACTAATTTTTATAAATAATTGGGTGAGCATGAAGCATCCTTTTTGTTTTCCTATCTATTCTGTCCAACATGTTTTGGGGCCAGTCAATCACTCCAGAACTGTAAGACAGGACAGGAAGAGCAAATTGATTTATAGCTTGGATTTTGTTCCTAGATGTAAGTGCTGTTTTCAGGATTAATTAAAGTCTTCTGAAGTATTCCTTACTAAATTTTATGTGCATTTGTTTGTGTTTTATTGCTGATCCTTCATCCATTCCCAAATATTTATGCACTCCTTCTTGCTCAAGTTCTTTCATGTCACATTCCTGTCCCAAACTAATGTTTTTCTCGTGTTGCAGTTTTTCTGCTTTAAAGGTTGCTTTTGCACATTTATTAAGACCAAATGGCATTCTTATATCATGAAAAAGTTTTGACAACTTTCAGTTCCTCATCTGATGAACTGTGCAGTTTTAAATCATCAACAAAGAGAAGATGAGAAGTTGTTATCTAGGAGCCAAATTAAAGCCATGGCTTAAGCTGTTAAGTAGACAGCTTAATGCGTTAAGAGCAAGGCAGAATGGCAGCAGTGACTAAGAGTCAACCTGGAATATCCCCCTTTGAATTTTTATCCCTGATATAATAATTTGTCCTTTATCATGGCTTAATTGCAAAGTGGTCTGCCACTGTTTCATGGTCACTGTAATGTAATCAGTGTAGGATGTATCTTATACATTTTTAAGTACACTTTTATCCATGATGTGGGATACTATCAAATGTTTTTTTTGTTGTCAATCCATGCCATACTTTTATTCTTCCCCATTCTACAGTTCTCCACTGTGACTTTATTTAACAACAAAGGATCCTTTGTTCCGTATGCCTTTCTTTTATTGCCCTTTTGTTCTACTGACATAATTGAGTTTTCTTCTAAATGACTATAAACTCTGTCGCCATCAATTCCCATGTATAGTTTATCCATCGTCAGAAGGCAAGTTATTGGTCTATAATTTTTAGGGTAGCTTGTGGGTTCACTCTTAAGTAGGAGCATTGTTTTTCCTGTTGTTAATCAGGTTGGTGTCATTTCGGGGTGTGCATGTAAATAGTTCTTACTCATGGCTAAATCTTCTTGCAAAGATGTTAATAGTTTCAGTCAAAATTTAGGTACTGCATCTGGGCCTGGGGTTTTCCAATTACAGGCTTTTCTTAACTTTGTTTCAATCTCTCTGGCTGTTACTTCATCCCATTTCATATTCTGTACCTTTAAACCTCTTATTCTTTCTTTAACTTCTTCTATCCATTTAGCATCTTTGTTATGTTCCACAGGATCCTCATTGATACTTCTCCAAAATGTATCTATTTCTTCTTTTTTTGGTGGTCTTTCAATTCCTTTTGATCACCAATGAATTGCTTAGTTTGTACTTTTCCTTTATATTTATCTTTGTATCTTCTACGTTTTTCTGCCTGTGCTGAAATTTTTAGTTTGTTATTTGCAATAGTACATGATAGATCCTGGTCTGCTTTAATACTGTGCAATGCTTTTATCACATCTATCTTTCTTAGTATTTTTGTTGATCTGTTCCCTCTTCTATAGTCTTCTAACAGTGACACTTCTTGTCTAACTTGCTTTATAATTTTCTCTATTTGATACTTCCATGATGGTATTCGATTTCTCCCCTTCCTTTCCCTCACTACCCAGTGTTCTTGTGGTAGAACTTAATCAGTTACTAATTTAGCTGCACAGTAATATATCCTGTTTACTTCTGTTATATTGCATGGATCTCTATGAACAGTCCTAATTACTGTGTTCATTTGTTTTATCAGGCTTCTAACTTTTTGGGTTTTATTAACGTTCTGCAGTCTATTTCTTTCATTGATCTTGATTTATCTGTCTATGTCTATTAAATCAAACAACTCTTCTCTCAGCTCATTTTCTTCCAAACTGAGGGCACATCCCTTGTTTTCCTTTTCCTGTGGGCATTCTATAGAAGGTTATAAGTATCTTCCTGTGAAACATTCTCTTCAATGTCATCCTGTGCCATCCGTTGCTCTATCATATGTGAACTCATCGGCTTATTACTCCTCAACATTGACTGCATCAGAGTTTCTGCAGTTTCTTGTTCCTTCCCTTGCTGAATAGCTTCAAGTGAACATTTATACTGGTTTCCTGTGGAGGGCTCCAAATTATCTTCATATGGCAAAAAGAGAAGTCAGAACTAGACCAAAAGCTCTGGGTAGAAATTTATTCAGCTCTGCAGCTCCAAATACTGTTCAAAAGCTTGAAGTTAAAAAACGAAACAAATCCACTGTCCTGCGGACCACCTTAATCTCAAGCGCTTTCACCCGGGCTCTCCCAGGCTTTGTCAAGATAGATAGCATACAATTCTTCTTACTTTTATAGAACCATAATTAAGTATAATTACATTCTAATTGAAAGAGTAATTGTATAATTGACAACATCTCTCGTTCTTACTAGCTAGTCTCTTGAGATGTAAAATAGTACAAATAAAAATTACATTACATTTTGAACTATCATACTATAACAAAAAAGTTTACATCATGTTTAAAACATTTTAAAATAATCCATTAACAATTAGATTGTATAATAACTTAAAAACAGTGTGCAAAATACTTTGTTGGCAAATATTAAAACCATCTACTTATTACTATGAGCATACTAAAAAACTAATGATGCTTGATACCTTATGTGACTTATTTTAATAATTAATAATAGGCACCTAGGAGTACACTTTTTTCTATAACTTAGCTCTTCTAAGCCTAAGAACACTACTTATACTAATTGTGTCATTTAATCCAGGAAATTTTGAGGCATTAAGCCTCAGTTGCCATAATAATTCCCTATATTCTAGGGATGACTCCCAATCCCCTCCTCTGGTGCTAGGCATAACTTGTTCCAACACTACGAATTTTAGTGACATCTCTTTACAAGTTAAAGAATGCTTATAAAAGGCGTTAGTTAATTTTTTCTTATTTATTTCGTATAGATGTTCATATATACGTTTCTTTAATGATCTTTCAGTTTTGCCAACATAAAAACCTTGACAATGTTGGCAATAACCTAAATAAACTACGCCTTTTGTATTACAATTAAACCTACCAGGGGAAATAATTTTCAACTTCCTTGATTTTAAATAAACACCTTTGTTGTTAACTAAAAAAGAACATTGCTTACAAGCATTACATCTATAAGTCCCAAATTTCAAATGTGTGTTAATATTTTTTATTAATTTGATTCATTTCTAATAAATCTTTTAAATTTTTATTCCGCCTTCTAACAAAGAAAGGTTTGCTAGGAATAAATTTATTGATGTCTTCATTTTTAGTTAAAACGGGCCAGTACTTCCTGATAATATTCTCAATATCTGTGCTATTCAAGTTAAATGTGTGGAGAAACACATCTCCTCTTTCTGTACCCTGCTTGTTTTCACTGTTCGTACTTGGTTTGTTACTAAAGCCTTTTCCTAATAATGGGTAATAATGATCTTTTCTTTTTGTAGAAATTTCTTCTACTAATGTATCAAATAACTGTTCTGGATAGTCTTTCTCCAAGAATAGCATTTTAAGAAATTCTAATTCATCCAAAAATATTTCATCCTCACTACACATACGAGAAGCTCTTATTATCTGGCCCTGTGGCAGTGGTTGTTTCTTATCTTCATATGGCACCTGACCAATTGCTTCCTGTTCCACTGGTTTCCCCTTAATTTGGATATCCATTACTATATCCTGTTGTGGTGCTTTCTAAATTAAATTTTGTGCACTGAATCCTTCACTTTGCAGGCACTCCATAACCTCAGTTTCTTTTTCTTTAACTTCTTTGTTACTAATCTCCTTTTCTTCTTTGTCTTCTTATTTTTTGTATTGTAAAGTTTTCCATGTCTGGATGCTCTTTTTGTATTGGTTAGTTTTGCTATGTCCTTTGCATAAATATTACACCATATTAAATCTTTTTTCTTTCCCATGTCCATATGCTTCTGTGTGTGGGATGGGATGCAGAAGTAAAACCACCCAAATATCACCACATCTCTGCACATAGTGCTCCCATCAGTGAGTAGACATAATAACAAATAATACAGTAAATAAAGCTCACTTGGGCCCTCAGGACTCCTCATTTCCACACAGTTGAGTCAGCTGTAAATCTTAATTACCTTGAAGCTTATTTGTTTTTAATTTCTCCTCTCATAATAATTAGCTTGCCTCAGTCTTGTGCATTTTGAGATTCCATTACTTCAGCAGGTGGTCTGTTTAGTCATGGAAACATCTATCACCATTTTTATGAAATAATAATTCCACTCAGCTGTTTGTGTTAGACCCTTCCTTCTATTTCTTCCTTCTGGGTGGGGAGTTGAAGTGGGCTGCTCAGTCACTGCACCAATACAGTACCTGTTGGTGATTGGGTGGGTAGGCTGCTACAGTTAGACGATAGCAGGATACTTTTCACACATGCTGAGACTCTTGGAAAAGATAAACAGCCATGTGGCTGGGGCCACTGTACCCTGAGCAGTGGATGTGGAGAGGACCAATGCAATTAGATTAAATCCCCTGTTTCATGAGTGTGCAGCCAGAGCAGAAAGAAGCAGACTGCATGATATAGTATTATAGTACCTAAGAAGCTTCTGCTGCAGCAAAAGTCTAATTCCCAGTCTTCCTGTCATGACCTACATAATAATGTCCCACAGGCGGTAATACATACATGTAAGGTCCAGCATTGTGCTTGTAACAAAATCAAACCAAGTCATTAGTTGAAAAAAAAAAAGAAACTTGTCATTTTTTAATCCCAGTAAAAATAAGAAGCAGTGTCGATGGTAAATGCATCATCTACACTTGATAATGAAGGAGAATCATTCATAGACCAGAAAAGAAAAGAACAATTCTTATTCAAGAGCCACAGCAAGAGACAGTTTCTGAATTAGACATCTGGTTTTCTAAAATCTTACAGGATAATATTGATTATGAAACCAGCAGACTGAGATGAGTCATTGACAACATTAATATTTATTGTACTACTTACTTTAAAACAGAAATCAGATGTTTAAAATATTATAAGAAGTGATTTGCATTTACCTCATCAGTCAAGGTCTGTTTATTTCCATTAATTATAAGGCATTGTGAATAACAAGGAGAATTATGATCTAGTCTCCAAGCATAACCAGGTTATTAAATGTTCGAGATGTAGCTGCCAGTAAATTCACCTTAAGAGTTAAGCTTGAAAGATGAATTTTGGCATCATGTTTAGAAAACATAACAGAGGGAGAATCAGAGACATGACCATACTTTGTTATAGTGCATGCTCCATATAGTACCAGTTATGAAAAAAAAAGGGTAGGAGTGCAAAGTGTATTACCAGATTTCAAGACAGTAAAACACTTTAGCACTGTCAGACAGCAGGCAGAAATGATATGTCCCTCTGCAGACCTAACTTCTTTAAAAGTTGTTTGTTTACCATTTGGTTATATATTATCTTTTCTCATTCCACGGTCAATAATTGTATATTTCCCTAATAAGAATAACTAGGATCATACATACCATAGATAATTTGAGGGAACCCATGCATAGAATAAAACATTTAGGAGCTGCCTCTGTCTGTTAGTAGTACAAAGGGCAGTTCTGGAGTAAATTTTCTGTTTCTCATCCACAGATCTAAGTTGTGCTTGAATATGGACAGGGGTGAATTTTTATTATGTTAATATGTCTGTTCCACAGCAGTGGTACCACTGTGAGAGATACCCTTCCTTCCAACCATTTTGATGGTGTTGCAGAAGAGGATTAGATCCCTAGAACTAGTATTTCTGATGCCATTTGACTTGCTGATGTGCAGTAAATCCATCAGTAATGGGTCAGAGGATGTTGCTGTGCCAGACACAGGTCACCTCTTAGCAGTCTATAGGATAACAAGTATAGTGACAGAGCTTTGAGTTGTTCCATGTAGGACATGTTTTTTTAAGCCCTGTGTCCTTTTTGTAAACTATCTCTGTGGGCATTGTAATTGCATCTGTCTGGACAGATATATGCCAAAGGGGGCATTGTATTCAATGAATGATCTAATGAGGGATGAGTAAAGGTGGGCAATGACATCCCTAGATCTGCACACAATGTCTTTGTTTATAAGCTATGCAATATAGAAGGACTTTCTTACAACAATAGATGCATGTTAGTTAAAAATTAGGTCACTGTCCACATAAGTTCCCAAATCCTGAACTGGGTCAACTCTTAGGTGTGTATTGTCAATGTGGTAGTTCCCTAGGCTAGATGACTTCCCGAAGGATACAATAATGTATTTTTTGGCATTTAGTTTCATCCATGATTTTGGCTTTAAATGATTTTAGTCTTAGCAGTAAGTGTTATTTTCTGTTCATGAGCTGTGTAGCAAAGAATTCACTTCTCAGGCTTTGATGTTAATGTGAATGAACTTTTGTTGCACTGCTCCCATGCTCATGGTTATGAATAAACATCTGCTGATTACAGTAATCTACATTCCTTCTAAGACAGTACATTGTCAGATAACACCAAAGAATTTTAGCCAAAATTAGGACTTAAATATTCAAATATATTTCATTGAACAAAAGTATATTTCCTAGTGAATTCCTATTGCACTAATTAATGAAAGTGGTTGTGCATTTATTTGGTTATTATTTATTAATTTATGCAGTCTGTTTAATTGATTTAATTAACTCATTTTGTTTCTTATTTTGAGTGTGCGTGTACTACTAAGTCATACTTCAGTAACAGCATTTTTCTAGGTGATTGGTGGTGTCTGTCAGTCTTTAAAGGTTAAGAGAAATTTCATGTATAATTATTTTTGTGAATTCCTGTGCTCCTATTAGCACTTAATCCTTCTGAAAATATTCCTTATTAAGAAAATACAGTAACAAGAAGTCCGTGTTAAATAAATGCAATTTATTTAGTTTTTAATGTACTGAAAAAACTGTGTCTGAAGAGAACAGTTTCCTTTTCTGAAATGGTCATAAATATACCACTTTTCTTAGTAACCTAGTTCATAGGTTCATAGGTTCATAGGTAGGTACTAGGCTATCTGCCCGAAGGCATTTATAAGCCTAGCCAGAATGTGTTGGCTTTTGCCGCCCCCTTAGATTAGTTCCCTGTGTCTCTGTCCAGCAGATCCAATGAAGTGATCCCCGGGATAAACTTTTTGTTTCCCATCCACTCGTCAAGGTTTCTCTTGAAGAGTTGTTAGCAAGGAGTTCTGCCTAATGTAGATTGGAATCTTGTTCCAAAGCATGGGAAGTCTCTGGGACAGGAATCCATCCCTCCAGCACGTCCTATTTATTGCTGTGGCAAGGTTTAGATCCCTAGAGCTTGTGGCTCAAGGGGATAAGGTTTTCTTTAGGTGGAGCATGTCCATCAATTCTGGATTGAACATGGCCTTGTATGTCAGGCAGAGATCACCTCTGAACAGGCGGCATGCAACAGAGTACAGCTGGAGTTTCTTCAGTCGAGCTGCATATGGCATCTGTTTGAGGCCAGTGATCCTCTTGTTGAGGTACTTCTGTGGTCTTTCCAGCTGTTGCAGGTGTCTTGTAAGGTACATCCCAAATGGGGCGTTGTACTATATGATGAGTCTGATGAGTGATGAGTAGAGGGGCACAATGACCTCTTTTGATCTGGATGCAAACCCTTTTGTGATTAAGTGGGCCACATAGATGGATTTTCTAACTACTTTGGCAATGTGATTATCAAAGGAGAGATTACTGTCTACTTGGGTCCCCAGATCCCTTATTACATTTTCTGTATTTAGTGGGCTACCACCTATGTGGTAGTTTGTATGTACTTTGCTTTTTCCAAAGGGGATGACTATGCACTTTTTGGCATTTAGCTTGAGGCCATGATTTTGATACCAGGTATCCGTCTCAGTGAGACCCTTTTGGAGGATGTCAGTGTCAGCCAGAGAGTCAATTATAGCCCTCTGTAACTGTGTCAGTTGTGGAATCTTCACGTTTTTGAGATCTATAATCTTCCGGGACTTGAAGTGGAAGACCTGTGTAGGGTCCATCATAAAAAAGGCGCAACAGCGTATGTACTTTCTGCGACAGCTGAGGAAGTTCAGCCTCCCACAGGAACTGTTGATTCAGTTCTATACAGTAGTCATTGAGTCTATTATCAGCTCATCCATAACAGTGTGGTTTGGATCTCTGTCTAATCATGACAAAAATAGGTTAAATCGAACAGTCAGGTATGACGAAAATAACACTGGTGCTAGTTTGCTCTCCTTACAGGACCTGTACTACTCCAGAGTCATGAAAGGACAGGAAAAATCATCACCGACCCCTCACATCCAGGCCACCATCTTTTTGAACTATTACCATTGGCCAGACTTTATAGATCAATATGTACCAAAACAAGCAGATAAGAATATTTTTTCCACAGGTCATCAAGTTCATAAATGGTTAACCCAGCTTATTAGTTTGGGATATTCTTTTTCCCAAGCCTCCAAAGATTCTGCAGTATTGTTTACATATTGTTAATACTGGTTTCTTTCTGAATTTACTTCAGTATTTTGCACCTTGTTTGTGTGACAAACCGAAATGCTGCCAGCCCAGCTAGCTGGAATTGTGTAAATAATCATATGTCATTTGTGAATATTAATATGATGCATACGCTTGTCTTAGTTTAAAGTTTATTCTGTGGAATGTCACCAGCATTTTTAATGTGTTATGCCAGTAATAGTATGCTAAGGCATTGTTTTGGAATGTTAAGGTTCTATTATTTTCTCTTGGTACTTTAGGACTGCTTTCAACAATTCAAAGGATTGGAATGCTTGGAAAATGCATTCCATAAGCTTACTGTTTTATTTTTCAGTCATTAATGCATTGCTATGCCCAGGAATTCTTCGTTTAACTTTTCTTCTAGAATGATTACTTTGGATGGTGCATAGGAAATAGCTGTGTAGTGTGTTGCCATAATTATTGACTGTGCCTGACATATTTCTCAAACAAAATGAATCTAGTTTGTCACATGTTATTAAAAGTACATATAACAGATTTTGGGAAATTAGCTGTTTGGGGTACTTACTGTAAGAACAAATTTCCAAATCACTCAGTGTCTGCCACTGTACTCCATACTGATTGTAGCTGGCTTGCCATTCAAACCATCTTCAGCCAGAATTCTAGATCAATTAGCTCCCACACTATAATATGTGTGTCCCCCAAATTCAGGGTGGTAGCTGTGTTTGGTGGTATTTTGAACCCAGTCATATTTCTACTCAGAAAGACATTTTAAATGAAGAAGCAACAGCTGACGAACAGTTGGATCAGAAGATGGAGAGAAAGAAGGGCACTAAATAAGAAATGACAGTTTCCATTCTGATGGAATGCAGCAGACCAACAGAAGACTTTTTAAAAAAGCTCATATCAGAATGGCAGATACAGACCTGTCAGATCCCTTATTTCAGAGCTCCCTTCTGCTTCCACGGAGACAAATGTTTGACTTCTAAAGGGTTTACCCTTCCCATCTTACCCCGAAAAAGATGATTTCCAACACTAGCCATTTTGTTAGAGAAAGGAAAACATCTGCTATAATCACTCGACTTCCCTACACATGCTCAAGGTGAAATTGCTTGAGCTTCAGTAGATCTTAAAAAAAAAAATTATAAAAAAAAAATAAAAAATACAATAAAAGATGAACAGCACAACATCAAATGTTTATGCCATAGGAAATCATTGCTGGTGCAATTTCTAATTGTGTATTAGCAATGATTGACTTGTTTAGGTAGATTTATCCCTTTTTTAAGTTGGTACAACTTTATAGTTAGTATATTTAAGGTTGGGTTGTGTGAAAGGTGCAGAGGAACTTGCCCCCTGCAAAAAACAAATAAATATAATTTCTCACTCTTTTTAATTTCAGCTGTTTTGTTCATATCTTTGACATGTTGATGTTTAGGAAGTCGGAGTTTCATAGTTGAACAGTATAAACCCAGGACCAGGGACCCTGTGACAACATGCAATGGATAAGGAAGAACTATTTCATTTTAACATTTTCTTCCCACTGTAGTGACTAAAGTATTTCCTGCCTCACAAAACAGTGACCCCATCTGAATTGGAAGGTATCTGATATTTTCAGTCACACTCTGAAACGTATTGTCTCACAAGCCAAACATCTCTCATGCCATGACTCTATACACAGTAGAATAAAAGGTAACCGAATAGCATGATGTTCATATTTACAAATATGAGAAAGCTTCCCATATGATAGTCTAAACTGTCATAACTCAGAAACACTACTGTTCTTTCTTACTTCTTAAGAATTACATGCAACACTGATTTACATGTACCCCTATGAGAATAGTCATTAGTAAATAGTAAACCAAGTCAAGGCTAGCCACCCAGCGGTGTGCACATTGACTCTGTACATTTTTCACTGAAGTGGCACCCTGACTACATGAGCAAAAATGGGTAACAGGATTGTGGCTTGATGAATGGATATATATGGTAATACTCTTTTGAGAAATAAAGCTGCTGATGCAGGAGTCATGCCCTTTGTACCCCTCATCTGTGAGGCTTTGACCCCCATACACATTTACTATATAAGTCACTCCAAGGTTACTTCTTGTTAGAGAAATAACATAAGGTTTCATAAGTAAAAAACATATGCCTTGTTGATTCACTGAGTGAGTACAGCCTCAGAGGAAGAAAAGCACGTCCAGTTGTAAGCTGAAACACATCTCCAGTCCAGTAGGATTAAGAAACTAGATCCTGAGCAGAAAAAAGAAAGCTGTAGCTACCATATAGCTCACCCATCTTTCATGGCAGAATGTCGCTGTAATGCATTAAATGAAAAATCAAGTGCTTGAACACTCATAGAGCCCATCATAGGTTCATAGGTTCATAGGTAAGTACTAGGCTATCTGCCCGAAGGCATTTATAAGCCTAGCCAGAATGTGTTGGGTTTCGCCACCCCCTTAGATTAGTTCCCTGTGCCTCTGTCCAGCAGAGCCACTGAAGTGATCCCCGGGGTAAACTTTCTGTTTCCCATCCACTTGTCAAGGTTTCTCTTGAAGAGTGTTAGTGAGGAGCTCTGCCTAATGTAGATTGGAATCTTGTTCCAAAGCATGGGAAGTCTCTAGAGCAGGAATCTATCCCTCCAGCATGTCCTATTTATTGTTGTGGTGAGGTTTGGTTCCCTAGAGTGTGTGGCTCTACGGGATAAGGTTTTCTTTAGGTGAGGCATGTCAATCAATTCTGGGTTGGACATGGCCTGTGGGGTGGGAGCTTGGCATAATGGGTAATGTGCTTACCTTACAGACATAAGATACAGGGTTTGATTCTCACATTGGGTATTGGCTAGGCTTGAAATGGCCCACAAAGGTAGTTAGCCTAGTACTAACCTATGAACCTATGTCAGGCAGAGATTACCTCTGAGTAGGTGGTATGTAACCAAGTACAGCTGGAGTTTCTTCAGTTGAGCTGCATAGGGAATCTGTTTGAGGCCAGTGATCCTTTTGCTGAGGTACTTCTATGGTCTTTCCAGCTGTTGCAGGTGTCTTGTAAGGTACATCCCAAATGGGACATTGTACTCTATGATGGGTCTGATGAGTGATGAGTAGAGGAGCACAATAACCTCTTTTGATCTGAATGTGAACCCTTTTGTGATTAGGTGGGCCACGTAGAAGGATTTTCTAACCACTTTGGTAATGTGATTATCAAAGGTGAGATTACTATCTACTTGGGTCCCCAGATCCCTTATTAAGTCTTCTGTATTTAGGGGACTACCACCTATGTGGTAGTTTGTGGGTACTTTGTTTTTTCCAAAGGGGATGACTATGTACTTTTTGGCATTTAGCTTGAGGCTAAGATTTTGACACCAGGTATCCGTCTCAGTGAGACCCTTTTGGAGGATGTCTGTGTCAGCTGGAGAGTCAATTATAGCCCCTAGTTTGCAGTCGTCTGTGAACTTGGTCAGCCATAGTCCTCCTGTGCTTGCCTGTACC
Organism: Protopterus annectens; assembly: GCF_019279795.1. NCBI lineage: Eukaryota > Metazoa > Chordata > Ceratodontiformes > Protopteridae > Protopterus > Protopterus annectens. The sequence continues at coordinate 1,782,435,348 of NC_056737.1, read as the reverse complement.
TCTGAGAAATATATGCTGAACAGGAGGAGTCCTAGGACTGAGCCCTGGGGAACGCCACTGGTAACCGGTTTAGAGTCAGACATAACTCCTGCAACTCTCAGCATGTGAGTTCTGTCCATGAGCCAGTTGGCAACCTATCTTGTGACGTAGGGGTTTATGTTCAGGCTGGTGAGCTTGTCTATAATACCAGAATGGGGAATGGTGTTGAAGGCATTTGCGAGGTCTAGGTAGGCTGTGTGTACCACCTTTCCCTTGTCTATAGCCTTGGTAACTATCTCAAAGAAGACCACCAGGTTTAGGAGTCATGATCTGCCCTTAACAAAGATGAACTGGGTAGGGTCCAGTGTTTAGAGGTTCCCAATGTCTCTGTTAATGAGCTCCATGATGATGCGTTCCATAGCCATGCAGACCAAGCTAGTCAGGCTTATCGGGCGATAGTTCCCAGGGTCTGTTGTGGCTCCACCTTTGTGGAGTAGAACAACCATTGCTGTGCACCACTCTATGGGTATGTAGCCTGCGGAGAGGCTGAGTTTGAATAGTGTGTTTAGGTGAGGGGTTAGTTTGTCTTTGAGCTTGTGTAGGGTGCAGCCTGGGACACCGTCCAGTCCCACTGATGCTGTGTTTTTGGCTTTGGAGAGGGCTGTTTTAACCTGAGTGTCTGTGATTTCAGGGGCTGTACATTCTTCTGGTGTGGTTATGGGCCCTTTTGGAAGTGAGAGGAGGGTGAAGTTTGCACTGAACCTGTCTGCCAGGATGTTGGCGATATCGGTCGGTTCAGTGTATTTTGTGCCATTCTGCACTAACTTCGAGCAAATCTGAGCATTGACACTTAGATTCTTGACATAGCTAAAGAATGCCTTATGGTTATCTTTGGAGTCCTTGACAATTTTTCTTTCAAAGCTCGCCTTGGATGATTTTATGAGGGATCGTAGTTTCTTGTTGATACTGATCAGGGAGGTCTTCCCTTCTTGGGATTTTACTCTTTTCTGTACTAGTTTCCTCCCTCTATTGTATAGCTTGTTTATGGCAGGGATCCACCAGACTGGTTTCCTTTTCTTGGAGGAGTGAGTCTTGGTTTTGCTTGGGATAGCATGATCCATGCATTCTTGTAGGTGCCTTCAGAATGCATTATTAAAGGATTTTGCAGTTTGGACAATGTTATCCTTTAGTACGGGGGCTTTGAAACTTTCCACCTCGGTCTTAAGTAATGTGAAGTTTTTCATGTTGGTTTCCTGATACAGGGGTGGGGGTGGAATGTGGATATCCAAAGTGATTTGTTTATGGTCAGATCTAACCAGTGAGGGGTTGACCTTCAGTGTGGAACACCAGTTGCCCATGTTGGTGATGACCAGGTCCAATATGTTGTCACCTCTGGTGGGAGTGTTGACCAGTTGATCCAGGGCATTTGAGTTTATAAATTCTAGGAAATGTTGGGCAAGGGAGTTAGTACTTTAGTAGTTATCCCAGTTAATGTTTGGGTAATTGAAATCACCCAATGTTAGGGTGTTTGGTAGGACCTTTATGTTTCCCAGTGTTTCCAGAAATGCGGAATGGGGATCCTGGGACATGGTGGGTGATCTGAAGCAAGCTACAGTTTGAATTGCAGTTTTTCCAATTGTTAGTTGCATGTGGATGATCTCTGAAGCATCTTGCTGTGCCACTAACCTGGAGGTGTGGGTATCCTTGATGAATATGGATACGCCCCCACCTTTTGTATTTCAGTCCGGGTTCTGTGGCCAAAATGTATGGTATGAGTTGTAGTCTGGTAGTGTTGGGGTGCTCTCTGGAGCCTTAAACCAGGTAAATAATCAGCCCTTAGAAGTATTGAATCCAGTACCCTGGATACCATAGCAACAGCAATTTACCACTGAGCCATCTGAACCAAATGTATTTTCTTTGTAGAGTATCAAGCATTTTCATATTTTTTACCAAGAGAAACAAAATCTGAAACATTTCTTTTTTATCAGTCCAGACTGCAGCAATATCAATTTGTTATGATATATTTACCACAAACTAAGTCGATGACATGTACCTTTCAGTTCATCCAATGAATTATGAATTATTATGAATTATTAAAAAATCTGAAAACTTATTTTTGAAGTATCTGAATCTTTCTTCACGTTGAAAGTTTGAAGCAGACTTGCTCTTTCTTTTTCTGTTTAGATAAGGTTCCACAAGCTTCATCGGGAGGACATAAAAATTAATGCCTATGAGAGAATTGTAGAGGCCTTTTTAATCGGATATGTTTGTTTCTATAAAGCACCTCTCCCTTGTTACCTAGGAAAAAGGAGGGTTCTGACTACATGGCATTGTTTTCTTCAGTATTTATGGAAATGTATCTTCACGTACAGTGCTGAATTATTTTTTCTTCTACTGTTTTTAGTCAGAAGAGGGAGGGATACAAATATCTTCCCCAAGTACAAATGCTTATATTACATATTTCTAGAACCATGTCTGGGAAAAAGACATGTCTGAACTCAAAAGAATAGCAAAAGAAAATAGATTAGTTTTATCATAAACGTGACATTTCCCCTTTTTTGCTGTATTGCAACCTCAGACTTGGTCACAGAATTAATAAACAGTATTGAGTACAGGAGGCTTACCCATACATAAAACATTATTCAAGTGTCTGACACATTTTGATCCTGGAATCTCAGTCGTGCCAGTCTGGGAACAATTTGTAGTGTTTTTATAGTCATTAGACTTTTCATTTTAATGGAGATACTGCTAAAAAAGAGTACAGTGACATTAATACCTCATTTACTCTTCTGACCAACGTGCCCTGGCAAAACATATTCTGTCTGTCTTGGTTGATCTAAATGGCTGCTGAAAAACTGGCAGCCCAAATGGAATCTCTTCTTGTACTATATAAGACCAAAATTATTTAACTTGAAGAAGATTTCAGAACAGAGAAAATAATTGTCACAAATATACAGGCTCTTTCAAACTTTACCTGCATTTATTTATTTGTTTGTGTGATTGTTTTCTGCTGACATTAATTCAACCTAAGAAGCAGATAAAGCAAATCATTTTAAAAGACCAACATTTATTGCAGAGCCTCTCCACCAGATTTGAATTACAGTAGCCAGAGGACGGCAGATAAGAGTAATTCCCTTTTCCACAGTTTATAAGATTAGCAGACACCCTGACCATGTAATCCCTCTCAGAAAAGAGTGCATGGAGTCCACAGCTATTTTTCAGAAATCTGGAACAAGTGTGGTGTTACTTTCCGGTGCCACTACCATATATTGGAGCCGCTGGAGTGAGAAATGATTGTCTGATATTAGACATGTATTTATGCACTAGATAGTAGTTAGTGACCTGCAATGGCAGAGAGTGAGAGAGAGAGAGAGAAGATAATCATGGTTGTAACAATAGTATTATTTGTTGGATTTTTTTTATAGATGAAGAAATGACTTTAGTGAAGAGAAATGTGCTCAGAAATGTTTTCTGTAGTAATTTGTTTTTCTTGGCCTTTTGAGTGCTAACATAAATCTGTCTTGTCATTATGGTTCTAACCACTTATGTGTGCAGTGACATACACATTCCACTTTTTAACATATTAGATATTAGCTATAACAATATGTTAAAACTGATCTCTGACAGATGTCAAGAAAGGTATTGAGGGTCAGGGTAAAAGTTAGAACAGAAGTACTATCCACCGCAACATAATTTAATATTATAGTTTTAATGTGAAATAGAACCTTTATGTCCCACTAAGAAATGGCTACAAGCCTATACAATACAAACCTGGGTTTGCTTAAACACGGAGAAAGTAGGCTGATTAAGATTGTAGCATGCTTTTCCATAGGGATATTTAACTCACAAACCAAATGAGCACTTCTCACTAGAAAGACCAATAGTTGAAAAGGTGCGACAGATGGTTAAGAACATCAGTTGCTAATGAGCTTTTGCAAGACTGATAGTGCACTTTTAGCACTATATAAAGGAAAAAATGTAAAAGATATTTGTTTTCCGCCTGACAAAGATTTATTGTTTAGTTTTGTTTTTCATCTATTGTTTATATAAGTACTCCTGAAGTATAAACTCCTGACATGTTAACTGGCTCTTCAGTTATCTGTCAGAGCCTTCATTTAAAGTTACATTTATTTATTTATTTATTGAATTTGTTGACCGGGAAAGTCCACTGGGCCTAGAAGAGTCCATTTTCAGTGGAGGCCCATGGAGAAAAGCTCCACAAAATTAAAATTAACATACAAAATACATACAAAAGATTTAAATACAATATCGATACATGGAAATTATGATACAAGGTTGCAAAAAAACACAAGTTTAACAGTGATATCATTTTGTTAATTACAAACAAAGGTCTTAATCTATGAGAGAGAAAGAAAGAAAAAAGAGATAGGCTAGTACATAGGATGATGTCATATGGGAAGTTACTATCACATGGGAGAAAGTTGTTGTGTCTTTCGGCTTTTCCCAGTTAGGGGTTGCCACAGCGGAACTCTGGTCCGCTGATGATTTCCAGTAGATTTTTAAGTGCCGATTTGCCAGCCCTGACGCACAACCTTCAACAAAGTTACACCCATTCACGCATGTCTCCATGCAGAAGATGCTCTAGCTGAGAATCGAACTGGATAGTGTCTTACTGTGAGGTGACAATGCTACCGCAGCACCACCACCGCGATCACATGGGAGAAAGTAAATAGTGCATCCTTCTTTCCTGTTCACAGCTGACATTTCATACACTTTGCCATTTCTACTATTTAATCACATGGGAGAAAGTAAATAGTAGAAATGGCAAACTGTATGAAATGTCAGCTGTGAACAGGAAAGAAGGATGCAGAATATCTGAGTTAAAAACATGAGAATAGGTATGTTAATGTGTAAGGTTCAAGCTGAAGAGTATGGTTATAGGGTGTAAAGCAGGTGGACAGAATGAGTAAGAGGTGAATAGGAGGTAACAGACAGAGACAGGAAGCAGGTGACAGAAAGAGACAAGAAGGTACAGAGAAGAATAGTGGTAAGTTTTTAAAGAATGATAGGTGTATAGCAGGTAACCGAAAAAGATAGGAATTAGGTGACAGAAAGAAACAGGAAAGCACAGAGAAAATAATGGTAGGTTTTTAAAGAAGCAGGTGACAAAAAGAGACAGGAAGGCAGAGAAGAGTAGTGGTGAATTTTTAAAGATAGAGATTTGTATTCTAGAGTGGGAAATCAGGTGTTAGCATTCTTTGGTGGGGTACAGAAGCAAAGTCACTGAGAGAAAAAAATATAATTTAAGTGATTTTTTTTAAATGCAGCAGGATTACTGATTGCTCTGAGTGAAGGAGAAAGATTATTCCATAGCTTGGAGACAGCATAGGAGTACAGCATTTGGCCAGCTGAGAGTTTGGGTTTCTCAACAGATAACAGCATTTTGTTTTCGGATCTGACGTGACGATTGGGGTGGTACATGGTCAGTATCGATGAGATGGACGGGCAGCTTTCAGGTTGGAAGTTTATTTTGTGGGCTGTAGTTAATTGAAGGTAAGTAAGATGATGGGGAGATTCTAGCCAATTTAGATAATGAAGTGAGGAGCAGTGGTGGGTTGAGTATTTAGCGTTTGTAGCAAATTTGGTGATTTTATTATAGCAGGCATCAAGCTTACTTTTTAGGGAGGATTGTAGGTTGGTGAGGATGGGGGCACCATATAGCAGAGTTGGAAGTAGAAATGATGAAGTTAGGGCCTTTTTAGCAGTGAAACTGAGAAAATAGTTGTGTCTGTATAGGGCACCTAGCTTTTGATGTATTTTTTGATGTTGCTGTGGATGTGAAGGTCAAAAGTTAATTTGTCATCAATGGTGACATCTAGCAATTTTGTACTAGGGGCAACTTCTATGATAGTGTTGAGGGAGCTAACAGTAAATAAAGATTTGTCAATGGGGTTAGCTTTTGGGGGGGGGTAAATAATAGAAGTCTAGTTTTATTGGGGTTAAGGGCAAGGTGGTTCTGGGACATCCAGTGCTCAGTAGAGGTGAATGCTTCTTGGGTAAGATGCTGTAATTCGATGAGGGAATTGGAGGAGCAGATTATTGTTGAGTCATCTGCATATGGGATGACAGTACTCTGAGTTAGAGTTTGATGAAAGTTGTTGACTAATATTCTGAAGAGGAGGAGACCCAGAATTGAACCTTGGGAAACTCCTGCATTAGCAGTAATGAAAGGGGAGGAGGAGTGGTGCCATTTGGTGGATTGCTGCCTGTTTTTGAGGTAGTTGGTAAACCACTGTAGGGTGGGGGGAGATAGTCTAAGGTTAGAGAGTTTGGTAAGCAGTAGTGAGTGAGAAATGGTGTCAAATGCCTTTGATAGATCAAGAAAGAGAGTGGAGCCAGCATTGCAAACTCTATTTACTATGTCTAAGAATGAAATGAGGACAGTGTTGGTGCTATGCCCGGGCCTGAAGCCATGTTGAGTAGGGAAAAGCAGTTGTTGTTTTACTAGATGATTTATAGCTGGGTATGGATACACTTCTCTAATATTTTACAGATGGGGCAAAGAATGACAATAGGATGGAAGTTTGAGATGTCGGAGTTGTTGCTGCCTTTATGAAGAGGAATGACAAATGCTTTCTTCCAAATATCTGGTATGCATGATTCTTGAATGGACCTATTGAGGAGGATGCTGATAGGATAAGCAATGGAAGGGCTGCTAGTTGTAGGTATTCTGCGGGTAGATTATCCAGGGCATTTGTACAAGGTTTTAGTTTGTAAAGAAGTTTCTGGAATGATGGATGTGGCTTTGGGTGATATTGAGAAGATGGGTATGGGATTAGATGGATTTTGTGATGATGGTGGTACTAATGTGTCTGGGATGATGGGTGGAAAGGTAGTAGTAGGTTTGGTGATGGTATCAATAAAGTATGTATTGAACAGTGTTGCTAGCTCAGAGGGAGTTTTATCTGGGTTTGGACATGGGGTAGTGTTAGTGCCTGGGTGGAGTAGGGAATTAATAGCTCCCCAGAATTTCTTGGGATTATGTTTATGCTGGTCTTCAATAACTTGGATGTATTGTTTTTTGTTTTTGGCAACTAAACGTTTAGCCTGATTGCGAAGTTCCAGTTAATTGACAGTCTCCACCCATTTCTTCTTCCACTCTACAGTATTTATGCCCACTCCTGTTTTAAATTTCTATTAATGAACTAACCAAGACATTGTGATTTGTAAAGAGATAAATGTGTTTTTTTTTCTGATTTTTCCTCCAGTAACTGTACTGTTTAAGTCTTGTTTCATCTCCCTGCATTGTTTATATGAACATTAAAGTTTCTAAGACCAGGTGTGTGCATTTCTCATTAATTTGTAATATAAAAGTATACACCTTTAAATTTAGAAATGCAGGCCCACTATGTACCTTCTCTGTACCTCAGAACATTTCTTTGCTAAAATGTGTGACAGTTTCTGAAAAGTGAGCAAAATGAATAATGCATGATAAAATGTGAAACTAGAAGTCAAAAGCTAAACAGAAGAACATTTTCTAGAGTTTATGATGTTTGGGACTACAGAATTTCACAATTTTATATCACTGTACCATATGTAAAAATCATTGTCTTCATCCAGAATGGAGAATGAGTGACATACATCATGGCATGTGACAACTTTGAAAAGGTCAAACCACCCCTAAATGTATTTACTAATCATTTGTGATAGTATAACAAATATTTTTTTCATGTCTTCATTGCAAATTCTCAAATCTTAAAGCAGACAAAATTCTGTTTGTGGCTATTTATTGTTTTCTGTGGTCTTATAACTTTGTTTATGAGAAGTTAAAAGAGAATGCTCATCACACTGTTTTTTTTCCTTGCTTTAGATAAGTTTAACATGAATAACACCAAGTATAAACACGTCACTTCCCTTACCAGAACAGCAAATAATTAAAAATAAAAAACACTTTATTCATTTTAACAAATCTTATTTGGCAATTGGGAGATTCAGATGGAATGTGTCACAGAATGTACTTCTCTTTAAGTTTGTTCTTCACCAAGAATAGCAGGAAGGAAGGATGTGACATGAATGCGGATGTATGCATACAAACGTTCTTTTGCCGCTGCCCGACTACACACATTGTTTCACATTGCAGTGCAGTATTAAATTATCTGGCAGGTTAAGAGACTGTGTAATACACATGTAAGAATTTTAGGTATTTCAGTAATTAGGAAAGAGTCATTCTGTAACAAATGGCTGCACCAAAGTTCATTTTGGGTAAACTGATCAGAAACAATACAAAACCGTATACTTCAAGCAAAACAATATGAATTTGCATCAGTATACTTCACCTATATTCTACATGTAAAGCTGAAGTTAGTGTTACCCTTATATCATTAATTAATTTGTTAACTTGGCAGTCTGACTAGAAAAAAATGTAACCTTTCAGAAGCAATGAAGAAACACTTCTTGGTTAAATGGCACACTTAAACCAATGCAGTTTGAAAACAGAAATTAAGGAAATCAAACTGAGGAGTATCCAGTGAAATTTGTAAGAGGCTCATAGCCATAACTGCTTGTGAAACTGCCAGACTATATAGTGTATTGCAAAGCCTATGAGTAGAGATGTTTTTCTTAAATGACAGCATCCGTGAAATAAGTAAAGGGAACATGTTTTATTTCAAATTAGTCTGACATTTTCCTCTGTTTTATACAGACGGATGATAAGAAATTCACCATGAGAGTGAAACAAAACAAAGTTGTATAGGTTACAGTAGAGTTTGGAAAAATGATGGAGAAAGGTGTAGACTCTTTCGGAAACATGTATACTTGGGAATCAGTAATGACTGTCAGTCACGTATATTATGAGGTTTTTTTTTTTTTTTTACCACAGATATTATTACAGCATCTAACAATCCTAATTTCCTATTCCAGAATATAACCAGGCTGTACATTCCACCCTGTTTGTTAAAATGGAAGGCTAGATAACTTCAAAATGTTAGGCAAAAGCATGATTCTTTTCTGGTAATGTTACGATTAGACATACAGTACTTCCATTTGGCTAGATAATGTTGCCTGTTGATTGCTGCTGACAGAATGAGTGATTGATAAAATCAGACAACTGATTTTTCTTATTCATTAACTCACCTGTTGACTGAACCTAACACTAAACAGACTGGAGGTATCTTGTCTTGTGATAATTGGTCCAGTGATTTTCTAATTGATAATATCAGTCCTAAAATCAGAATTTTGTTTATCTAGCTTAAAACAAATTATATCACCTTTATCCTTAAAAAACTATCCTTTGATTGCCACAATATAAAAAATTAGCAGCAATCTCTGACTCTCTTTCCATAGGTAAAATTTCTGGAAAAGTACTTTTCATGCAGATGACCTCATATAGCAATAACCCACGCCTGGGTGTGGGTAATGCTAAATTTACCCACGGTTGGCGTGGTTTGGTCCCGAGGGCGAAGCCTGAGGGACCAAACAAAGCCAACCGTGGGTAAATTTAGCATTACCCACACCCAGAAGTGGTTATTATATTCTATGACATTATTTAAGAAAAGAAACTATTACTTTTCTTAAATAATGGCATAGTATAATGCCTGTTTGCTGCCCTTCCGCAGATGTCTGGCATCCGCGGCAGTTCTGATGTACTGCGCACCTGCGCAGTACATCAGAGTTGAGCAAAAAGCGAGAAAGCAAGATCTCCGTTGCTTTTTGAGTGTCTCGCTATGTTAAATGAGTTTAACATAGCGAGACAGTTTAAAATAAGCAGCGGAGATGTCCGTTGCTTATTTTAAACTCTCTCGCTATGTTAAACTCATTTAACATAGCAAGACTAAAAAGCAACGGAGATCTTGCTTTCTCCGTTGTTTTAAACACTGTCTCGCTATGTAAAATGGGTTAAACATAGGGAGACAGCTTTAAAATAAGCAACGGAGATCTCCGTTGCTTATTTTAAAGCTGTCTCGCTATGTTAAACCCATTTAACATAGCGAGACATTGTTTTAAAAAATCAAGTTATACTAATGGAAAAAAGTCCGGGCGACCGGACCTTTTTCCATTAGTATAACTCGATTTACAACAGGCACGCTGGCCAATCAGCGTGCACGTTTTGGGGGGATCATGGTATAATAACTATTTTCATATGGTGTCTTATGCCCATACTAATCATCTTTTAAATCAAAATACAACTCTGAGACAAATATTGTAATGGTTATAAGTTACCTCCCTGTGTCATGACAGCAAAGGAATTCCTTTGTGGTATGATAAGATAATTCTCATATCTATAAATACATTCCAGGGTGGGTTTGGTATAATAGTTAAGGTTTTCATCTCAAAGACACAAAGTTGATTCTGACCTTGGGCTATTGGCTAGACTTAAAATGGCCCTTCAGAACACTTAGCCCATTATTCTGCTATGAACCTATGGGCCTATATTACTACGTCAAAAGACCTTTATATCGAACACCTCTCCATCGATAAGAAACAGTCAAAATTCACTTCTGTGAATCAAGGAGGTTTTCCCAGGGCAAGGAAGTAGTTGGCCAACTCCACAACTTTGCTCTTTTCTCCACTGTAGTGCAATCTTGGAGTTGGTATATATAGTTAGGGAAGGTGTAGGTGGTGCAGCTCCCCATATTTGGAGGTGTGGAGGGCAAAGCCCCCCACTTGGATGAGTTTAAATTAGTGCAGTGTGTGTTCCATTGTGGTATGGGGCAATTGTTACATTGCCCTGGGAAAAATTCCATGATTTGTGGAAGTGAATTTTGACAGCTTTGTGTTGATGGAGAAGTGTTAGGCATAACCTGTAAGGGTCTTATTCTATTATATCTCCAATGATATCTTTTATCATTTGACACAGCTGTACATGGCATCTTTGTCCTTCACCTTTGAACTTACTGTACCTTTACTTCTACTGTCCTCAAGCATATTTTGTCTTATCTCTTTTGGTACTTATATAGAGCTGTCTCTAATTTAAAATTCCTAAGACAGCTACCCTGTAGAACTTGTGTTCCAGAATGCATGGTTCTGTCCCTCCTCCCTATATTGCTGGCAGTCTATGTGCTACCAAGGTGAGGTGTTATTCAAAGGCAAGCTATCTCCCCTATAATGATGATGACCATTTGTAAGTCTCCTCTCTCAGGAGCAGATATCTAATGCTACTACAGTGCTGGATTACTTAGAAGACATCTTAAATGTTTGGGTTAAAATGATATAATATTACATTAGTTTTGTCACAGAAGGAAACAGGAAGCCTATCTATTCAGCCTTTGATGTGAATTCATCATTCTACATATCATCCAATGCCCCCTTGAATGCCTCTTTGAAATATTTTATTTTTATTTTATTTTATTTACTTATTTGTATTTGTTTAATAGGAAAGTCTGGCTGGGTAAAGCCCCTTTCTACCAGAGGATTGCTTGTAGTATGTGTTGGTAAAATTGCTCATGGTCATCCATGATTACTTCTAGTAGTTTAGTATGTGATACCAATTCTGTCTTGGTGTTACTGGCAGATGTTGCTGAGAATGGAATTCTTGTAAGCAATGAAGATGATTACCTTGGTCTTATTAGGGTTAAGGAGGAGTTGAGAGCCATCTAGCCAAGTTTCAATCGAGGAAAAGGATTTTTCAGTTAATTCTTGAAATGTGGAAATGTTCTTATCAGAGCAGATATGGCTTGTTTGGTTGCTGTATGAGGGTCATTGATAAATAGGCAAAACAAAACTGTAAGTGACCAAGTATTGACCACTGAGATATACCTACTGCTGTGCTCAGAAAGGAGGAAAAGTCACTTTTCCTCTTTACTGCTTCCTGTCAATTTGAAAGGTAGTTATGAAATCAGAGAGTAGTGATGAGTCAGCAAGGCCTAAAGAAGTTATCCTATGTAGAATTTTCTGTGACAGATAGTATCAAGTGATTTATATATATATTGAGAAAAAGGTTAGCACAAGATTGACTAAATTTCTATTTTGTAACAGTGGTGACAAATCTTTGCATGGCTGTAGGGGTACTATGGTTGAGTCAAAAACCATGCTAACTTGGGGAAAGACGATTGTTTTCTATCTTGTATTTGAGAAATGTAGGGTAAATACATTTTTTCTAAAATTTTGGAAAAGGTAGATGGTATGATTTAATAGTTTGACAGTTCTATGGGAGATCCACCATTATGTAGGAGTATGCTGAAGGATTTGTCCACAGTGCTGGAATATAGTTTTCTTTTATTAGTTTATGAAAATAGAAATGGAGTAATTTAGTGCATCATCCACAATCCTGATACAGTTAGCAGGGATTTGATCAGGGGATAAAGTAGTAGGTTTTAATCATAGGATATGCCTTTTGATGATAGAGCTGTGTACTTGCTGGTTTAATTTCTCCAAATCATTTGAGTTTCTAATGCTATGATGGGAATGGACACCCATTCCTAATTTAGGGTACAATTAAAATTCACAAAATTAGAATTCTTTCAATCTTTGATGTTAGCCAAAAGATTTTCTTCACAGCACCTGCAGTATGCCCAGAATTTACTCTTTCTGCAATTTATATGGAATTACATGTATTGGTAGCATTTCTAAATACAACTGCAGATTCTTTTTTATTAGACTCATTGCTCCTTCTACTATTGGAACTGTTTGCCTATCTTTCTTCCACATTGCTTTCGTTTCTACTTTTTGTCTCTCTGCATGTGACACACTGCAATGGCTAGGTGTAACAATTTCTATGATCAATACTACTTTTGTCTTTTTTTTCATTGCCAACTATATCTGTTTTTCTCACATCTGTGTTTTTTACTATTGGTAATGGGTGATCCCATGTGATGTACACTTCATCATTCTCTATAATGCTTTGTGGTTCATGTTTGCAATGCTTCTCAGCTACTTCTGTATTGCAGTGTTTGCACATTCCTAATGCAACAGTCTTGCACATTTTGTGTTTTTCAGTGTATGGGCCCTGTACCAAGAGTACCATCTTGCACATTGTTGTGCTTTTCAGTGTACAGGCCCTGTACCATGAGTACCATCTTGCACATTGTTGTGCTTTTCAGTGTACGTGCCCTGTACCAAGAGTACCATCTTGCACATTGTTGTGCTTTTCAGTGTACGGGCCCTGTACCAAGAGTACCATCTTGCACATTGTTGTGCTTTTCAGTGTACGGGCTCTGTACCAAGAGTACCATCTTGCACATTGTTGTGCTTTTCAGTGTATGGGCCCTGTACCAAGAGTACCATCTTGCACATTGTTGTGCTTTTCAGTGTACAGGCCCTGTACCATGAGTTCCATCTTGCACATTTTGTGTTTTTTAGTGTATGGGCCCTGTACCAAGAGTACCATCTTGCACATTGTTGTGCTTTTCAGTGTACAAGCCCTGTACCATGAGTTCCATCTTATACATTGTTGTGCTTTTCAGTGTACAGGCCCTGTACCATGAGTGCCATCTTGCACATTGTTGTGCTTTTCAGTGTACGGGCCCTGTACCAAGAGTACCATCTTGCACATTGTTGTGCTTTTCAGTGTACAGGCCCTGTACCATGAGTTCCATCTTGCACATTGTTGTGTTTTTCAGTGTATGGACCCTGTACCAAGACTACCATTCCAGAGGACAGGATGATGTGGTAGTTTGTTTTTTTTTTTTATTTAAGAAGGTAGCTGGAGATTTTGGGTAATTTAAAAAGTTGTTTATTGATGTCAAGGGGGAAAAATGTGGGACTATACTTTTGTTTATCTTTGAGTATACTGTAGTAGGATTTTTTATCAAATTTAATATTGTGTTTGCCTTTAATTGTAAGGTTCTTAAAGTGTTGTAGGTTTTCGTGTGTTTTATTATTTAGGGAAGTTTTCCAAGCTTTAACCCTCTACCTTATGATTTGTCTTGTGTGTGTCTGCATAGTCAAAGAGCAGGATTGATTTTGACTGTCTTAGTTCTAAGAAGGGCACATTTATTAAGGATGCATAAAATGGTTTTGTTCAATTGAGAAAAGACAACTTCCAAGGTGGGGGGGGGGGTCAATTAAATTCTAATTGTGTTGTGTTAATGTGGAGATGAAAACTGCAATGCTGAATTTAGAGATTCCTCACTTAGTTGCAGATCTATACTTTTTTATTAAATCACAGCACACTCAAATACATAGCTACACATGCATTAAATGACAAGAAAACAAACCGTAGCAACATTTGTATTATTTTCATGCATTATAAGCGTATGCTTTTATTTTAACAATCATCTTTCACTTCATCATGATTTATGTTGCTCAGTTCCTGTTTTTTCTTGAACCTCAGTCCTCCTTGCATTTATTGTTCATTTAACTTCCATTTATTTGTATATGATTTGCTCATCCCTTTTTCTAAATATCACACTTCACTTCTTTTATCTGTTTACAATATTCTAATGGCAAAGACTGGAAGGTGTTGGAGTGTCTGACAGGGTACAATAATATGAGGTTTTGTTCAGCAGTATGATGTCAGAATCCAGTTTAGAGCACATTCCCTATCTGAATATTTGTTATAATTAGTCAAGAGTATTTATTAATTGGGTGAAAAATGCTGCAGTAGTGCAGCAGTTAGCTTTGTCGCCTAACAGCAAAAAGATCTCCCGTTCGATTCTTGGTTGGAGCGCCTTCTGTGTGGAGTCTGCATGTCATCCCTGCGGTTGAGTGATGTTTAAAGACATGCAGGTAGGTGCTTGCGTGAATGGGTGTGCCTTCTTTGAAGGTTGGGCGTCAGGCACCATAAAAAAAATCTACTGCCAATCATTAGCGGACCGGAGTTCTGCTGTGGTGACCCCTAGCTGGGAAACACCGAAAGACATTAGTTTTATTTTTTAGTTGGGTATAACCAAATGCACAGTGCTAATGAGCTTGTCAGTGTTTGTAAGCAGTCAATCAATGTTTAAGTCACCTAATATAATTGCTTGTGATGAGATGATGTTGAATGTTCAGTATGTTATATCTTCAGTAGCAATGATATTACTACTGGGGATATGCACACCTATAATGGCAAAGGTCTTGTTGTGACTTGAGATTAAGTAGTGAGATAAGCATTTTTGCATTATTGAAATGTAGAATGGAATAAAAGGCAGAAGAATGCTGCAGATCGAAGCTACAGATTGTAGCAGTGTTAATGATCTGAAGAGAGCAAAGACAAGGCATACAATATGTTCATCTTTTGTTTCTTGTAGTTATAACGATCATGGGAGTGATGATACGACAAAGTGTGTGCTTCAAGGAGTCTGTTACAGATGCTTCATAAGTAGGTGCTGGATAGTTGTAGCCCCAAGTGATTTGTAAAGTACGATGGTAGTGCCGGACAGCGGTTGAATATGGTGCGCGAGGATTTAGTGATGGTTGAGTTGGTCTAGGTTTCAGATGCATGTCGCTGCTTAGCTGTAGTGACAAACTGGTGTTGTGAAAGGAATAGAGCCGTTTATATTTAATTTTATATTTTATGTATAGCTTGTGAAGATAAGGCTAGTGTGTCAGATAAGTGGTTTTGAAATATTGAAGGTAGATGATGCAGAGTAGGAACAGCAGTGACATGGTTCTTTGTAGTGTTAAGTATAAAGCTACGCATGAGAGCAGAGAGGGTAGTAAGCCTACATAAAGCTGGTGATGGTAAGATGTGATTTGTGGAAGCATGAAGAGAGGTGTGATCACTACTACTGGAATACATGTCATTGTCCCAGACATAATACATAATATATCGTGAGTTTTTTTTATATATATAATGTGTCAGAAAGATGTATATGTGGAATGAGGAATTGTATCAGGACAGGCAGTATGTAGTAGAGTAATCTAGAAAAAAAGAAAGGCTGATGTTGAGGATGAGTAGCTAGACTATGTTGGCGCAAATAGGTTGCATTAATTTTTGATGAGATCTGGAGCAGGTTGTAGAAACAGGTAATCAGAAAGTAAAGAAATAGCTTGAAGAGGTTTGACTGAGGGTAAGTGGTACATGTCTATTGACTGAGGGTAAGTGGTACATGTCTATTGACTGAGGGTAAGTGGTACATGTCTAGTATATGTCTAGTGTGCTGTGGATCAGTATGAAAGTCGTGCTAGTGTGCTGTGGGAGTATCAGTATGAAAGTCATGCTAGTGTGCTGTGGGAGTATCAGTATGAAAGTCGTGCTAGTGTGCTGTGGGAGTATCAGTATGAAAGTCGTGCTAGTGTGCTGTGGGAGTATCAGTATGAAAGTCGTGCTGGTGTGCTGTGGGAGTATCAGTATGAAAGTCGTGCTAGTGTGCTGTGGGGGTATCAGTATGAAAGTCGTGCTAGTGTGCTGTGGGAGTATCAGTATGAAAGTCGTGCTAGTGTGCTGTGGGAGTATCAGTATGAAAGTCGTGGTGAGGATTATAGCATAAGTTGAGTGAAGTGTTATTAGGCATGTTCATCCTCATACAGCTGTTGATTTCTTAATGGAAGATGACAGCCATCACAACTGTGTCTCAACAGAGACTGAGAAGTTGTAGACGTGTTTAAGGTCAGAAAGTGAAAGTTGTAGACAGAAGGTGGAGCAGTGCTGAATTTGTTGGGCAGTGGATAACAAATGTTGGGATTAATACTTTTCATTATTTTGGCAAGATTGTCTGGGAGTGTGTGTGTGTGTGTGTGTGTGTGTGTGTGTGTGTGTGTGTGTGTGTGTGTGTGTGTGTGTGTGTGTGTGTGTGTTTGTATGATTGGCAATACTGTGCACAGTTTTAGACATTGTACAGCTGAAATTGTTAGTGACTTAACTAAAAGCAAACAAGAAACTGCAAGGGCTAAACACATTATACATTACTGCCTGTGGTACACAACAGATTTATACATTTATGAGTGTTTAAATTATTAAATGTACAATAGGCAGGTGTTTTAAAGGGTCTATATCACATAGTCGAAATGCAATAAGTTAGAATACGTAATTGTCGAACCCGGAAGTTCGAAATGCAATAACTTCGAACACTCAGAACAGCGATTTTTTTCCCCAGGGAGAAAAATTGCTGTTCCGGTACAAAACCAAAAAACACACGTACACTATAAACTGTCCTTAATGTGGGGGGGTTTAGGCCACCACACCCACCTACTTAAATATACCAACTCTGAGATCGCACCACAGTGGAAGAAATAGCAAAGCTGCGGAAATGGTCCACCAAATTTTTTCCTTCGGAAAATATTCAGTGTTCCGCGGCTTCGCTATTTTGACATTTCGAACTTCCCAGTTCAGTGATCGGGGGGGGGGCTGAGAAGACAAATCTAGTCTTCCCCTCATCCTTGTATGCAACAGCAGATGGAGAAATGCTTAAACTCCATAATCTCCTCATGTATCTCCAGTGAGGATCATACCCCCATAAAATAGTCAATATTACTATGCTTACCAAATTTAAAACAAATGTTTCAATCACCAGTTCCAATCAAGACATGAAGAATATAAATACATACATATATACATAAAAACAAGAAAAAGAAAAAACAGATAACACTTTCTACTGAAAATGCATGTAAAATCTATCATACCCTTTCAGTCTTGACAATTTCAATTCCTTCAGACTCACTGATGGGGTACGGACACTGAACTTTATAATCTAGTCCCTTTTCCATTTCTTCACATGTCCTGGAAGTAAGGTAAATTGTTAAAGTACATTTTATTGCACCTTGTTCTGGTCCAAGGGTGCTTTCAGTTGCCCAATCTCCTATGCAAAGTCTGTCATTTCATCAAGGTGCTCTATCTCCTTGTATATGTGTGTCTGCATATTATATATAGAGAGAGAGATACCAACAAAGAGCATACACCATGTATGACGAATCCAGTGGAATTGACATATAAATGAGCAAAAGTAAAACAAATTCCAGCAAGGAAACAATGCAGTTAACAACATCAAACTTTTAATGATCTTTTAATAAAGCAAGTAAACTTTTGCACTTAGCTTCATCAGGCATTAACAATCACATTGTAGTGAGGTTTAAATATCTAAAAAAGTCACATGATATATAATGAAAAAATCACTTGATCATTTAAAAACAATCATATAAAACATCTTACTATATCTGAGCTTATAACATGGTATTAGTTTACTTTACTGTGTAAATCCATTAAAACAGGCTTGATTGAAACGGTTCCCATTTAGACTGGAGTGATATGGGCTTGAAAGTACAAAATCCATTTAAATTCAGTGCTCTCAGTCATGTTATTTAAATCACCACCACCTAAACTCATGGACTGTCTTTAAGATTAAAAACTTAGAGGAATTTGAAATATCAGTTTTGCTGATATGTTTGTAATGTACATTAGTGCAGATCATGCGATTTATTTCTGAAAGATGATTATTTATCCTTTCTTTGAATTTATTATTCATCTTGCCTATATAATAGCCTTCACAGGCTATGCACTTAGCTAAATAAACAAGATTTTTAGTATTGCAAGATCCATAAGCACATAAATAAAAAAACATTGCAATATACAGGATGCCTAATGGACTTGTCTGTATATGCATACAAACAACAAGTGAATTTAGTACATTTAAACATTCACATCTTATTGGTCTTAATAGTATTTAACATCTTAGGCTGTTCCCTTTAGAACTTACCGTTTAAGTTATTGGATCTTTTGTATCCAAAAGATGGAACTAATGTATTTTTCAATTTTGGTACCTAGCACACAACTGGCAAATACTTTCTGATGATGTCATTTACAACTTTAGTGTTTTGATTAAACGTAAGCATACATCTAACATTATTTACTGTACCATTAACATTTTTTTTTACAGAGGAACTGGCATCAGAAAAATTGGATTAGGCACTGTATCCCTACTATTCAGTACTGACTGCTGTACTAAATTAACCTTATATCCATCATAGCCCCACTACATAAAATCCTCAGCAAACTTATTCATCTGTGTCTCCATATTTGTGTCATCTGTATTTAATCTGGCTACACTCATCATTTGATTAGGTACTACGTTAGTAAATACAAACGGGGGATGCATGCTTGTCCTGTGCAGATATGTATTATGTTTAGCACTTTTCTTATATAAGGTAGTATTCAGTTCACCATGTTCATCCACATAAAGGTAGTAGTCAGAAAATCAATGTGTGTTTCTCACACATTTTTCGTGCACTTAGAACTAGAATGTGTAATTAGTAGGACGTGTAACAGGCAGAAGTAAAACATACGTGTTACTTAGAGTGAATGACATAAGCACAACCAGCAGTTAATTAGAACATAAAGAATAAATCACTTATGTTTTGCTTCTCTTCAGGTAATGAAGGTCCTTCTTGCATGAGCAATGTGACATTATAACTCGCATTTGTCTATTCTATTGAACATTTACACGGATGGCAGTCTTGTAACTCAATGAAATGTATTTCTCATGTCAATATTTATGTGCCATTAGTAATTTAATGTGTTTAGCATTTAATGGGTAACCCTAGAATGAAAATATATTGCTGCGTTATTAGTCACTAATTTCATCTTTTGATCTTCATAGGCTTCCCACTTATTCCAACAACCATTCATGCTGTAGCAAGGACTATGTATTACAATGACAAGTAAGTCATTTTTACACTTTCACTCAAAGTAAAAAGTGGAATTTCTTGATATGTGGTGTTACATAATCCCTCCTTCTGTTGTTTTACAATAGTTGCTGGCTTAGCAGTGATACTCATCTGCTGTATATTATCCATGGACCCATAGCTGCTGCATTCTTGGTGAGTGTCCTAAAATGCATGACATATAGACACAATAAAATTATATTGCATGATGATGACTTCTTTTTAAGACAACCTTTACTGAGTAACTTCCTTTTTTGAAGTAAAACATGCTAAAACAAAAATGAAAAAAAAAATCCTTTTTGCTGTCACAACATTGTAAGCATTTTCTAGTGCCTCCAACACATTCAAATGACCCATTCAGTCTCTGTGTGGTGAGGGTTGCCCGATTTGTTTATAGACCCTGTAAAAGCAATAACACCAATTCATTCCATGGTGCAGGTGAGAGCCCATAGACCAATTCACTCCTCACTGGGGCAAGATCCCACCGTGGAGGCACTTGATCATTCTGATTGGTGCATTTCCTCTTTAGCTTTGTCTGCCATGCTGTAGCTGTGATTTCCACTAGTGCCTGCTTGGGGGGAGTGCACATTCATCCTGTCAGACTCCCCCACATCTCCAGAAGGTGGGATGAGCACAGCACAGGTATAAAGCCTGAGCCCTACAAGTGGACAACAGCCTCTCCCCCACACAACTTCTCCAGAGACCAAGCCCACAAATGAAATTCAAGTTATCTGAGTAAAAAGTCAGATTTTACTCCTCTGTACCAATGGACCTGGCCAAAAAACAAAACACTTAAAGCATTAAGCATTATCAAATAATAAAGAATGCACCAGAATCAGGTACCTGCCATGTTTTTGGTACGAATCTAAAACTCAAGAATCATTTCCCAGAAAGTATGCTTACTTCTACTTGTTTATTGAACCATCTTAAGTAAACAGAGATAAGTGAACTGAAACCACAGTATGAAAAAATCAGCTAAAGTTATTTGCACAGATAAGATGAAACTGAGTAAGAGTTGTTTGACTGTAAAATAGCTCTAGATGGCATGCGATCATGTGATTGTTTATTTCACATTGCTTCAAGGTCAGAGCAAGACAGTTGTTAGAGTGCCTGTCAGTGATCAAGATTTCTTCAAGGTGTAATGACTAAAATAAGAGGACTTGGAGAGTGAAGGTCCCAACATGGATATGCAGTTACATGTGCTCATAATACGATAAGCCTGACTACATGTGTTATGATAATGTGTACCTTCATTTATGCCTTTTGTAGACAAGTTACTGTGGAAAGAGCTTGGATGTGGTAAAGAAATGGAGTGGACCCCAAAAAAATAACATTGTTTTACTTTTTTAATTTTCTAGTTCATTGTTCCAACAAACACGAGAGTGCCCAGCATAGCATGTTCTAATTTAAAATGCATGGCGTGCTGTATCTTGTTTTCTTTGGCTATATAATATAGTCTAACTTTGTTTCTGGTGCACATTTCTTTGCCTTGAGAAATGCATGTTTTTTCTTTGACTGTGAATTATCACTTTAATGAGTATTTTCTTTGGCTGTATAACATAGGCTAATTTGTTTCTCTAGCACATTTCATTGACAGCAAGAAATGCATGATTTTCTGTGACTATGAATTATCACTTAAATGAATAAGAAAATAAATGGCAGTCACTTAATACCATTTAAGTTTACTGGCAATTTAGATGATTCACACTTCACTCTGCATTAGCTAGCCAGGACCTTGCTCATTCAATTTTGTAGGGAAGTTTAACCATAACCATCATTCTCTGTTATTTGTATTAATAATATGTTTTTTTCCCTACAGCTAATTATACAATACTAATGAAGCCTAGCTAACTGTGACTGATAATTTAGTGATGTGGCATCCTGGAAGTGATCACATTCTTCAGAAAAGAGAAAAGTAACAGCTGTATAACAAACTGAGATGAGGAGTTAAACACATGCAAAGACTGCCCTTCTGCATGACTGTGTCAGTATTTATCATCTCCGGACTAAATACTCTTACTCAGGGATTCAGGTCTGATTGTGCTAATATTCACTTAACTTCTTATGCCCACTTTATTCCATTTGAAATTCTGGTGAAACCTGTCCCTGCATGCATTGGATATAAGGCATGGAACACTCACACACACACACACACATGCTTGGGCATGCCCGCTTCCACTATGAATGCTCAAAGTTTAACCCGATGAGGATCAGAATCCACAAAATAAATTCCCCCCAAAAAAAGACAGGAGAAAAACACTTTTTAACTGTTTTTATTTATTTATTTATTGCAGTTGGTTTACCAGGATAGTCCATTGGGCCATAATGAACCCGTTTTCAATGGAGTCCTGGGGAGAAAAGCTCCAAAATACATTCTACATACTTACATACATACAATCATACATACATTCAAAGTTACACAATAGGTACAACAGGTAATAAAAAAGAAAGCAATATCAAATAGTACAGCAAATGTACAGTTAAATACATTGTGCAGAAAAACGTATTAACTATTTAGCATAAAAAATATCCATTTAAACAGAATAGTTAGGAAAACATAGTTACTAAAACGGAAGAGGAGGTACAATGACATAATGTAGTGGGGGAAGAAGAAACATATGGACTTGTCTAATAAATTCTATGGAATTTTCTGGGTATATTAAAGATGTAAGCAGATCAGGGAGGGATATGAGAAGGAGAAGAGTAGGTTATGTAGGGTGGGAGCAGGAGCATTCCCACTGTGATGCTAGATGTGTGTAAAGAGATTTTTTGAAAGCAGAGTGATTAGAGGTGGTGTGGATGAGTGGAGGAAGGGAGTTCCAGAGGCGAGCTAGGTTGAAGGATAGAAGGTTTTTGCCTGGGGGATGTGTAGGTTTATGGACTTTGAGTAGGTTTTGATTGTTTGATCTTAATACTCTATTGGGTAGGTGCATATTAAAGGCAGAAGAAAGGGAAGGACAGAGGGAGGGGTTGAGAATAAGCTTATGGGCTAGAGTTAGTTGAGTGTAAGTTAATTGATTGGGAAGTTCTAGCCATTTTAGTTTCTGGAGGGAAAAACAGTGGTGGGTGGAAGACTTGTGGCTGGTGGCGAATTTTGCAATTTTGTTGTAGCAAGAGGAAAGTTGTTTTTTGAGAGAGGACTGAAGATTAGTTAGGAGTGGGGCGCCATAGAGAAGGGAGGGGATAAGGAAGGAAGTAGCGAGAGTTATTTTAGTAGCAGAGGTAAGGTAGGCATTTTGTCTATAAAGCATGCCAAGTTTTTGATGGTTTTTTTTGATATTTTTTTGTAGGTGAGAGGTAAATTTAAGTTGGTTGTCAATTTGTACCCCAAGTAGCTTGGTCTCTGACACCATTTCAAGGGGTGAGTTATTTTGGCTAGTGATTGAAAATGTATTCATATTGAAAGAAGTAGCTTTAGAAGGAGTAAAAATCATTAGCTTGGTCTTGGAGGCGTTGAGAGCTAGGTGATTTTTTAACATCCATTGCTCTGTTGTAGAGAAGGCAACTTGAGTTAGTTTTTGAAGTGTAGTGATAGAAGTGGCTGAGCAAATGATAGTTGAATCGTCTGCATATTGGATGATGTTTGAGAAAGGGATTGATTTGTGGATGTCATTTATAAATATGTTGAAGAGAACAGGACCTAGAATGGAGCCTTGTGGAACACCTGTGGGGGTACTAAGGAATGAGGAGGTAGTTTTTTTCCATTTTACTGCTTGATTTCGGTTGGATAGGTAACTAGAGAACCAGTGCAAGGAGGAGGAAGAAAGGTTAAGTTCTGAGAGTTTAGTTAAGAGCAGGCTGTGTGAGATGGTATCGAAGGCTTTGGAGAGGTCGAGTAGTAAGGTAGAAACAATTAGGCCAGAATCACGAGCTCTATTTACTGTTTCAAGGAAGGAGAGGAGGGCTGTCATAGTGCTGTGGTTAGGTCTGAAGCCATGCTGTGTGGGAGTTATAAGGTGATTTTCTAGGAGATGAGGAAGGAGTTGAAGTTGGACACATTTTTCTAGGATTTTAGAAATGGGGACAGGATGGCTATGGGACGAAAGTTAGTGACGTTGTTATTGTTGCCCCCTTTGTGGAGAGGAATAATATATGCCTGTTTCCAGATTTGGGGAACTGTGCATTCTTTTAGGGAATGGTTAATTAAGATGCTAATGGGATATGCAAGTGTTTCAGCAGCTATACTAAGAAAGTAGGAAGGGATGTTATCAGGGGCGTTGGTACATGGTTTCAATTTCAGAAGGAGTTTCTTTATAGTAGATGTAGGCATGGGATTGAATGAGAGGAGAGTGGAGTTGGGAGAGGGAGAGTTGGAGGGTAGATGTGCTTGGGGTAAAGGTTGGGTAGTAGAAGAGGTAGAGGAGTTAAAGGATGGGAAGCAGGAAGTAGAAGTGGGGAAGGATAGAGTGTGAGTGGGGGGGGTGAGGGGTGTTAGAGAGCATGGTGGAGTTGAGAATGAAGAGCTCAGTTTGGCAATAGAGTCAATAAAAAATGAGTTAAATTGGGTGGCCAGATCTAGTTCAGAGGCATTTGAGTCTGGGGTGGGAGTATCTGGTGTACTAGGATGAAGGAGACTAGAGATCCCTTTCCAGAATTTCTGAGGGTTGTTTTTATTATGGTTTTGGAGTGTAGAAAAATAGTTTTGTCGATCAGAAGTGATGAGTTTCTTTACTTTATTTTGAAGCATTTTATATTCATTAAGGAGCAGACCTGTCTTAAGTTTCTGGTAGCGTGCCCAGACTTTATCTCTATGTCTCATAATAGCAAGAGTATGTTTAGAGATCCAGGGGGCTGATTTTGTTTTTATTCTCTTTGTCCTTAAGGGAGCTTGTGAGTCGAGTAATTTCAAGAATGTTGTATTGAAGTGTGACACTGCCATGTCTAGTGGTAGTGTTTTTAGACAGTTCCAATTAATTGCTTGTAAGGAATTTACGAAGGTAGTTGGGTTGAACTTTTTCTGGTCACGGATAGTTATATAGTTGTGGGTTTGTTGAAGGACAGTGGGAAGTCGGTTGGTGAAAATGGGTGAATGATCACTAAGGGAGTCTGGAAGGGTGCCACTGTCGGAGAAATAGTGAGGATGGGAGACAAGGATCCAATCCAGTATACTTCCACTGGAGAGGTTTTTTGCAGGGCGAGTTACTGAATTGATTAGTTGAGAGAAATTGTAGAGGTTAATATTTAAGGAGTTTGTTGGAGATTGAATACAGGCCCAGTTGATGTTTACATCTCCTTTGATTATGGTTTCGTTGCTAATGTTACTAGAAATCCAAGAAAGGATGAGTTCAAGAGTGGAGATATTATCCCCTGGGGGTATATAAAGGGATGCTAGACATATGTGTTTGTGATTATTGATTTGTAGTAGAGTAAGGAGAAGTTCAGCATTGTTAAAGCGTGGAGTAGGTTTATTGTAGGGAGTGACTGCTAGGGAGGATGAATATATGAGGGCTACCCCTCCACCCTTTTTGAGAGGCCTGTCTTTCCTAATGATGGAGTAGTTTGGGGGAATAATTTCAGAGTCATTTATATGTGGTTTTAACCAGGTTTCAGAAATAGACAGGATGTCAGGTTTATTGTGTATGAGCCAAGCATGGAGGTTTGGGACTTTATTTACTATACTTTGGGAGTTTAAGGAAGTAAATAATAAGGATTTATTTGTGGCTGTTATAGGGGAGGGGCCTGGGTTTGGGTGGATTTTTGCAGGTGAAGAAGCCCCTTGGACAACCAAAAGTTAGATATACCAATCCTACAGTTACAACAATTCAAAGAAGGGGGATTTCCACTAAAAGGACTTCATTTGGTACATCTCACCAGCAGTGATTTCCAATGGAGGAGGTCTAACCCTCGGTGGGTTGAATTTTGAGCAAATGAGGCTCAAGGATTCAATCTTCCTCCACCCGTAGGTAAACAAACGCACACAGCACAATCACAAACACAGATACATAGCTGCTATTAGACTGAGATCTCACCACTTCACTACATTGGTGTGTCTTTGGGATGTGGGAAGAAACCTAAGCACTTGGTGAAGACTCATATAGAAGACTTAACCTAGAATGCACCTCATCCATGAACAAAACAGTAAACTAAACTCTGTGAAGCAGCGTTGCAGCAATGTGGACTTCTGTATGCCATATATAGCTACACACAGGCCTATGTGGAAATTATGAGTACAAATAACCGTGCTAATATGACATCATACTTTCCTGTGCATTCATTTGTAATCATAAATTAACATCAGTATATAAGATGTTCATAGTGTTAATGATGTGTAAGGGTGAAAAATATTTTCTAGTAGCTGTAAACTGATGTTTCATTTCAAAAGATTAAGTAGTCCAAGAGAGAAAGTACCATGAGTGACAGTACTGATTACATAGTATTAGCGATATTATTTGACCAGTACTTTTGGTAGTCATTAATGTATAATGCCAGTCCGTGAGGCCTTGTATACCATATTTCTGGGATCATGGCTTATGGCATCAGTATGTGGAGTACATCATTCACAGTATTCAGAATAGCCCATGTTGACCTTCTGCTCTGTTTTATAGCAATTAGTGTACTTATTTATTTATTAATTTGTCTGTGCTTTCTCTAGTCTCATTGATGTTTCAAGCAAAAATGATTATTTTCTGTCCTTGATCTAGACTACATAGAAATTAAGGCTTGCATTAGATCTGTCTTGGGTTTGGAAACTTTGAGGATTTCATTATTTAGAGGTGGAAGCAGGCCGACTCATTCAGGAAACCACTGACAAACCACTGAATGAAGAAGTTGAGGGAAGTGCTTGGTGCTTTACTTTAGTCCTCTCTCTCATTTTAAAAAAGACATCAATTCATTATGCTCAGAAGCCTTGACTAAGGTGTTAGAGCAACATGACTTAATGAAAGACCTATCATTCTTGTGGCGTCTCAGCAGAGTTATTTATTTGCAGCTGGCATAATATTAGTGGTAATGGATCCGTGGCTCTCTTTGCATTAAAAGTATGTTAGTATATTCTTCTTTTTTGATGATCTGTCATGATACCTGCCTAACTGTACTAAAATTGCCCTTATTTTTATGTGTAAGGAGATTCTAATAGATTTTGTGCCACAATACCATTTGAAGTAGCTCCAGGCTGAACTAATTTACTTTGGTAAAATCTAACTAAAGCCCCACTCCTGTGAAGTTTAAACAATTTTAAAAATGTTTCACATAATGTGGAAGGTGCATTATGGAGTGATAAATTAAATGGATTTTGTCCTTGTCTGTTTCTCAATAGGTTAAGTTAAGTTGGAAAGCAACAAGTAATGCCCAGGGTAAAATAACAGTATAATTTGTACTCATAATGCCACCTATTTTTTTGAAATAGTTGTGATAATTCACTATACATTTTTATATGGAGTAATGAAGGATTTGGGGTAGGTTTGTAGATGTGGAATGCTCATGAGACACATGGGGCATTAAATGTCTTGGGTTTTAACATTATGCAGTAACCTTTCAATCAAAAATAAAATCCTACAGATAATCGATTACTTTGCAAGGTAATGCTTAGACAACATGCATTATCTGACATCTATTACATATACATATCTGTGAATATTCCTCACTGTTGTAATGTCAGTGTAGGGGCTATCTAGGCTTGGGAAATTTGGCAGAAATGTGAATAGCAGCAAAAACTGAGAAAGCAAATGCAGGATGCATGTTTGATTCCAAAGGTGGAATTGAAAAAAAATCACAAAGCTAATAACGGAGAGTGTGAAAAGTGAGGCATTCTTTCTTAGTCTTAACAAGAAGGTACAGGGGACAATGGAATGTTGATTGGAATGTATCAAACCCAACCAAGACTGTTAATGGTTGTCATTAAGTAATTCTCAATGTCATTTGAGGAAGCAGATTGGAACTTTCCTCAGGATTCAAAAACCTCCATGTAGGCTCCTCGTGAAGTCTACACGGAGTTTACATGTTTGCGCAGTGGTGCAAGGCAAACAGTAACACGCACCACCACTCAATGCATATTAATTCCGTGCACCATGTCTAAGTGAGGTTTCATGGCTGGCAACAGTGTTGCTGGTCAGCAAACCATGTAAGTGAATGCAGATAGCAATTCTGTTGAAAGCAGAGCACTTCTGATCAATGGTTTTGCGTAGAATGCCACAGTGATCACCAGGTATTCAAAAATAGCTGTCAATTTGTTAGTGTAACACATCTGCACAAAGGCCAACGTAATGCAGGGACAATTAACCAGAAATAGGGACATATTTGACATGTCACAATGTAATGTGATAGAATGAAACTAAAACATACCTCTCAACCTCTTAGAGCAAGAAATCTGGACAAAGCCATAAATAAAGGAGACACAGGACCAAAAATAGGGATAGATATTCTAGTATTGCTCTTCCAAACTTAGAAAGTTGATAGAATAATAGGTTTTTCAGTAGCATGAATTTCCTGAAGAGCATGAAGTTTGAAACTTAAATGTATGCCATCAATTTCTGACTTCGGTCGACAATGATATGCCAATGGCTTGCCAAAAATCAAAGGTTTATGAGGAAAAGACCAAAAATATGAGACAAAACTGGACATTCTACAAAAATCTGGTTAGCTGAGGTGTATGACCTCAAATGTATGTAATATTGAGTCACATCAGTCCTGAGATCATCCCATTGATATGGCAGAAAGCCACAAATTTTATAAGGAACACATCTGGACATTCTGGAAATATCTGAACAGTTGAGAGTAATGAAAACAAAGTATATGGTCCAAACACAGTACAGGACAGTGTATCTACAGTGCAGAGTATTGTGATATCCCATTCCTGACATTCCGTACTGTGTAAAGGATCTGTAATGTGACATGGACTGCCATGTAAAATAAACACTCAGGGGGAAGTGTGTGTATCAAATAGGGGCAAATTAATTGTAGGAATGAACACAGGGAAAGAGGACAGGTGAAACAACCTAATGTACAGCAGATGAGGGCATGTCATTGGAAGATGGTTGTAGCAGCAACATGAGTCACATGTCTATATGGTACAGAATGGAATGTACCGTGAAAATTTGTTTGATGTGACTGCCACACAAGGTGACATAGCAATGGGAAGGATGTCTGTATGAGATAAGCATCCTTACATGAATAATGCAGAGGACATCTATCAGAGATATGACATACAAATGGGGTAGGATGCATATTGTGAAGCTGTGCAACCTGATATGCCTGAATCTGAGTGTAATCTCAGTAGAGGTCTCCAGCAGGTGGAGCACATGTAAAGCTCATGGAATACATTAAAAAAACCTGTCACAATCATGGACAATATCAGATTAATATCACCACTAATCCCATGTCTCCGACATAACATATGTGATTTAGAGTGATAAGAGATGATTCTGCACAAACACACTTGTACAACTATTATGACATGTCTGCTGTCTATGAGGGTAACCCTGCACAATGTCCTGGCACT